>NC_077246.1:64272420-64592420 GCF_947179165.1 Solanum dulcamara
TATTTTTCTTAATAAATTAGGTGGCGACTCTATACAACAATTAATCTTTTTAGAGTTTATAAGTTGTGTTTTATCTAACTTCAGTAAAAATAGGGCATAACAACAAGTACTATTCTTGTTTGTGACCGGATGACTACTGTTTTGCTTACTCCTATGTGTCAGTATAATTTGCCTTGGGTCTTCGTATGAACTGTTATATGCTCGATACCCTCATCTATGTTTCTACCCTGGTTGGAAAGTCTGTTATAGTCATCCATGTTTACCATGCTTGTTGAGTTATGCTTATGGGCTTTCAGAATTGGGTGAATTTGGTGATTCTGGATATGACTGATTTTGATGTGATCTTCGGAATGACTTGGTTGTCCCTTTATTATATTGTGCTTAACTATAATGCTAAGACTGTGGCTCTAGATATCTCGGGTAGGGAAAGGTTAAAGTATAAGGGGTGTACCAGCCTAGGCCAGCTGAGATCGTCTCATTCATCACGGCTAAAAAACTGGTGGGGCAGGGTTATTTAGCCTACTTGGCTCATATTCAGGATGTCAAAGCCGATTCCCCCTTTATTGAGTCTATTACTATAGAGTTTGAGTTTAAGGAAGTGTTTCCTACCGATTTACCTAGTATGCCTCTGGATAGAGATATACATTTCTACATTGACATGGAGTCGGGCACTCGCCCAATCTTTATTCCTCCTTATCGTATGGCTCGGATAAAATTGAGAGAGCTTAAAGTTCAAATCCAAGAACTCTTTGATAAAGATTTATCCGTCATAATGCTTTCCCGTAGGGTGCTCTAGTGTTGTTTATTAAGAAGAAGAATCGTAGTATGATAATGTGTATAAATTATCAGTAGTTGAGTAGGATCACCATCCAAAATAAGTACCCAATGACTCGCATAGATGATCTCGTTGACTAGTTGCATGGTATGTCAGTCTTTTAAAAAAATTAATCTAAGGTTTGGGTACCCTCAGCTGAAGATTAGACCTGAAAATGTATCCAAAACGACATCTTAAAGTCTGCAGCGTGTGTTCACTCAGAAAGACCTGAATCTAAGACATCAAAGGTGGATGGAGTTACTTAAGGATTATTATGTCACCATCTATTATCATTTAGGTAAGGCTATTGAGGTGTTAGATGCATTAATCCGGAAGCCGGTTAGTATGGGCAGTCTAGCTTGTTCGGGTGTCTGCCCCTAGCTAGAGAGATTCAGTCCATGGAGGCTAAGTTTATGAGGCTAGCATTTCAGAGAAGGGTGGGGTGCAGGTAAGACCTACTTTTATTGAGGAAATCAAGGCCAAGCAGTTTGAGAAAAAAAACTTGAATGAGATCAGAGAGAAGAATTTGTTAGGCAAGGCCTAGGATGCAGCCTTTGATGAAGGTGGGATGCTTAGTTTTAGAGGGAGGATTTATGTCCACTGAGTAAAAACTCTGATTCAGAAGGTGATGATAGAGTTTCATCGTTCGCGGTACTCTATTTATCTAGGTGTAACCAAGATGTATCAAGAATTAAAGAGGCTTTATTGGTAGCTTGCCATAAACAAAGACATAGTTGAGTTTGTGGTTAAGTATTAGAACTATCAGCAAGTAAAGTATGAGCACCAAATCCCTACAGGTTTACTTCAGAAAATGCCCATTCCTGAATGGAAGTGAGAAATGATAGCCATGAATTTTTTGGTGGGTCTTCCTAAGACCTTGGAAAACTATGACTCTATTTGGGTTGTGGTCGACACGGACAAGGTCATCTCATTCATTTCAATCATATAGATTATAATGCTCAGCAGTTGGTGAAGATTTATGTTAAGGAAATAGTAAGGCTGTACGAGGTACCCCTTTCTATCATCTCAAACTGTGGTACTCAGTTTATATCTAAGTTTTAGGGGAAATTGTATGAAGAGGTGGGCACTCAACTCACTTTCAGTACAACCTTTCATCCACAGACTGATGGGCAATTAGAGAGAATAACTCAAGTGTTGAAAGACATGTTGAGGGCATGTGTGATTGATTTTAGAGGACATTTGGATAAATTCTTGCCCTTGTATAAGTTCTCCTATAACAATAGTTATCACTCCAGCATTGATATGGTACCATTTGAGGAACTTTATGAGAGAGGATGTCGATCTCTATAGGGTGGTTTGAAGCTGGAGATGTGAAACATTTGGGAGTCGATTTGGTGAAAGATGCTCATAATAAGGTGAGAAGTATCCAAGCTAATCTTTTAGCAGCGTAAAGTCGATAGAAGGAGTATGCAGATCGTAAAGTGAGGGATATGACATTCCAGGTAGGTAAAAAATTCCTCTAGAAGGTGTCATCTATCAAAGGTGTGATGAGATTTGGCAAGAACGGCAAACTTAGTCCTCGCTATATTGGACCATTTAAAATTTTTGATTGTGTGAGACTAGTGACTTACAAGTTAGATTTATCCCCTAGTTTGTCTGGAGTCCATCCAGTAATTCATGTGTCCATGCTGAAGAAGTTATATCATTAAATGGGACTCAGTGCTACTAGAAAAGGACCTTCAGTACGAAGAAGAGCCAATTGTCATTCTTGATAGTAATATTCTAAAATTGAGAACTAAAGAGATTAAATCGATAAAAGTTTAATGGAAGCTATTTGGAAAACTGAGAAGGACATGTGAGACAAGTATCCTTGGCTGTTCCATGATTCAGGTACTACTTTATCTATGTCTTAACCCATTTTTTCTATTTTGATCACTCAGAGAAAAGTGATGGGTAAATTCATAGCTATTGTAATGACATGTTTGCATCTTATGGATAAGCCAATGGAGAAGAAAATTGGTTCAGAAAACTTCTGATTAGTAACTTGAAAAATTTGAGCCTAAGCCAGACTTGAATGAAATTTGAGTCATGTGAAGTTTGGGGGAGTCCAATAATGGATGGGTGACGATTGTGTCAATGTATTAGTTAGAATTTATAGCCAAGATACTAAGGATCATGTACGACTTTACGAAATCAAATTCAGACGAGTAGAACTCCTGTAATTAATTTTGGCGTGAAGGGTTAATTTTAAGACGTCATGGTTTTAATGGCATGTTGCAAAATGGGGAATTAAGACACAAATTTTGAGCTTCTATTTCCATCCAATCCACCATGAAGGAATTATTCTCGCTATAAAAGGGTCGCCATGATGGGTGAAGTGACGCCATGGCAGGACAAATGTAGTTTTGATATTCCACACGACCTAGTAATTTACTCTAAATTAGTCTACGAGTGAAACAAGTTCTCTAACGTGTTCCAATGAAGCAATAAGAACAATAGATAGAGAACACAATATTTTTACGTGAAAAACACTCAGCTCAAAAGGTGTAAAAAACTATGACCTGTACCCTTACAAGATTTAACTCCAACTTCACTAAATCACTGAGCCTCAACGGTTTAAGATTACAAACTCTGCAATCTAAGGAATTAACCTTCATTCCTAAACTTCAAGTTATGAGTTCAGATTACAATTCTTGCAATCCTAGGAACTAACTCTAATTTCTAAATTTCTACACAAACCCCTAAGGTATGGGTTCACAAATCTTCGTGTTGTCCCAACTTGAAGAAGACACTCCTAATTCAGTTTATAACTCACTGAACTAAGATTACATCAAAATTCAAACACATAGAAAAACTCCTAGAATATAAACTCTATAATAGGACCTAGTTCTTAAATGTGTTCCTTTAGTCCGTTGGTAGCAGTTTGAGAAGTCAATTTTCCAACTGCCTTTTTTGCTATGTAAGTGCACAAGTATTCTGGACGACTTCACCCCGATTTAATCACAACTCTTCATAGAGTTATTCTACACTTCAAACTCTACATTGACTCAAACTCTCTTGACTTGGAGTTCTACTTCAAGTGAGACTCTTTCTTCAATTCAAACTCCTTGCCTCTTCAAACTCCTTCTTCAAATCAAAACTCCTTGATTCTTTAGACTCTTTTTTAATTTAGCATAGGTTTGTTTCCTTGAGTTTTATCACAAAATTAACGTTATCTATTTCTTGATTTGTGCACTCTTATCTTTATTCATTTTAAAAGCTTGCCAATTTAGTTGCTCGTGACAGTGTACCTTTGGACCATGTTGACCGACGTGTTTCATATTTCTTTGTCAATCATCAAAACTGCATCAATGCCAATAAATTCCCTTTTTTGATGAGGACAAACCTCTTGTATTTATGCATTCAAACATCTTTACCTATAGACACTGAAGTATGAAATACTAGAATAAAACAGGTTAGTCAATGGGTTATAAATACTGCACAAACCTTATCTTTGCCCTTTTGGCATCATCAAAAAATTATTTCAACCTATAACATACTAGCCAGAGTGATTAGTTAAATAATTCATGGCCACTGAGGCTATCACCAATACAATTAGATAACAACTTCATGCAACATAATAACATATTACAAAGAGCAAGAACATAAGTCATTAAAGCAAGAGATAACCATTTCATTAATTTGTCAGAAAATGTTCTACATAAGATCTAGGACACACTGAATGAAGCAAAAATAATTGAGCACTAATCAAAAAACAAATATTGGAATAAAGCAAGTGGAACTTAGATTGGAAATTTAAGAGAAAGGTGGAACAGGTGACAACAGTTGTGTCAACCGATGAATAATGTCAGTATTTTCATCTCTTTGTCTATAAAAATCAGTTTGTAGAGCTTTATCCTAGTCTGAAGGACCCCCCCTTTTTTATGAGTTACATAAGCAACCTCCAGTTCAACAGTCTTATCAACTTAAGACATTACTTTCCTCATTGAAACATGTATATTTACATGATTCATCTTTTCAAGAGCATTCTTTATTATTTGCAAAGTTCAAATCTGAACTGGAATTGAGTATTCCTCAAAAATCATAAGGAAGAGCATGTCTTTTCTCTTTCTTTTTCTTTTTCTTTCGTGCAAACTCTAGGACTTTTCTGAATAGTAACATCCTCTTTCACTTTTACGATTTGTAGTTGATAGTTTTAGATGGATAGAAGAAAGAGGTGTTTCAAGAGGTTATTTTTCCTTAGGAATAGAAATTGAGGAACTGAATTTCCTCCTCAAATGAGAATCAGATCTACAACAGGATTAGGAGCATTTTGAAAAGGGACAATTTCAGAATTAGAACTTACAAAAATTTTCAAGAAGGTTAAGTGAGAGAAAAAAGTAATGTGAACAATTTATTGCAACTTTATCAATTTATAGGTGAGAGAAAGAAGATGAAACATGTGTGTGGTGACTCTTAAACATTGACAGTTATTTTATTTTATATTAGACCAATTAATACACAGAGTGCTCAATTGTTTCACTTTAGACATCATTAACCTCTGAGAATATAGAACATACCTGATAAGACTAATTTGGCAATCACAATTACTTGCTTGCAATGTTTTTCTACACAATCTAATACAAAATTAGGTTTAAGCAAGTCAAGGATCTAGAATTGGGACACGCAACTAAATGTATAAGACTGGATTGAATAATATTTTAGCTAATAAACTTAAATAGAACAATTATTCTAGTCAATCATTGAGGGGAGTTCATGTAATCTTAATCATCTCCAAGCCTAACGTATTCTTTTCAAAATATTCCCTACTTAGTGTCACAATCCATCAATTGTTGTTTGATCCATAAAAAATAAGAACAACATGATCCAACATCCACGTTATTTTATGAATGAATCAGCTTCTATTTGTTGTTCCCCCTATCAATGTGCCCTCAGTTTGTTTAATAGTTTGATTAGGTGGTACAACATGTTCCTGTGCACTCTCATAAATTTCACTTTCATCCTAACCCTTTTTTTTAAAAAAATCACTTGCTTCCCCCATACACATGCATTGCACCCTTTTTTTTATCATCTCTAAATGACGCATTCCTTTCTTTTAGTGAAATGAGTGAAGAAACTTTTATATGTCTTCAATCATATGCCTTGAGCAAGCTCTATTTATATATCAATGTTTCTTGCTTCCTTTCACCTTCACCAGCACAACAGTTAGAGGTTAGTGTTAGGCCAGACAAACTTGGGTCCTTTCCAGTGATCAAAAGGATGAATAAGATTTCTTTTTTCCCAACTTGGCAACATGTTGTTGTTCATGTTTCTTTGAACGGTTTTGAAGTTGTTTTTGTTTTCTAAGTTTACCACAAATATAGCATAAGTATGTTGTATTAGCACTTTCTTTATAAAAACCTATGCCAACTTTCACATTGTGATTTTTTTACTCAAATAATTAACAATTCTGGATGAGTGAGTCCATCTGTTGGCCTGGCATTTTTAAGATCCATTTTTAGTTTATCCACTTCTTGACTCAGTTTTTTTACCATTTCCTTTTCACAAAAGAAATCAATCTTGCATTCCCTTATATCATGCTCAAGATGGTCTTTGTCTTGTAGTGCAATATCGAGAATTAGGTAAAAATCATCAGCGGGGATCGAAATTTCTTACTTTGGCTCTGCGCCTTTTTCCAATTCTTGTTGTTTTCACTCATGATTTTCTTTCCCTTTTCGTTAATAGTCAACTTGATAATTCAGATTTCAAGTTCAAGTTTGATGTTTCAAGTATATCAACCTGTTTCTTTAGAGAACAATTATCTTCATCAGTAATTATTTTACAGTTTTTGAGTTTCATGCACTCAAACTTTTATTCTGCAAAGTCTTCGAACAACTGATCTCTTTCACAAGTTAATTCTTGAAAATCATCAAATATGCCATTCATTAAGAAAATTATTTTTCTTATACAATATTTTTGTTACTTGACCAGCCATCAGGAGAAGCAAATACAATGAATACGCTACTTAATAAGATTAATGAATTAGCAATTAATGCAAAAATAGCCAATTGGAAAGCAAGAGTCGTGCTTTTAATCCTCCAAGCTCCAACAAATGAACTATATACCATTTGATCTCTTTTCGTCATATGAACTTAAAGTTGTATGAAGTTTCATTTTTTAAGTCAAGAATACTTATCTCATATTTTTCTTCATCTTCTTCAAAATATGAATCTCCAATAGCCATGAGAGCAGTCTCATCTACTTTCTCATCATTAGAATCTTCTGAACTTGATTTCCATGCAGCTGTCATGTCATCTTCTTTCTTATCCTTTTTCTTTGCCTTCCTACTCATTTCTTTTTCGATACTTTCTTTCTTCAACTCAATTTCCACCAATGGACATTCTTTGATCATGTGATCAGTATTATCACACATATGGAAGCTAGCCTAACAACTGTCATTGGACCACTTCCTTTGTGTGCATTTATGAGAGCATCCCAAATTTATTTTTCAATGGTGCAATTAAATATTTAATTGTACTCATCTAGTCCAATGCCATAAATAAAAATTAAACTTAGCTTCGGTATTCTTTTCTAACATCTTGAAGTCAGTCTGCTCGTATTCAGTCTTTTTTTGTACGTCATTATTTGCAGCATCCTTCTTTGTTGGATATTCTGGACCATCAATGACTCTATTCCAAAGTTTATTATCTTCAGCCTAAATAAAAACTTCCATCCTTGTTTTTCACCATGAGTAATACTGTTCATTGAGTATTGGAGGCCTGTTGATATGTTGTCCTTCAATATATTCGAATGGAGGTACAGAATTCATCCTGATCTTTTCTTAAGTGGTTAAATTTTTAACAAGAAAACCCGCTCTGATACCAATTGATATTTCACATAATCTAGTAATTTACTCTAAATTAGCCTACGAGTGAAACAAGTTGTCTAGCGTGTTCCAATGAAGGAGTAAGAACAATAAGTAAAGAACATAATATTTTTAGGTAGAAAACACCAGCTCAAAAGATGTAAAAAATCACAACTTGTACCCTTACAGGATTTAACTCCAACTTCACTAAATCACTGAGCCACAACAGTTTAAGATTAAAAACTCTGCAACCTAAGGAATTAACCCTAATTCCTTAACTTCAAGTTATGAGTTCAGATTACAACTCTTGCAATCCTAGGAACTAACTCTAATTCTTAAATTTCAATACAAACCTCCCAAGATATGTGTTCCCAAGTCTTCAGTTGTCCCAACTTGAAGAAAACACTCTTAATTCAGTTTATAACTCATTGAACTAAGATTACATCAAAATTCAAACACATAGAAAAACTCCTAGAACATAAACTCTGTAATAGGACCTGGTTTTTCAATGTGTTCCTTCAATCCGTTGGTAGTACTTTATGAAGTCAATTTTTCAACTATCTTTTTTTCTCTGTAAGTGCACAAGTACTCTGGACGACTTCACCTCTATTTAAGCACAACTCTTCATAGTGTTATTCTACACTTCAAACTCCACATTGACTCAAACTCTCTTGACTTAGAGTTCTACTTCAAGTGAGACTCCTTCTTCAATTCAAACACATTGCCTCTTCAAAATCCTTGATTCTTTAGACTCCTTCTTTAATTCAGCATATATTTGTTTCCTTGAGTTTTATAACAAAATTAACATTATCCATTTCTTGATTTATGCACTCTTGTCTTTATTCATTTTAAAAGCTTGGCCGAATTCAACTGCTCGTGACAATTTACCTTTGGATCATGTTGATTGACGTGTTTCATTTTTCCTTGTCAATCATTAAAATTGCATAAATGCCAATAGGTTTTAAATGGGAAAAGTCGTAAAAACGTTATTTTCTCCACTTTCTCCTTTTTGGAGAGCAAAGGGACGAACTAGGGCTATTCATTTCAATTTTTCACTCATTGTGCGCCAAAGGTAAGTTAAATACTCTCCTACTTTGTAATTTGATTCCTAGAACCTAGGTTTCATGGTAAATATCTAGGAAAGGATTTTTGACTTAAATTTAATAGTGGGAATTAGCCCTAGATGGGTGATAGAATCATGAAATTGGCCAATGGTTAAGTTTTTAATGTAACCTAAATGTTGTAGGTCAATAGGTCATTAATTTGTGTAATTCTTGTATAATTTTTAGACCACGAACAAACGGAAAGACTTCAAAAAGGGAAAACTCCAATTGGTTAGAGTTTTCAAGGCTTGATTTCGAGGTAGGTAATGGTTTTTACATTTCTGTCTATGTTACATGTGCTTGTTACCGTATTTGATAGTACTACCTGTATGTGTGAGACTAGGAAAGATGTAACAAACTTAATGAAATGAATTTTGAGATCAATTGTACGAAATGAACCTGTTACCTAACTGTGCAAGCATGTGAAACATTTATTGTGGTTTTGCGAATGTGATTGTGGTTGATATAAATATGTACCTAGAAATCGGGTATCACGTTCTGGCACACACACACACACACATATGTATATATATATATATATATATATATATATATATATATATATAGAGAGAGAGAGAGAGAGAGAGAGAGAGAGGAATATTGTTGAGAATGACATTGTGAACTGAATCATGCTTATGAACTTGCTAATTGGTAATGTGTTTTATAGATGCCTGTCTATACTACTTTATAGTTGCTTGCATATGTTTTATTGGTTGGCTGGCCGAGTGATCTTATCAGTACACTGTTGATTATGTGTATTGATACTTCACTTGCTTTTTCTTTGTTGAGTACAGGACATCTTCAGTTGGCTGCTGATAGACCTCAGTTAGGAGACCACTGACTGCATCAGAATTCAAGGGTAAGCCAGCTTTTTCAGGCTGTTATGGGTTCTTCTAGGATCTCAATCCACTCTTTTCGGATTTGGACCTTTTAGACGTTATTTTTATATTATCGTTTTGACGTTGCATCCCCATACTCTTAGACTTGTTCTTTAAAAGAGTTTTGGTACAATGACTTTCAGGTTCTAGGGGGTAGTGTGGTAAAATAGTCATGTCAATTATTAATGGGTGTGCAAAATTCAATTATGACAAGTAAAAGTGAGCGAAGGAAGTATATATTGAGACTGTTACTAGATGCTCTTCTATTCTTCATATTCCAGATGTTTAGCTTAACATGATTCACCTTATGGGTAGTAGTTCGTCACGTGTCTTATCACGAACTAAGTGTCAGGTTTAAGTCGTGGCAATTTGATATCAGAGATTTAAATTTTAAATTTTCTTGGAGATTTGGAGTCATGGAACAATGTCTAGTAGAGCCGGATGGATTTTAACAAAGCCGTTTGTACTTATTTTTGAGGGGCTGCATGAATATTTAGCTTAATAAGGATAAAACTCGAAAAACTTTATTATGTAATTGTGTAAGGTTTAGTTTTACCTCACAAAAAAGTAAATTTAAATCGTACATATTGGATCCATAGATTTTGAATCCATTTTTTTTGTGATTTAAAAGGAAACCTTACCTGACTAATCTCAGTTATGTTAATCATAAAATACTTTTTTCACAAAACTCTATTAGGAAATGTCCTTTTAGCCGAATTTAACCCCAACGAGGGATGTGACAAGGTTTGCTCTTCTTGAACGTTTGCACCAACCAAAACAATGGTAGGCATTGCAGGGAGTTTAATAGATTATTATGTAATTCTTGCTTTGAAGTGATTTTTCTTTACTAACATCAATGTTTATTCTTTTTCCAACAGTAACCTTTGGCTCTACACTAGAATCTTACTTATGCTAAAGGATATTTGTATAGGGTAAAATGTGGCTCAATCAGGTCGTGACAAATGGACAATAATAGAAACTGTGCAAGGAATAAAGATAAGATAAGACACATGGACAAATCATGCAGAGACACATAGAACAAGTCAAAATAATGATATTGCATCTAAAGGCTTACGATATTTGTCCAGTAACCACACCGGACAAGAGCACGCGGAGGAAAGGCTAACAGCTAACGCTAATCGTTATGAAACCCATCAATAGAGCCCGGCGGTACTCCCTACTCTTAAATAACATAAACTACGTATTTATAATACGGTCTTAATCATAAGCAATCAATAAATTATCAGACATCACTTTGTAAAGAGACACAAGCAAATAAACATATACAAGACATCAAACTTTACTTTATCGAATACTATCATCTTATATTTTTAACCTAAAGCAAATGAGGAATTCTATGAAAATGGTTGTATCACAATCCAACCTCATAGAGAAAATGAACATGAAAAAAAAAGTAACTGTTAGAATATATGGTAATATATTCTGATAGATTTGTAACAAATTGTATATATTTAGTTTCCATATATAGATAGTTAGTTTTCTTGTATTAGACACTTGTATTAGGTGTATATATACTTATTATGTTAATGAAATAAAGCAAGAGATTAATTTCTTTTATGGTATCAGTTGTCTAGGCAAGTTCTCTCCTTCTTCTTCTAGGTCTCCCGCCGCCGCAGCCCCCCTCGCCTTCCTCGTCCTCACTTTTTCACCATGTCTACCTCTAAATCTTCCTTTCATCTTGCTCTTGCTGTCTCCAACATCAAGAACCATGTTTCCATCACTCTTGAGATGGAGAATGTCCAATATTCCACTTGGGCGGAACTATTTAAGATTCATGCACGATCCCATCGGGTAATTGATCATATTATTCCTCCTGCGGCAGGAACGGAGAAACAGCCTCAACAGGAGGAGGACAAAGAACTGTGGTCCACCCTTGACGCCACCTTTCTCCAATGGCTGTACGCTACTATCTCTCATGATCTGTTGCATACAATTCTGGAACCTGACACCATGGTGATGGAGGCTTGGAATCGCTTGCGTGATATCTTCCAGGATAACAAACACTCTCGTGCTGTCACCCTTGAGTACGACTTCACTCATGTCGACATGGCCAATTTTCCCAATGTCTCTGCCTATTGTCAACATCTCAAATCTCTGGCGGATCAACTCAAGAATGTTAGCTCTCTAGTGGCTAACGATCGTCTAGTTCTTCAATTGGTCTCGAGCCTTACCGAGCCCTACCAAGGTGTGGCGACTCTTATTCGCCAACGCGACCCTTTGCCATAATTTTATCAAGCTCGTTCGATGTTCACTCTTGAAAAAGCTGGCCGTGCTAAGAAAGCAGCCCAAAGTTCCTCCGCTGCATTAGTTGCTCGCTCGTTCGAAGGTCCCACTGATGTTCCTGATAATTTCTCTTTCCACCGCCATAATAGTGGTGGAAAGAGACACCACAACCGCAATAATAATGGAGGCAGATCTCGCGGCAGCCATGGCAGTCGTGGCGGCAGCAGAGGAGCTGGCAGCAGCGGCAGTCCTGCTGGCCGTGGTGGTCAGCTGGGTGGCAGCAGAAGTCGCGGCAGCACTAGGCAGCATTCAATGGCGCAGCACTCTCCACAATTTTCTCCTTGGTCTGGCTGACAACAGTGGCCATGGCTGGCCTCTGGGGTCCTTGAGGTGTCCCACCATGTCCATATCCGTCAACCACTTGGTCCCGACCCACTTATGGACAACAACAGCCACCAAGAGCGGGTGTTCTTGGCCTCCGACCCCAGCAGGCATACACTGCAGCCCCTACGCCTACGGACATTGAGGCCGCAATGCATACTCTTGGGATCACTCCTCCGGATATAAATTGGTACATGGACACCGGTGCCACTTCTCACATGACATCCAATTAAGGTAACCTCACGTCCTATTTTAATAAGAGCATTAATCGTGGTATTATGGTTGGTAATGGTCACTCTATTCCAATTCATGGCTATGGTCACACAACTTTATCTTCCCCGGGTCCTCCCTTGCACTTAAAAAATATCCTCCATTCACCTCATCTAGTTAAAAATTTGGTGTCCGTCCGCAAATTTATCACTGATAACTCTGTTTCTATGAATTTTGATCCCTTTAGATTTTCTGTGAAGGATTTTCAGACGGGGAGGCTCGTAATGAGGTATAACAGTCGGGGAAAGCTTTATTCAATCACCAATCCAGTCACTTTACCATCTACTTTTGCGGCTTTGGCACCTTCTCTTTGGCATGATCGTTTGGGTCACCCGGGCGCACCTGTGTTGAATTCCCTTAGGAAGAATAAATTAATTGATTGTACTCAAAGTAGCGATGTTCGTATTTGTCATTCATGTCCTCTTGGAAAACATGTTAAGTTGCCCTTTTATGCATCCACTTCTCTTATACCGTTTGATATTATACATAGTGATCTTTGGATGTCACCCATTTTGAGTTCCTCCGGTCATCGATATTATGTCTTGTTTATGGATGATTATTCTAAATTCTTGTGGACATTTCCTTTATCACACAAATCACAAACCTTTTCCACATTTTTAAATTTTAAGACATTTATTCGAACTCACTTTGAACGGGATATTAAGAATATACAATGTGATAATGGCAAGGAATTTGATAATGGCCCTTTTTGAGACTTCTGTAAAATCAATGGTCTGTCGTTTCGTTTGTCTTGTCCTCACACGTCCCCTCAAAATGGAAAAGCCGAAAGACAAATCCGTACGATTAATAACATTGCTCGTACCTTATTAGCTCATGCTTCCCTTCCTCCTTCCTTTTGGCATCATGCTTTACAAATGACAACTTACCTTCTCAACATTCTTCCTCATAAACTGTTAAACTAACTATCTATATATGGAAACTAAATATATACAATTTATTACAAATCTGTCAGAATATATTACCATATATTCTAACAGTAACCAAAATGAATTCTTCTAGAAAAATAAAATTTACTCTCAGAAAAGCAAATACAACCTCAGATTATTTCTTTCCACGTTAAGGTACCAAAATTTGACTTCTTTTTGCGAGTTAAATGTGTTTTAAGCCAACTCAGATAACTGACAGGAAAATAAAGTTAGCTTAAATCTCATTTTAAAAATTAAATTATAAGTAAATTACATTATTTAAATGTAATATGTTATTTAAATTTGATTTAATCTAATTATAGTATTTTTCTTATCAGAAGAATCACATATCACTGTTATAGCCAAGATTTGCTAGGCTCACTGCAACAAAATATTAAAATTCAACCAAATGGGAATTGTCCAACAGATGAAGATAAGTACTATTGTCATTAAAATTTAAATCCAACATTTAAAATTGAAATTAGTTATTCTTCTATATGTTATGAGATAATTTATTCTATAATTGGGGTTGTTTAATAGCTAGTAAAGAATAATTTATTCATGTATTAATTTATGTATGAGTTATATATTGTTTGGTAGCTAGTTAGAAATAACGTATTTATGTATAATATTAATATGATATTTGATTTGCAATTCAGAAATTCACACAATATATGTATAAGTTATGAGGAAAATTTGTATAGTATTTTTTAGGCAAAGTAACAATAAAAGAATAACCGAATAACTAATATCCACCTAAAAACTAATGCTGCATAAAGGCATAACTAATATTATAATAATATTTATATTACTAATACTTGCATAATTCTAACTAGATATCAAATAACTCTTTAATGATAAAATAAATAATCTTGAGACTAACTAATATATATCTTAAGCCAAACATTATATAAAATAATCCTCAAAATTATTATCTCTTATTTCTCGTACCGAACGACAATCAAAGTGGGTTAGAATTTATTCAATTTTACCATCACTACTGACAGCTAGTTTAATTATAATAAATTCATATAGGTGGTAAAGGAATTTAACAGAAGAAACACAACGACAAAAGGAGGAGGAATCAGAATGTGCTAAATTTTAAATGTATTTTAAACTGTGACTATATTTTCAATAGTAATATTAAAAGTGGCTACCTGATGTCATTTCTTCCCCAAAATCATAATACAAAATGTATTTAATGTAGTTCTGAAATTTAAAAAGAATAAAATATACAACAAATTTTATTATTACTTTAAAAATAAAAATATTATTTTTAATAAATCCTTGGATTAAGGACTACCCCAAAGTCAGAACACTGAAAAAAAACCCATCGGATATCCATTTTAAGATACGTTATTCAACTTTTGTATCTATTCAAGGAATTTATAAAGAAAAATTACCTAAATACACAACTTATTTTATTATATTCTTTAATTTTTTTTACCATTTGAAAATATTACAAAAATCCCTATTCTCTCCTATTTTTGGATACATCACTGTACGCGATGTATCAGTCGGATACATCACTTTACGCAATGTATCGATCGGATACATTATTTACATGATGTATCAGGATGTCGGATATACCACGTTATGAGATGTATCGATCGGATACATCACTTTACGTGACGTATCAAGACGTACGTGATGTGAATCGAGTAATGTTTAAAAAGAGTTGGTCTAGAGTGTAATTGAGAAGAATCACTATGAGATTTAGATAAAATTTATAATTGATAGGTCCATTTACTTAAATAATATAGTATATAATATTAATTATGAATTTTAGTACATATTTTACCTTTACTAAAAAATACAGTATTTTTCTTATCCAACTAACAAAAAAATAAAGTATCTTTCTTTTTCTTTTTCTCTCAGTCTTCCGTTTTTTCCAGTTTTTTTCTCTTTCCTCCTCTTTCTATTTTCTCTCTCTACTTCTTCTCTTCTTTTTTTGTCTGTTTTTCTGCTTTTTTTTCTGTCCATTTTTTCCCTTTCTCATTCTCCCTCTTTTAGAAAAAATAATTAATTATTTTAATTTAAAATTTAATTTTAAATTATATATTATACAAATAATGCTTTTAATATTTTTTAAATGAAATAAATTTTTATATAAATACATATATAATGCATTTCTGACACAATAAAAGAAATAAATATAAACGATAAGTGTAATACATTTTTAATTCAATATACTATTTATTATAGGCATGTTTCAATGCACGTGGTAGATATATAACTAAAATATTTTTAATATAAATGTATTATAAGTATTATGTGTGAATTTCAAACATTCTAGTACTATTCAAATTAATTTACGCTGTTAGAAATATATTATATTTGTTAAAATAACAACAATTGAATTCATAACAATGTATAATATTAAATTCTAATTGTAATACATTTTGAATTCAATATATTATACTTATTATAAAATAACCTTAGAAAAAAGGAGAAAAAAGTTTAAGCTGCAGCATAAATTTATAGCACGTCCATCATATTTAACAAGATTATGATCGCGCGGAGCGTGAATAATTTGACTATTTAAATTAAAATTTCAGTCAACGTTCGAATACCTTTTTGGCGAAGTTAATATTTTGATGAAGTTAATATTTGATCGTTCGCTGAACTTAATTAATATGTTATACGGGGCGGAGTGTTGGCCAGTTAAGGTATCTCACGTTCAAAAGATGAAAGTTGCTGAAATGAGAATGTTGAGATGGATGTGTGGGCATACCAGGAGTGACAGGATTAGAAATGCGGTTATTCGGGACAAGGTAGGAGTAGCCTCGGTGGAAGACAAGATGCGGGAAATGCGACTGAGATGGTTTGGGCATGTGAAGAGGAGAGACACAGATGCCCCAGTGCGGAGGTGTGAGAGGATAGCCATGGATGGTTTAAGAAGAGGTAGGGGTAGGCCGAAGAAATATTGGGGAGAGGTGATTAGACAAGACATGACGCAATTACAACTTACCGAGGACATAACCTTAGATAGGAGGGTGTGGAGGACCCATATTAGGATAGAAGGCTAGTTCATAGTCTCGTTATTCTTCCTTATTAGTAGGCGTATTAGCACACTATGTTTCCCTGTGGTCTGATGTCTATTATTATTTATTACTTTCATTATTTTCTGTACTTTGATTGTTCTATGTTATCTAGGTTGCTTTTGCTTTCGTTACTTGCTTTTCCATAAAGCTTTGAACTTCTTATTCTAATCTGACTTTTTTTTTATTTTATTTGATTTTACTGAGCCGAGGGTCTTTCGGAAACAGCCGTCCTACCTTGGTAGGAGTCAGGTCTGTGTACACTTTACCCTCTCCAGACCCCACGTTGTGGGATTTCACTGGGTCGTTGTTGTTGTTGTAATATTTTACTGGACGGCTATCCATTAGCTTTTTCCCGTCCTATTTTTCGTGGCACCTTTAATTAGTCCATCTCAAAAAGAATGTCACTTGTATTTTTTTTAAAGCTTTAATGCACAAGTCGTCGAATTCCTTAATTTGGGACAGGCCAAGTCTCGACGACAAGTATTCGCATTTGAATGATTACAATCGAGATGGCTTTTTCAGGGACCGACTTCTTCTCTAAGGCAATCCCCTCTATTCATGGGAATGCTACTTTGAGAAATGCTACGCGATTTCATAACCTGAGCTTTTCTTAACCAGCTGGCCTTACTTCGGAACATTGATTCTAATGTTGCCACATAAAATAGGATCGGTGAATAATTTTTTTTTCCATTTTATGCTAGTAATAAACAATATAAAAAATAAAAAAAGACTTGTGACTAGTAGGGACCATTGAAGCACATCAACCAGTGAGAAAGTGCCAAGATCTGAATTTAATAGTAAGGTCCACTGCCAATCATTTTGCCCATCAAATTCAATCTTCCATTCTTCACTGCCAATCATTTTGCCCATCAAATTCAATCTTCCATTCTTCTCCAACTGAATGTTCAGACTGTAGACAGATGCAAATTTTAACATTTGAATTACATCCAAATAAAGAATTTAAGATGACAATTGATAGATGTCCCCATGAGCGTAATGCAATTTTATCAGGTACTATTATAATCTATATATTCTTTGTTAAAAAAAAAGAAAACATTAAGCCCAAATTAACCTCAAATAATATCTCATAAGGTGACAGATTATTACTTTAGATTGTAAAAAGAGTCCAATTGTTCATTCCACAAATGATGTGGGATTACTAACACGGTAACACCCTTGCATGCTCGGATCCGTCAATTATAGTGTGAATAATATAATATGGAAGCTTAATATAAGATAAATTAAAAATTGAGATTAACTTGATTCTAATATCATATGAAGATTTGTAAGTTCTATGAACCTGATAGATATGAATGAAAGTGAACATTAAGCCCAAATCAACCTCTAATAATACCTCATGAGGTGACAAATTATTACTTTAGATCGTACAAGGAGTCCAATTGTTCATTCCACAAATGATGTGGGATTACAAACACCCTTGCATGCTTGGATCCGCCAATTATAGTGTGAATAACATAATACGAAAGCTTAATATAAGATAAATTAAAAATTGAGATTAACTTGACTCTGATATCTTATGAAGATTTGTAAATTCTATGAACTTAGATAGATATATATCTATGAAAGAGTCTTTGCATCCTGTTGGGAAATCGGGGAGGACAAGCATTCTCCATAGCACTCTATTTTTTTTAAGACAAGTAACACAACGAATTCTTCTTTGTTACACTCAACTCATATTCTTTTTTTAGACAAAAGGTGAATATTTTTTTCCATCAATTTAACCTACATTTTGGCTCTAAAACCTAGATATTTATAAGAATTCTTCTAACATGTATACATCTATTCTAATACATGTAGCATAATTTAATTCTAAACTTTTTCCTATTCCCTAGTTCATGAATAAAAACATACATGCATAATACATGAACTAGGTAAATGCATGTATCACAAATATATGCCTTTTTTTCTTTTACCAACAAAAGGTTCATTTTTCAACACCCCTAAATCGTCAAATCGAAATAAATTCACAAAATATTCTTCAATTTCTCAAATCTTCTACAATATATCTTCATCAATCCTTTGATAAACTAGAGTGTGAATTTACTCATATATCTGGCATTTTTTCATCCTATGTATACCTTCTCTGACAAGGAAGAGAACAACAATTTGATGAGCTTATACATGACAAAAAGTTGCATAGCAATGCCATTATATATATTGTAATCACTATGCATACATCTAGGAAAAGCAATTTCAGGTTTACTTGTACTATTAAAAAAATAGCACATAAACCTGATCCTTGCAAACATTGGTGAATATAGGATTTAGAGTTAGTAGATTCAGAACGTGTATGATCTATGTATACATTTTAAAGAAAAAATTTGTATACATATAACTAGTTCGAGCTGAAAGCAATGAGTTCAGTTGAACTCACAAAAATGGCTCTAAACTTGTCTCTGTTTAAAACTTCACTTATTTAAAACTTCACTTATTTATTAAGCGAAGGAAAAGGGGTTGGTGCAAAATTGGTCCTCTTGACGAATCTTCCTTTCATTCGAGGCCTTTTCTCAGCGTTCAATTTCCTAACTTCGTACCTTATTTTCTTGGAAAACAACCTCGTTCGCCGCTTCTCCTTGTACCTTAATACTCTTGCTTCTCTTCCTTCATCCATTACTACTCCATTTCCGGTCATTAATCCCATGTCTCCATATGGATGGTTTTTTCCACAATTTCCCTGCAAAATTTAGGTCAATTCATTAACCATTAGCTCATCTACCATCAAACCACATTGTTTATTTCTATATTAACTGGTTGCTATATTGAAATATTGTTATAGAAAACATATAATAATACACATAACATGAAAGTTCGGCTCCATTTTTTTTATATTATATTAAAATATTGTTATATAGGATTGTTATAGAAATGTCTGATTGTAATTACATACAACCAAAAAAGAAGGAAAAAAAGAAGAAAATATAATCTACCAAATTGGGAGGATATATATATCTCTTCATTTTAATGTGACAGACTTGGAAATTAGCCAAAAACTTCTTTTCACATGCTTGCCCAAATATACCTAACAATTAAACCCTTTTCTAATGTCTAGATATTTATACTTCCAATTTCTAACAGCTCATACAATGCAAAACATATACAACAAATTGAAGCAAGTACTGGCCTTCTTGGCCAAAAAGCGAAGGATAACATAACACACTTTACCAATGTTCATGGGATTTGGCAGTGCCACACAATATTTACATTATTTATGCAATTTAGCCTTATACAAAAGGTAAATTATCTTATTTTACATGTTGCTAATTCCACTTATTAACTGTAATTACTAAATAATCTAACATGTATAAAACCATTTTACAATATCAGTACATAAATTATAAACTCAATTATACATAAATATAAACTACTAGAAAAATAGAAATTAGTGACGGACGAATTATCATAGCTAAACAACAAAAATCCCATGCTAATCTCATTTGAGAACAGATAATTATAAAAACAAATCAATTAGCTAGGAATTTTTTAGTGATGGATTAGCTAGACATTGCCGACAAATTCCGTAGCTATTTTTTTTGTTTTAGTGATATATATGCCAAATTTAATAGTATTCGGCAATGGAAACTTACAATGCACATTGGCCAACAGTCATTGAAATCTACTTGGGGCCGCTCGCCGGTAGTCCAAGGAGACCTTTTGTGAGGCCAAGAATTTAAAACACCTCCATAATCAAGATTTAACATAATCTTATTATTATTTTTTCCACTATCATAATTATCCTCCATAATCATCTCCCCAAATTCAACCTTTTTATCTTCATCTGAGTTACTAATAACTTGTGAATCATAATCAAACTTTAGCTCAAAAGTCTCTCCAACCATATCAATTTCCGAATAATCAACTTGATTGATATCATGATTAGTACTAACCATATTCACAAACCCCACATCTCCTCCATCTTCAACTTTCACTAATTTCTCATCATTTTTCTCCAAAAAACCTAACCCTTCCATGTAATTAAACGACTCTTCATCATCAAGTCCTTTCCCTAATAAACTTTCCACATCCGCCGCGAATTCTGCTAGCTCCATCTCTGATGGAGCTAGCATACCATGAAACCTATTCACATCATCATTAAAATCAACTTTCATCTTTTTAGAAGAAGAATATTCGTTACCATAATTAGAGCCATCCGCTACGAAGGGGTCAAAAATAGGGACACGATATAGGAGTTGCTCTTCTTCGTTCTCATCGCCTGAATTCTCATCACTCAATATCTCTGGGACGATGAGTTGAATAGGGTTTTTCATTTCTTCCTCCTCCATGGATTTAATTCTTTTTGCATGCTTATTACCATGCCTAGGTGTTCGTGCTTTTCTAGTAAATCCACGATGCCATGATGGAACTGAGTCTAACCCTGATCCTGAACTTTCCAAATTGGGAAATTCATCTGACGATTTGAGAGATGACGTTTTAAGAAGAACCCTTTCATGCCTACGAGCCAAAGGATTGGCCGAATGGACGGAAGAATCACAAGATTGACACAAGAAAGCATCATCGGCTGCACAATACCATCGTGCCCTTTTCCTTATGCAATTGTCACAAGCCCTCGCCGTTTTCGCGCCCACCGCGTTTGCTAATTTTTTCTCCGAACTCATAATTGATGCAAATATGTTTCAAATATAATATTTTTATTTTTTTTGATGTTTGTAATTATAAGAATTGAGTAGTAGTTGGAAGAGGAAAGTTTAGTGAAATATGTCTTGAGTTTGGTCTTTATGTATAGTAAAGGCAATTGAAGAGAATTCAAAAGGCATAGGGAAAAAGTGCAATTATTTGAGGAAATATAGGACGAAACCCACAAAATTAATGCACTGTTTGGAGTGTTTAAATATCTTATATATATATAACAAACTCCACAATCTTATAAGATAATTCTATTTTTTTTTTAATTTAATGAATGATAAGAACCTATTATAACTGGTTATAAAATTGATATAAATATATATATTATTATTATAACGTCAGTGTATATAAGTTAAATAAATTAAATCGATAACTTTATATGCACTTATACCAATTAAATAAATTTTACATTACCAATGTAATTTAATCAATTGCTTCCCGTCTTTAATTTTGTAGGTAATTAATTTTTACATAACATAGGTAATAAAGAAATTTACAACATCAAAGTTTCTTTTTTTTTCTTTTCAACATCAAAGGAATGGGACTGCAATTTTTGGACCAGGCATATAGTGGCCTTATCTATTTTCCAATTGGCTAGTTTTTAAAAGTTCATCTAGTTTCTTTTTTTTGATTGGTTGCATCTCTTCTCAAATGGATTTCAGGTGGGAGCCACAGATAAAATTAGTATTCTCAAATTGATCTTATCTCTATTAAAAAAAAAGTGTCAATGTCTATGCTCTCTAAATTTGAAGTGGACATTTTTGTAAGATTGTTTCTTTTCAATTTATATGCCTGTCTAAAAGTTCATAAAACTCTTTTGTTGCGGTCCCGGCCAATTTTTCCACTACCTTCCTCAACTCGCTCTGTTTGATTCCAAATGGGAAAAGAGAAAAATCAAGATATATATGCCTTATGTTGATGTGACTGTTGGCAACATTTTTGTAAACACTGTGGTGATAATTTGAACTTCATTTGTTAGGACTATGTGGTATTAACCCCATGTTGTATTTTGAAATTAAAGTGGTACTGGTATGGGGTAAAAATGGGATTGGACATGTGACAAATCAAGAAGCGACTAGTGGAAGGAACAATAGGTCAAAAGTGACTCAACTTGAATAACATCAAATGTCATCTTCAGAATGTTGTTGATAAGGGCAATCCTATCCATGAAATATCCGAAGTCAAGATAGTTAGGATCTGTGTCAAATCAAAAGAGCCAGCATAGCTTCGAAAGTACGAAATCAGGCACCAGGTTGTGTCTGGACAAGATAAAGTCGACATAATTTTAGGGATCCAACCATTGCGGAAGAGTTTGAGATATCTATCATCTGTTAAGTAACTAGAGTAAACATATAAATTATTGACTTAATGAGGACATGATCCATGAATGTAGCTCCCTAGAGCTTAGTGAAATTGAATAAAAATACCAAAATCTCTTGGATCTGACCATTGAACACCAAGTAAACTATTGGATATATTGGTAAAAATTTAAAAAAATGTATCACTGCTAAAGTGTTGAGAGCAGATAATGACAGAGAATTTTTTAATTCTCAATGTTCTGAATTATTTTCTTTATTAGGAATTATCCATCAAAGCTCATGTGCCTATACACCTCAATAAAATGGGGAGGTGAACAGAAATCATAGACACATTTTGAAAGTTGCTAAATCCCTGAAATTTCAAAGCTCAATTCCCAATATATTTTGGAATAATTGTGTGAGAATTGTTGTTTACTTGATCAGTAGATTGCCCACTATCCTGTGTTACAAGAGAAGATACCTATGAGATGTTATACCACAAACTAGTTGCTTATGACCAGTTGAGGGCTTTGGATGTTTGTGTTTTACTTTTACTCTGCTTAAAGGGACTAAGTTTGTGTCGCTAAGAGAACTATTTTGGTTGGTAATTCATAAACACAAAAAGGTTATAAGTTATTTGGCTTAATATCAGGTGCTTGCATGATGAGTAGAGATATAGTATTTAGAGAAGATAGTTTTCCTTTGAAGAGAATGCAGGGAGAAGATGAGGATGTGTTTGGAGTGCATTTACCCTCCATCATCATGTTCTCCATCACAAATATCAATGTTTTTGCCTGAAACTTCATCTTCTGAATTTCAAACTCCACTTTCTGACTTTGCATCTACGCATTACCACTGACTCTGACAATATTCAGGATGATAATGTTGAGGTAACAAATGTTTAGGATGATAATGTCGAGGTCACAGATGTTCAACTACCTTGTATTGATGTTGATTCTTCTCTTGAGCCACGGGCTGAAATTGAGAAGCTCAAGAGAACTGGAAGGACTATCAATCCTCCTATTTGGTTGAAAGATTATTATATCACAGGAAAGAAATTTGCATCTTCTTCATTATACACTTCATAGACAAGTTTCTTATGATAGACTGTCAGCTGCCTACAAGTCTTCCATACATGCCTTTTAAACTCATGTTGAGCTCAAAAAGCTTCAAGAAAACAACATCTAATTAGAACTAGGTGAATGCAATGCAATTAGAAATTCAAGCATTGGAGGACCATCATATATGAGATCTAGTGCCCTTGACTCTTGGCATGCATGCTATTGACTCAAAATGGGTTCACAAGATCCAATATAAAGAAAATGGAAACGTTGAAATATACAAGGTTAGGTTGGTAGCTAAATGTTATAGTCAACTAAAAAGTTTGGATTATCTTAATACATTCTCACTAGTGGTCAACATGGTCATTGTGAGAACTGTCATTGGGACTTATTTCACATGGATGTGAATAATGCTTTTCTTCAAGAAGATCTCTATGAGGATATATATATATGCAGTTGCCGCAAGATTTCCATAGACAAGGGGAACCATTGATGTGTAAGTTGAAGAAATCCTATATGGACTTAAGCAAGTATGATGACAATAAAATATCAAGATCACATCCTAGTAAAATGAGGTTATTCACAAAATTCGTACGATCCTTCTTTGTTCACATAAGTGTGAGGTTTAGATTATGTTGTGATATTGGTGTATGTGGATGATTTTCTCATCACGAGAGCAATTTCACTTTAATTCAACTTGCCAAGTACACCTTGAATAAGGCTTTCAAGGTGAAGGATCTTGGACAATTAAGATATTTTTTAGGCATTGAGATACTTAATTCATAGAAGGAAGTCCTTCTGAATTAAAGAATGCATGTTCTGGAGCTCATTTCAAAGGTTGGGCTAACTGGTAGTAAAGCTGTTGTGACTTCTTTAGAAATGAACAAAAAAAACTCACTACACTGGCTTATAATATAGCTGATGATCCTGAAATAAAAGATTTTTTGAGCTTTCAAAATCTCATTGAGAAATAATTATATCTAACTATTACTAGACCTGATATTTGTTTTGCAGTTCAAGTGCTTAGCCAGTTCATGCAAAATTTCTAACACTCACATATGGACAGTACTATGAGGGTAGTGAAGGGTGCTCCTAGTTTGGGATTTCTTTCCTCCCGGGGACAACACTTTCATGACTACTGACTATGATGCTAACTAGAGTGTTTATCCAAATACTAGAAGGTTGTTTACAGACTATATGATCATGCTTGGATATTTCTTAGTGTCTTGGAAGTATAAGAAACAACACACTTAGCAAAAGCTTTGCATGCAGAGGTTGAGTACAGAAGCATGGTTGTTTTCACTGTAAAGATAATTTAATTGATTGGTATTTTGAGAGATGTTGGTGTTGTTCTAACCTCATATGTGCAACTATTTTGTGACAACAAGGCTGTACAGGAGAGAACTAAACACATAGAAATTGACTGTTATTTAGTTAGAAAAAGGATCAAATCTAATTTGATTCAGCCTATATATGTGTATTGTAACGATATATCCCCGTTGTTATAGATGATTCAATGGGGAAGGAAATCGGACCAGGAAATTTTCGAGTTGTGTCTTGGAATTATTGAGCCTATGCCAGACTTGGATGAAATCTAAGTCAGGTGAAGTCTAGGATAATCCGGTAATGGATAGGGGATTAAATTTTCAGTTTGATTGATTAAATTCATAGCCAAGATGATGCAAAGCCTGTAAGGCTTTACAGAATCAAATTCGGTTGAATAGAACTCCAGGAATCAATCTTGGCGTGAAAGGGTGATTTTTAGAATGCTAAGGTTGGAGGGTGTGTTGTGAAATGAGAACTTGAAGCTCAAGTTCTGAGCTCTCTGTTTCCGTGCAAGCCGCTGGGGAAGAATTAATCCCGCTGGCGTTGGTCTGATGTGGCTAGATGGGGCCCGTCATGGCGGGCCAATCGCGGACTTAAACGGGAAAAAGACTCAAAAATGTTATTTTCTGTACCAACTCATTCTTGAGAGATAAGAGGCGACCTAGGGTAGTTTCTTGTCAATTTTCCAATATTTCTAGCCAAAGGTAAGTTAATTACTACCCTAATCCGTATGTTGATTCTTAGAACATAAAATCTATGCTAGTAATCCTTGGGGGAGGGTTTTGGCTTAGTTTTAATGATGGAAAACACCCTAGTTGGGCATTAGGATCATGGGTTTGGCCAAGGATTGGAATTTTGGTCATAATTCAGGTAAATTATGCCATTTTATTGATCCTTTGCATTTGTGTGTCTGTTTTTAGACCAAGAACAAGCCGAACGAATTCGGAAAGGGAAAGGTCTAGCAATTTAAAGTTTCCAAAAGGCTTGGTTTCGAGGTATATAGGTGATGGTTTTACCTTCCCGTATGTAACACCCTCTAAAACGTTGTATGTCGGTATTTCAATTCTCGATGAAAATGATAATGTCTCTGTATTTTAGGCATAACTTTTCATAACATAAAACAAATTAGGTGATTCAAATTTTTGTGTAACCACAACATCATTACCTACAACTTTCATGAAGAACATATCTTAAGATTCGGAGTTTAAGTATATCAAATAAATTAATCTTTGTAAGACATAGTGCTGTAACGGAATGGAGTATTTGTAGAATAAAATTTATATCTCGATGTAGCATGCTCCAAATTGGATGATTCTTGAACTAACTGAAACTAGACTTCTATATCTACAATTCTTATAAAGACACCAAATTCTAATAAAGAATTTATCTTGTTCAAACGCAGATTCGAAAATGGATATTCCGTTAAAAGAAATCTTATCTCACCTACCATAGAAAGATCTAGAACCATTTGACATCATCCATGACATCAAAATCCTCTATTGAATTTTTAAGATCATCCTTTGTAATTAATTTTATTTATTGTTAAGTCCCTCCTCCACACCTCTAAATACCCACCTTGTTTCCTCATTTTATTCATCAAGCATTCTTAAGCAACTCTTCTCTCTATATACTTCTTTACTCATTCTCAAATATAGTTTTAGTTTTAGTAGTATAAAAATACTACTCCGATGATTCTTATACTCCGGGTAGTACACAAAATGCTCCGACATGAAGAAAAGGATAGGGGTCCAAGAGTGTTCCAATTTGGAGTTAAGCTTCGGATTTAAGGTATGTAAGGCTTTCATAGCATTGGATTGAGTTCGTCCATGCGCCCAATATTTAAATTATTTATTATTGAGTTATAGTTGAGTTTTATCCAAATCTTGAATTCTAAATGAATTAATTCTTCTTCTATTGAGTTAGATATATTTATGCATTAATATTATTATTATTATTATTATTATTATTATTATTATTATTATTATTATTATTATCTCTCATATTATTGGAATTATTGTTCATGGTTACTTTCCCATGAATTCTAATTGATTTGATGTTCATGAATATTTTTACACATGTTTTGAATAAAGATGTTGGCTTTTAATATTTTCATTGATAAAAAAGAGTGATATGAATTAATATTATATATGTATTTTATTGAGTTTTAAAAGAGCAAAAGAGTTGAGTTTAAATGAATTTGAGTAAATGATGTTTTGAGCAAGATGTTTTGATGAGATGTAAATAATGTTTTCGAAGTATAATGATTGATGAAGAAGTAATGAGATGAGTTTGATGATTTAAATTAAAGTCCAATGAGACTAGATGATGAGATTAATATGAGCACATATTTTGGGAGTAGTATTGAGCACCGAGTTGGGTAAGAGTTTAATTGACTCAAACCCCAGAACTACGTAGCCAGCGTAAGATGGAGGCTGTGCCTCTTAAGTCCCAAAAAGAGGACTTTGATGAGTGGATCCAAGATGGTGATGTCCTTTACCCTGGAAAGGTATTGGATGGATGTGGCAATGACATCGCTTTGTTGTATCATTGCTAGCTCAAAAGTGATGGTTGTCGGTTAGAGAAACTCCCAACTGAGTAAACATTTCTTATTATTATTTTAAATTTGCATTACTTATTAATGTTGAGATGATGTTGAGTTCTGAGCTGAGTTTTCTTGAGAGGAGTTTCTTGATATCTGTCCTTACCTTCCTGCCATTTTACATACTCGTACATTTCACGTACTGATGTCATTCGACCTGCATCATTTTATGATGCAGATACAGGTGTTAGAGATCCTCAACAGGTGCATTATTGAAGATCATTATTTTTCAGCTATTTGGTGAGTCCTTCTTATATTCGGAGGAACTCTTTATCCTTTAATTATTGTTGAGTATTATGTTTCTTTTAAGGTAGCCATGGACATGTCATTGACACCATCTAAGAGTATTAGAGGCTTCATAGACAGAGTTTGATGATGTAATCGGAGTAGTTCTCCTTAGAAACTACTTCTTCTAAGAATTATCTATTTTTTTATTTGATGATGACAAGCCCACATTAGTATTCTTAAGTCTTCCGCTGATGAACAAATGAGTAATGAGAGCAAATGCTTTTCTCGAAAGCCAGAGATTGTTTCTGAGTGTCAGCCACGCCTAGGGTACCCTCTCGGGACGTGATACCATATGTGTTATATGTGCTTGACAGTTGCTTCATTGTATGCATATATGTATGTGAGTGGGGAAGGATGAAATAAGCCATGTAAAATAATTATTTTGTTGTATATGGCTTGCAATGAACCTATTTTTGGTAGTTGGGACTGTTGAAACTATTTACTTTATTTGTGATTGATTGTGTATGCTTGGATCTGGTGTCATGTTCCAACACATAACTGGATCGGTTGACACATTCCGACACAATCTTGGACCACGTGTCACGTTCGGACACATTAACTGGTGAATGTAGGTTCTATGAGACGACCCTTATTGGATGTGTACTGTTCCTGAAATGAAACTAGTATGGTGTTTTATATATATATGTGTGTGTTACTGTGTTGTACTTACTTGTTCGTATCTCATTTACTGGAATAGCCGCGTGATCCTATCAGTATACTGTTGTTTTATATACTGATACAACACTTGCTCTTTCCATGTTGAGTACAAGACATCTTCAAGCAACTGTTGAGAAACCTCGCATAAAAGATCGTTGATTTGTCAGAGTTCAAGGGTGAGCCACTTCCTTTAGGCTACCATGAGCTCTTCGTTACCTCGGTCCTTCCTTCAGGAACTTAGACTCGGGTTATTATGTTTGATATCAGGGTTGCATCCCTATTCTTAGACTTGTTGGTAGACGTTTTGGTACAATGAATTTCAGGTCCTAGGTGTTAAATTTCTGCATGTTTTGGGTTGATTGATTAGACTTCCTGAGTTTATGGGAACTCAATCTTTATTTTGTTAGTTAAACCTGCTTCGAGAACATTAAATGCTTTGTCTATTTAACTATGATTGGGTTTTGGGTGTAGTATCGGTTCTTCCACTGGAGGGTTAGTGTGGTGTCAATCACGATGGGTTAGGGTCCTGACTAAAGGGCTTATTAGCGCTCAACATCATTC
The DNA here is from genome assembly GCF_947179165.1 of Solanum dulcamara. NCBI lineage: Eukaryota > Viridiplantae > Streptophyta > Magnoliopsida > Solanales > Solanaceae > Solanum > Solanum dulcamara. The sequence goes on from NC_077246.1 coordinate 64,301,338, forward strand.
TCTGTTGTTCAAGCTTGAAGTGTTTAATGTTTATCAACTTCCAGCTATATATTGGTGAAGATAAAACGAGGATATCACAGTTAGAGGGCAGTCTGATCCTTTGCTTCTTAGTTGATGCATGTAGGTAGGTTAGTCTATATTAGATGTCTTGAGTTGGTCATTGAAATGTAGCATGTAGAACAAAATTATGAGAATGTGATACTCTCTACAAGATATAAGTAGATTGATGTATGCATGCATATGAATAATGCAAGTTTGAGAAAATATTACATCTTAAAAATATTAATCAAAATTCATATCATTTGATTCTTTAAAAAAATCGTGATAACTAAAAAAAACGAAGGAAATGCCAATCATGTTTTAAATAATGCAAGAGAAATGTGTACTACGTATCTACACGCGAATTTACCTGCCATTTGACAATAATGGCGATGAGACCCACCTTTGTGTTCATTTCCAATATGTTACACTGGTAAGTGAAGAAATTATTACTCTTTACCCAAGAAAACGGGATAGTTGACTTTATAATGAGGTTAAAAATACCCTTCATTCACTTTTTGATTTAAAAATATTTTTTTATTTATTTTTTTTGTCTAAAAATACTCTTTCATCAACCTTTTTGGCTAGCTATAACGCTTGAAACTAACAACCCTCTTTTTATTTTTTAAAAATATTTATCATGTATCATTTTCTTATTTGATGAAATAAAAATCCACCTTCACTAATTTTTTTCATAATTTATCTAAGCCAAAAATAATATACCTCTGCAACACCCCAATTTGTTTTTAAAATCTAATAATTTTTTTATTGTTGTAGCTTTTTCTTCTTTTTTTTTATAAAGTTTATTTTGGGATCATGAAGAGGAATATTATTTTGATTTGGGTAAGTTATGGGGAAAAATATATAAAAAAGGGTTTTTTATTTGGTGTAGTTTTTTTTTTTAATTTAGTTGTTTATGGCCATCAAGCATGCATATTGTTTTGGTTTGGATAAATTATGAAAAAAAAATTGAAAAACTTCTTTAAAAAATCTTTTAGTTATATATATTATTATAAGATAGTTTTACAATAACTATCTAAAAACTATCTTGTAATAAAAAAAATATTTATTTTTAATTATCTTGTAATAACTAATTTAATTTAAAATATTTTTTTACTATCTTGTAATAACTAAAAATAATTTAGTTATACGTATAACTAAATTATTTTTAGTTATTTTATTTATATGTATTGTAAAAAATTCTGATTATTAAACAGTAAAGAAAAATCAAGCCAAAAACTAAAAAAAATCTAGTTTTTTTTTTTCTATTAATCGGATAAAAAAATCCTAATCTTGTTTATCAATGTAGCTTTAAAAAACAAATTGGAGGGCAGGGTGAGGGGTCTTGAAGAAGTATATTGTTTTTGGCTTAGATAAATTATTAATTTTTTTAGTGGAAGTGGGAGTTTTATTTCATCTAATAAGAAAATGACATATGATAAATACTTTTAAAAAATAAAAAAGAGGGTTGTCAGTTTCAAGGGTTATAGTTAGCCAAAAAGTGGATGGAAGATTATTTTTAGACCAAAAAGATGTGCAGAAGAATATTTTTAGACCAAAAGGTGGATGAAGAATATTTTTAAACGTTTTCCTATAGTTCAATGGTATTTTTGACCCTTTTCAGATTATTTTATACTTGAGCATTTGAAGCGGAACGAGATTTTGTTAGCTAGATAATTTATTTATTGAAAGATTAACGTAAGCTGAATTCTTTTAAAAAATGTATGTTATCTTGTTACAATAATTTTTTATATTGATATACGTTTTATTTTTTTTGCATTTTAGTTAGTTTAAAGTTTACATCAAATATAATTATTCAAGATACTATTTAATTTTCTATCAAAAATTGAATTTATTTTGTTGAAATGAGATTTATATAACATTTTGTTTATATAACGTAATTCCACATGCACATTTAGATATTAAAAATAAATAGTCTAAATTATTTAGTGTTTATATTTAAAGACTATATTTTTATATTCAGTTGTACATTCAGATTAAGATATTTATGTCATGATCCAATTCCTCAGGTCATGATGACACCTACTATAACCCACCAGTAGGTAAGCCAATCCGTCAACCCGTAACTCCAAATAATGGGTTTGAGGCAGAAACTAAACAAAAGTGGCAAATTATAAAGATAGGCACGAAGAATAATTGGAAGTAAACCAAAATATGATATAAACAACTAAAGATCTCTCCCAAAATCTGGAAGTCACAAGTATAGAGCTGCTACAATATAAAAGACGAGTAGAAGTCCCGAAAGTAGACGGGAAGTATATACAACAAATGGCTAGTCTCAAAAGGCAAAAGACGGGCCATCCATACTAAATGAGACTGAAATGATCCAAAAGCGCCAAGTGCTCACCCTAGTCTTCGAAGCTGACTGCAACAGACTCTATTTATCCATGGCGGTAGCTGGTGCTCGGTCCTGCATCAAAAAAGTAGATGCAGAGTGTAGTATGAGTACCAAGACAACAGGTACCCAGTAGGCATCATAGGCCGACTGAGCAGAAAATGTAGAAACAATATGAAAAAGAGGAATAAGCCTAAATAGGAATCAATATAAACATCAAAATGGAAAAGAGTACTATCTATGAGAACTACAGTAACTATACCCAACTAGGCCGCCATAAGCCCAGTCGGGACACTCGTGCACAAATTAAATAAAAATCTGAACAAACCCCCATAAGTTCGCCGAGTACACAAAATAGCTACAACTATCAAGGTTGGGAACCGAAACTTTGCGATGTTAGAAACTGAAGAACTGTATCGTTTCCAAAGCCCAAAATCTCCAAGATTCAACGAACAAGGGGTGCCTTAGGGGTCGAGGCCAGTACTAGGACCCAGATGCTTGCACGAATGTTCAAATTGTCCAAGGCGGGGGCCGAGTACCCGGATGCTTTCCATAATACATTGGTATAGTCGAGGCTAGGACTGGGTACCCGAATTCTCTATATAAAACATCGATATGATCGAGGCTAGGACTGGGTATCCTGATGCTCGTCATACTAGCAAGCCGGTAGAGGTCGGGACTAGGTACCTGGATACTCTCTGATAATTCAGAATGGAGGCTGGGACTGGGTACCCGGATGCTCACAGATAATTTATCCCATGGTTCTGAATATATCCTTTCCAACTAAACAACAACAGTACTGAGAATCTCCTCCCCAATGTGTCAACTGATATGTCGCCAAAACTTGAACCAAAGCCAAAGCCAAACGATCACGAACTCTAGTATTGCCGACGTATCTTGAAAGCTATGACTATGCCGAGTGATGGATGAGGGTGTTATTAAGAGCAAGGGTATCACCTAGCTAAGGCCAAATTACCAGGCACTAGCCCGCTACATCATTCTACAAGGATCTAAGACCACTGAAGCGACGCCGGAGAATCTAAAGCAAATTTACATCCTATAATAAGGCCAACATACTCCACAGTATCAACAACATGCTCATTCAAATCTCCTTATAATACTATTAAATAACGACAAGATACACATGCTTTTAAATACCTAAAAAATCTGATAACAAGCCCCTGAGATATACAATTAAACTAACCAACCAAAATTCCAACTATTTCAACATGCTTTTACACAATCCATCTCAATCTAAAGAAAGGTAAATCGTAGCCTACCTTAGGCTAAATACCCGAGCTTCAAATCACTGTGATGAGGCTTTTCCCTTTAGAACAGCCTCAGAACGCTACCACGCTGTCAAAAATAGAACCACGACATCGATACGGTCGTTTAGACACTAATTTTATAATTTTTGGAGACGGACCAATTTTGAGATCTAAAACAAGAATTGTGGGACCCGCATATGAAATTTCAGATTTGACCCCCAAAACAGGTTCTAAACACCACCCCAAGCTCATAATTCAGATTTATAACACAATTTGGGGTGGAAAAATAACGCAAGACAATCAAAAAATCAATTCCCACATTTTCAAACTAAGAAACAAACAAGGCAACCTCTTTACGCGTCGATTTCTCATAAACGAAAAACCCCACAATCTAGCCTCAAGAATCACACAAAATGGAGTTATATTGACCAAGATATACTCTTCCAAAATTTAACAAAATTTTATTTCGAAAAACACGAAATCAGTAACTAAACACGCATTTTTACCTCAAATGAAGCTTCCCCTCGTATTTCTGAGCTCACCATGAGATTCCTCACAAAATTCTCTTGATTTAGACACTTGAATCACCAAAATCGAGTTTATATAAGCCAATAAATAACTTTTCAAAGTTCTTCAAAAAATCATTTCGAAAATGGACACTGCTGCAAATAAAATCAAGATGTGTTTCCTGAATCGAATACTCCAAATCAGTTTTCAAGCTCTCCAATGCGTTCTTCATGAAAAATCTCATAAGTTTGGCTTTTGAATCACCCAATTTGGAGCTCTATAGCCCAAGATAAAGTGTTTTAAAGTTGAGACAAAAACCAAAAATAAGGTTGTTGTTGCTTCTATGCTGCAAAAGATTTTGGACTTTTCCAAAATCTCCGACAGGGTACTCAGGATTCGTTCGGAATCTAATAAAAATAAACCAGATATATTAGCCCATTAAATTCGATATTTCGGACTCAATGGAGCATTCAAAATTTCCATACAAGATCATTTTAATAAAAAGTGGGTTCCACATTCAAGTGTCATTTTAAGCCACATTTCACAATGGGCCTCGAAATTAGACCGGAAGCCTCAAAAAGCGAATGAAGGGTCGTTATAGACCAAAATTGATATTCCGGAACTAACTACGGTGTCAGAATTTTCATCCGAGCTCTTTTTTTAAGAATGTTGACTAAAGTCAATCATAGGCTAACTTTCAAAGTCAAAAGCGCTAAATGGCCCCAAACTCGTATCGATTGCCTCGATAGTCATGACAATAATGCTAGTAGCCTAATTTGGCCATTTTGGAGCTGATGGAACCATCGGAATTCGAATTCGAGGTCTCCTTGACCCAAAACTCGAAAAGTCGCAACTAAACCATCTTAGGCCTACAAAATACCACAATGGGCTCGGGACCTCTAAAAATTCAACCAACATTTCTTCTAGACCATAAATCATCTCCCGAACCCAACAGATTTGTCGGAATTTCATTCCGAGCAACGAAACTCCAAAAGTTGACCAAAGTCAAACCTTGGCTTAAAATTCCTCAAATTCTCAATTCAAGGCCTCAAATCTTCGTTCCAACTCCAAAACTGATTCCGTAAAGTCTCCTAAGTCAATGTCGACATTTCAAAGCTGCTGGAATCAACGGAATTCCGTTCCGAGACCTGTAGCTCCTATTGACCCTAAATACCACTTTGTAATACTTAAAGCTTATGAAAATTTAAAATTTCTAAAGACTTAACTTTTTATAGAATTTTGTAAAAATCAACACCCGGTACGAATCAGAAATGACTCAAGGCAACTAAAGGAAGGGGTAAAATAGTTATTTTATAAAATTTCAAAAATGACCTTGAGGATCATTACAACATCCACTATTAAAAGAACTTTTATTCACGAAAGTAGGGACAAGGGTATACCTGGATGGAGAAAAAAGATGGGAAACTGCTCCCGCATCTCCTGCTTGGTCTCCCATATAGCCTCCTCGATCGGACGATGGAGCTGCTGGACCTTAATCATAAGGATGAACTTAGAACGAAGCTGGCGAACATCTCTCAGTAGAATAGCAACCGGCTCCTCAACAAAAGTCAGGCGATCATCCAACTCAATAGAGTCATACTGAAGCACGTGAAACTCATCTGGAATGTACCGGCGCAGCATAGAAACATAAAAAATAGGGTGTATAGCTGAAAATGCTAGTGGCAAAGACAACTCATAAGCAACCTCTCCAACTCTCCTCAGAATCTCAAAGGGCCCGATATTGTAACACCCCCCAAACTTTTTCCCTAAGATTCGGACCTTTCTTATATACGTGTAGGGTCGAACTCGATTATTGTGAAGCGTATGCATGAGTTAGGATGAGTTCCTAAGTAATTAAAGAGTGTTATAGGTGATGTGGGGTCATAAGGGATCCTTAGAGCCAAGCTAAGTCCAAAAGGATTCGTCTTGGGTAAGTTGTTGAGGGAGTTTGTATAAGGGTCGACTTCTAATGGTCATATCATTTGAAATATGATGATCTGGATGGACCACGACCTATTAAATTATAGGTCTTCAAGTCTTCTTTTCAACGCCGCCAAGATTGTAATTTTTAGAGTTCGGAGTCAAGAGTTATGACTATCCTAAGATGGACTAGTACTGCAGGAATTTCAGGCATGGGTGACAACAACTGGAAACATGGGCTTGGCGCCGCAGTGGCGTAATGCGCCACTATCGCACCAAGAACAAGTCTCAGTAGTTTGGTCCCTGGCGCGGCGCGCAACTACGGGATGTGCAGGATTTTCAAGCCTATTTTCCAGAACCCAGAAAATATAGGCTTGACGCTGTAAGGGCGCGACGCGCCACTATCGGCCACAAAACAGCCTCAGTAGTTTAGTTCTTGGCGTGACGTGCCACTATTAGGTAGAAGGGTTTTTAAGCCTATTCGACTTGGCGCTGCAGTGGCACGACGCGCCACTATCGCGCCAAGAGTGTTTTTGGCCTATTTTCCAAATTTTTGGAGAAAGGGCAATTTGGGAATTTTTCCAAATTATATATGTATCTGCCTTGAGACGTTTTTGGGACCATTTTCAATCCCTCTCTCTCTTTCTAAAAGCCCTAACATTTCCCTCTCTTCTTCTTCTTCTTCTCCAAATCCTTCTCCAACAAAGAGTGCCTCCAAGAGCTTCAAGAATTCAAGCCTTTCATTGGAGACCCAACATCAAGGTCTTCTTCAAAGTCTTCAATAAGGTATGTAAGGCTACCCAAAACATGGGTTGAGTCCACCCATGTGCCCTACATCTTCCTTGAGATTTATTGTTCATAAGAATGGAGTTTAATGATAGATTTATGTCCAACTAGGTCTTTTTCATCTATTACCCTAATTTTTCTTTATGTTGATGTTGTGGAGTCAAGAAAGTGATGTTGGTATGAGTTGATTGAGATGAGAGTTTGAATATATGTATATTTCGTTGATTTTTTCTTAACTACGTTGACTATGCTAAATATGTAAATTTCCTTATATGTGATTTTTCACTTTGAATTGTTGATTTAGAACCTTGGAGTTGTGATGAGTCCCAAAAGATTTGTTAAATGAATAAAGGAACGATTGGATAGGTTTGTATGTTGTTATAAATGCATATTTAATCTACTCTTGAAAGATATGATTGAAATTGATCGAATTGTATGATTGGGAGAGGTTTGATTGTGATAGAGTTGATGAGTTGACAAGGGATTAAATGAGACTTGTCGATATGATTTGATTGAGTTGATTGGATGGAGTTTTATGAGCATTGAGTCTTGGGAGGAGTATCGAGCACCGAATTGGGTAAGAGTAAGTAATAACTCGAATCCAATAACTACGTCGCCAAACGTAGGAGGGGATTGAACCGTTAAAGTCGGATGTTTCCCCAAATTTATTGTCCTGATATTATAGGACTTAGTTAGATTGGATCCATGATTGGTTGATTCGTTCATACCCTGGCAAAGTATGAACGGACGCGGAAACAATGTCGGTTTGTTGTACTATCACTAGCTCATAAGTGATGGTTGTCGGATAAGAGAAACTCCCATATAGGTCTTGATAGTACTTTGAGTCGGATTGAGTTGAATGATATGTGATTGGTCCCGTCTAAACCATATTCTTGTTTAGACTTAGGGAACTTGATTGAGTTGTTATTTCTCTTAAGTCGAGATTCCGAGTTGATTTGATACTTCCTTGGTGTTTTTTATTCAGCCATTTTACATACTTGTACATTCTATGCACTGATGCCAATTGGCCTGCATCATTTCATGATGCAGACACAGGTACTCGAGATCATCAACCGGCGCACCATTGAAGATCCCCTTACTTCCAGTCAGTTGGTGAGTCCTGCTAATTTCCGGAGGATATCGAGATTATCTTTATAGCTTTGTTTTGTGCCTTTGTTTTGATTGTTGGTAGCCATGGACTTGTCATGTGCACCTCTTAGATTGTTGATAGAGGTTTCATAGACTAGAGTGTGGAAATGTTGGATTGTTTTTTGAGTAGTTCTATTAAAGCTGTTTGTTGATTTGATAGTTGTTTGACCTTCGACCCTAAATTATGAATAGTATTCCTGTGATTGAGTCTTCCACAGAGAGAATGTGATTGAATGAAAGTGTGACTGGGCCAGGTGGTTCACTTGAAGGTCAGAAATGGCTTTCGAGTGCCGGCCACGTCTAGGGTACCCTCCCGGGGCGTGACAAACATGGTATCAGAGCATAAAATTCAAGAGTCCTAGGGAGTCTATGAAGCCGTGTCTAGTAGAGTCTTGCTTATGGGTGTATTGTGCACCACACTTATAATCAGGAGGCTATAAGACATTAAGAATTATTTCACTTCTTTCATACTCTGAATTCGTGCGATAGAGTTACACTCTATAAACTTCCTTTCTTATTCATATGTTTATACGTTACAGCTAATGCCTCCTAAATATACTGCTAGACAGAGAAATGCCGATAACACAGAGATGCCACAATCAGAGGTATGCCCATCGAGGGCTAGAGGCCGACCGGCGAGGTATGTGGAGACACCTCAAATGCCTACTAATCCACCTGCACCAACTTCGGAAGCAGACTTTAGAGAAGCAATTGCTATGCTCACTCAATTAGTGGCTACCCGAAATGGTAACCAGAGTTCGCCAACTCTTAGCTCTAGTTTCCAAGAGCCGTCTTCTATCGCCAGAATTAAAGACTTTCATAGAATGAATCTGCCAGAATTTACGGGGTCTAAGGTTGATGAAGACCCCCAAAATTTTATTAATGAGATATGGAAAATCTTGAAAGCTATGCATGCTACGGAGATTGAGGGGGTTGAGTTGGTGTCTTACCAGCTCAAGGATGTGGCAAACATCTGGTATAACCAATGGGAACAAGGTAGAGGTGAGGATGTTGAACCTGCTATGCGAGATGAATTTGAGGGAGCCTTTCTTGACCACTTCTTTCCCCGAGAATTGAGGGAAGCGAAAGTGGAGGAGTTTGTGAATCTGAAACAAGAAGGTAGGAATGTTAAGGAGTACAGCCTGAAGTTCATCCAGCTATCTAGGTATGCTCCAAAAATGGTCCCAGATATGAGGTCGAAGATGAGGAAGTTCGTCTCCGGATTGGGGAGACATGTGAAGAAGGAGTGCAAAGCAGCTTTGTTGATCTCTGACATGGATATTTCCAGATTGATGGTGTATGCTCAACAGGTGGAGGAAGAGAAGAGGAAGGATAAAGAGGAGCATCTGAGCAAGAAGGCAAGATCAGCTGGGCATGAGAATGAACAGAAGCAGAACAAGGGCAACAGTTCCTTCTTCCAGAAGAGGCCTTCCAACTATGCCTCATCCACCGCAAGTGCACCTATACCGCAGAACATGTACGATCGGCAGGGACAGAGTCACCAGAATTTCAGACCCTAGGGTTCTCAATCCCTGGATAGCGTGGGTCAAGGTTCAAAGGGAAAACCGCCATGCGGCAAGTGCGGTAAGCTCCACTTGAAAGAGTGCAAAGCGGGGAGGGATGGTTGTTATAAGTGTGGCCAAATGGACCATTTTCAGAAGGAGTGTCCAACCTGGGGAGACAGAGCCCATTTTTCTACCACCGCACCGCCAGCTAGAGGTAATTAGAGGGATACTACTTCAGGTACGAGTGGGGGCACAAACCATCTATATGCCATGAGTAGTCTCCAAGATCAGGAGAACTCTCCAAACGTCGTGACGGGTATGATTCGAGTCCTTTCTCTTGACTGTTATGTTTTGATAGACCCGAGTGCCACACTATCTTTTGTGAGTCCTTACGTGTCAAGTAAATTTGATAAAATTCCTGAATGTCTTCGTGAGCCTTTCTGCGTAACTACTCTTGTCGGTGATTCTGTTGTAGCTGAGAAAGTCTATAGAGATTGCACTGTATCAATTTATCACAAGGATACCTTGGCTGACTTAGTTGAGTTAGACATGGTTGATTTTGATGTGATCCTTGGCATGGACTGGCTTTATGTCTTTTATGCCTCTATTGATTGTAGGACTCAGATTGTCATGTTCAAATTCTCGAATGAGGCTGTCATAGAGTGGAGGGGTAGTCCTGTCGTGCCTAAGGGTAAGTTTATTTCATACCTTAGGGATAGAAAGCTAATCTCAAAAGGGTGTATTTATCACATTGTCCATGTGAAAGATGACAAGGTTGAGTCTTCATCCCTTGAGTCGGTTCCGATTGTCATCTTTCCTAAAGACCTGCCCGGAGTCCCTCCTGATAGGGAGATCGACTTTGGGATTGATGTTCTTCCCGATACCCAGCTTATCTCAATCCCTCTATATAGAATGGCTTCGGCTGAGTTGAAGGAGTTGAAAGAATAGATGAAAGACTTGTTAGATAAGGGATTCATTAGGACGAGTGTCTCACCATGGGGTACTCCGGTCCTATTCATGCGAAAAAAAGATGGGTCCCTTAGAATGTGTATTGACTACAGACAGCTGAACAAGGTCACCATAAAGAACAAATACCCTCTCCCCAGGATAGATGATTTATTTGACCAACTTCAGGGTGCCACCTATTTCTCAAAGATAGACCTATGGTCGGGCTACCATCAGTTGAAGGTGAGGGAGTGTGATATCCTAAAGACAGCTTTTCGGACCCACTATGGCCACTTTGAGTTCTTGGTGATGTCCTTCGGGTTGACTAATGCCCCCGCAGCTTTTATGAATCTCATAAACCGAGTATTTAAACCATATTTGGATATGTTTGTGATTGTATTCATAGATGATATCTTGGTTTACTCCAAGAATGAGGAGGAGCACGCCCATCATCTTAGAGTCGTCTTATAAACTTTGAAAGACCAGGTATTGTATGCAAAGTTCTCTAAATGTGAATTTTGGCTTACGTCAGTGGCTTTTCTAGGCCACATTGTATCTGGAGATGGTATTCGGGTTGATGCTCAGAAGATTGAGGCAGTGAAAAATTGGCCAAGACCCACATCCCCGATGGAGATCAAGAGCTTCTTGGGTTTGGCCGGCTATTACCGAAGGTTTGTAAAGGGATTCTCATCCATATCATCACCATTGACCAAGCTGACCCAAAAAAAGGCTAAGTTTCAATGGTCCGATTCTTGTGAAGAGAGTTTTTAGAAATTGAAGACTAAGTTAACCACTGCTCTTGTTCTAACTTTGCCCGATAGGATAGAGGGTTTTGTGATCTATTGTGATACATCTAGGATCGGTTTGGGCTGTGTGTTAATGCAGAGGGGGAATGTGATAGCCTATGCTTCAAGACAGCTTAAGGTTCATGAGAAGAATTATCCAATTCATGACCTTGAGCTGGCAGCTGTGGTATTTTCTCTAAAAATTTGGCGCCACTAGTTGTATGGAGTGCATGTTGATGTATTCACTGATCATAAGAGTTTACAATACGTCTTCAGCCAGAAAGAACTCAATCTGAGGCAGAGGAGATGGCTTGAGCTACTCAAAGACTATGATATGAGCATTCTCTACCATCCAGATAAAGCTAACGTTGTTGCTGATGCTCTTAGCAGGTTGTCTATGGGCAGCACTGCCCATCTAGAGGAGGGAAGGAAATAATTGGTGAAGGAGGTACATAGGTTAGCTCGATTGAGAGTTCGTCTTGAAGAGAACAATGAAGGCGGAGTTAATGATCAGGATGGGTCTGCATCCTCACTTGTGACAAAGGTAAAAGAGAATCAAGACCAAGATCCCATCCTGCTCCAGCTAAAGGAAGTTGTTCACAAATAAGAGGTGGTGGTTTTCACCAAAGGGGGAGATGGTGTGTTGAGGTACCAAAATAGATTATGTGTACCAGATATCGATAATGTTCGAGAGAGAATTATGGCCGAAGTGCATAGTTACAGATACTCTATTCATCCTGGCTCTACAAAGATGTACCATGACTTGAGAGAAGTTTATTTGTGGAGTGGAATGAAAAGAGATATCGCGGAATTTGTTTCCAAGTTCCCAAATTGCCAACAGGTTAAAGTTGAGCATCAAAGGCCATATGGGTTAGCTCAAAATATAGAAATCCCGGAATGGATGTGGGAGATGATCAACATGGACTTTATTACAGGTTTACCGAGGTCCCGAAAGCAACATGATTCAATTTGGATGATTGTGGATAGAATGACGAAATCAGCTCACTTCTTGGCAGTTAAGACTACTGACACCGTAGAGGATTATGCAAAATTATACATACAGGAGATTGTCAGGTTGCATGGAGTCCCCTTGTCTATCATCTCAGACAGAGGAGCTCAATTCACTTCCTAATTTTGGAAATACTTTCAGAAGGGACTGGGTTAGAAGGTGAACTTGAGTACGACCTTCCTTTCATCCCCAGACCTATGGCCAAGCAGAGTGCACCATCCAGACATTGGAGGATATGTTGAGGGCATGTGTGCTTGACTTCAAAGGAAATTGGGATGATCACTTACCTCTCATAGAGTTTGCATATAATAATAGCTATCATGTAAGCATTCAAATGACTCCTTATGAAGCTTTGTATGGGAGGAGGTGTAGATCGCCAATTGGATGGTTTGAAGTTGGTGAAGTTGAGTTGATTGGGCCCGATTTTGTTCACCAAGCCATGGAGAAGGTGAGAGTTATTCAAGGTAGGCTAAAGACAGCCCAAAGCCACCAAAAATCTTACACCGATGTGAGGAGGAGAGACTTAGAGTTCGAGATGGATGATTGGGTATACTTGAAAGTGTCACCCATGAAGGGTGTCATAAGGTTTGGAAGGAAGGGGAAGCTTAGTCCCCGATACATTGGTCCTTACCAGATTGCGAGGTGGATTGGGAGTGTCGCCTATAAGTTGGAGTTACCCCCGGAGTTCGTCTCTATTCATCCAGTATTTCACATTTCAATGTTAAAGAAGTGCTTAGGCGATCCCTCGTTGGTAGTCTCCATTGATAGTATTGGAATTAAGGAGAGCTTATCCTATGAAGAGGTTCCGATCCAAATTCTTGATCGCCAAATTCGCAAATTGAGGAACAAAGAGATCGCCTCAGTTAAAGCGTCTTGGGTAAGTTGTTGAGGGAGTTTGTATAAGGGTCGACTTCTAACGGCCATATCATTTGAAATATGACTATCTGGGTAGCCCACGACCTATTAAATTAAAGGTCTTCGAATCTTCTTTCCAATGTCGCCAAGATTGTAATTTTTGGAGTTCAGAGTCAAGAGTTATGACTATCCTAAGACGGACTAGTACTGCAGGAATTTTAGGCCTGGTGACAACTGCTGGAAACCTGGGCTTGGCGCCGCAGTGGCGCGACGCGCACTATCGCACCAGGAATAAGCCTGTGTAGTTTAGTCCTTGGCGTGGTGCGCCACTACGAGATGTGCGGGGTTTTCAAGCCTATTTTCTATAACCCAAAAAATATAGGCTTGGCGCTGTAAGGGCGCGACGCGCCACTATCGGCCACAAAACAGCCTCAGTAGTTTAGTTCTTGGCGCGACGTGCCACTATTGGGTAGTAGGGTTTTTAAGCCTATTCGACTTGGTGCTGCAGTGGCACGATGCGCCACTATCGCGCCAAGAGTGTTTTTGGCCTATTTTCCAAATTTTTGGAGAAAGGGCAATTTGGGAATTTTTCCAAATTATATATGTATCTGCCTTGAGACGTTTTTGGGACCATTTTCAATCCCTCTCTCTCTCTCTAAAAGCCCTAACATTTCCCTCTCTTCTTCTTCTTCTTCTCCAAATCCTTCTCCAACAAAGAGTGCCTCCAAGAGCTTCAAGAATTCAAGCCTTCCATTGGAGACCCAACATCAAGGTCTTCTTCAAAGTCTTCAATAAGGTATGTAAGGCTACCCAAAACATGGGTTGAGTCCACCTATGTGCCCTACATCTTCCTTGAGATTTATTGTTCATAAGAATGGAGTTTAATGATAGATTTATGTCCAACTAGGTCTTTTTTATCTATTACCCTAATTTTTCTTTATGTTGATGTTGTGGAGTCAAGAAAGTGATGTTGGTATGAGTTGATTGAGATGAGAGTTTGAATATATATATATATTTCGTTGATTTTTTCTTAACTACGTTGACTATGCTAAATATGTAAATTTCCTTATATGTGATTTTTCACTTTGAATTGTTGATTTAGAACCTTGGAGTTGTGATGAGTCCCAAAAGATTTGTTAAATGAATAAAGGAACGATTGGATAGGTTTGTATGTTGTTATAAATGCATATTTAATCTACTCTTGAAAGATATGATTGAAATTGATCGGATTGTATGATTGGGAGAGGTTTGATTGTGATAGAGTTGATGAGTTGACAAGGGATTAAATGAGACTTGTCGATATGATTTGATTGAGTTGATTGGATGAAGTTTTATGAGCATTGAGTCTTGGGAGGAGTATCGAGCACCGAATTGGGTAAGAGTAAGTAATAACTCGAATCTAATAACTACATCGCCAAACGTAGGAGGGGATTGAACCGTTAAAGTCGGATATTTTCCCAAATTTATTGTCTTGACATTATAGGACTTAGTTAGATTGGATCCATGATTGGATGATTCGTTCATACCCTGGCAAAGTATGAACGGACGCGGCAACAACGTCAGTTTGTTGTACTATCACTAGCTCATAAGTGATGGTTGTCGGATAAGAGAAACTCTCATATATGTCTTGATAGTACTTTGAGTCGGATTGAGTTGAATGATATGTTATTGGTCCCGTCTAAACCATAGTCTTGTTTAGACTTAGGGCACTTGATGAAGTTGTTATTTCTCTTTAGTCGAGATTCCAAGTTGATTTGATACTTCCTTGGTGTTTGTTTCATTCGGCCATTTTACATACTCATACATTCCATGTACTGAGACAGGTACTCAAGATCATCAACCGGCGCACCATTGAAGATCCCCTTACTTCCAGTCAGTTGGTGAGTCCTCCTAGTTTCCAGAGGATACCGAGATTATCTTTATAGCTTTGTTTTGTGCCTTTGTTTTGATTGTTGGTAGCCATGGACTTGTCATGGGCACCTCCTAGATTGTTGATAGAGGCTTCATAGACTAGAGTGTGGGAATGTTGGATTGTTTTTTGAGTAGTTCTATTAAAGTTGTTTGTTGATTTGATAGTTGTTTGGCCTTCGACCCTAAATTATGAATAGTATTCCTGTGATTGAGTCTTCCGCAGAGAGAATGTGATTGAATGAAGGTGTAACTGGACCAGGTGGTTCACTTGAAGGTCAGAAATGGCTTTCGAGTCCTAGGGTACCCTCTCGGGGCATGATAGATATACCTGGGGATAAGCTTACCCCGCCTGCCAAATCTCATCACGCTCATCAAGGGAAACACCTGCAAGAATACCCGATCTCCTACCTTGAAGCACAAGGGCCGACGCCTGCGATCAGCATAACTCTGGTGCCTACTCTGAGATGTCCTCAGCCTATCCTGAATAACTCGGACTCTAGATATGACATCCCAAAGTAAATCAGTACTGTGCGGACCAAGTTTGAAGATTCAAACCAACCAATAGGAGTACGACAACGCCTACCATATAAGGCCTAGAACGGGGCCATCTGAATACTAGAGTGATAGCTGTTGTTGTACGCAAACTCCGCCAAAGGCAAGTACTACTCCCAATGACCCTCGAACTCTAGTACACATGCTCACAGCATATCCTCCAGAACCTGAATAGTACGCTCTGACTGACATCGGTACCCCGTGCAGATGGGCCACCTCCTGAATATAGATTCGAGCTAGACGATCTGCAATAACAGTGGACCATACTGGCAAGAAATGTGCTGACTTGGTCAATTGATCAATGATGAACCAAATACCACCATTACCTCTAGATGTCTGAGGCAATCCCATTACGAAGTCTATGGTAATCCGTTTCTATTTCCACTCGGGAATGGGTAATCTCTGAAAGACTCTACCAGGCCACCGATGCTCGGCCTTAACCTGTTGGCAACTTAAACAATGGGATACATACTCAGCTATATCTCTCCTCATACCACACCACCAGTAATGCTATCTCAAATCCTAATACATCTTTGTGGTGCCCGGATTGATAGAGTACCTGGAATTGTGGGGCTCGTGAAGGATCAACTGAATGAAGTCTCCAACTCTGGGAAAACAAAGGCGACCATCAAACCGTAGTATCCCATTCGAATCTATAGAAGCCTGTCCATCCTCTCCTCACAATACTAACTCTCGAAGCTCTACCAATGCTACATCCTCAAACTACCAGCCACAAATCTAGTCCAGTAAAGATGATCGAGCTCCCACAAAAGCCAAAATCGGTCCAGAATCTATGATTTCAAAGTTAACCATCCGATTAGCCAAATACTAGATGTCCAAGGCTAAGGGTCGCTCCGCAGCAGACAAGTAAGATAAACTACCCATACTCCTCGTCTTCCGACTCAAGGCATCCGCTACTATATTCGCCTTACCCGGGTGGTAGAGGATAGAGATGTCATAATCGGCCAATAGCTCAATCCAACGCCGCTGTCTAGAATTAAGATCCTTCTGACTCATAATGTACTGTAAGCTGCGGTGATTTGTATATATCTCGCAATGGACTCCATATAAGTAGTGCCTCTACATCTTGAGCGCGAAAACTACTGCCACCAATTCTAGGTCATGAGTGGGTTAGTTGCGCTCATGCACTCTCAACTATCTAAAAGTATAAGCAATAACTCGGCCATGCTGCATTAGTACATACCCAAGACCTACACCAAAAGCATCACAATATACCGAAAAGATCTCTCTCTCAACTGGTAGAGTTAGAATAGGAGTAGTGGTAAGCAACTCTTTAAGCTTTTGAAAGCTCAACTCACACTTCTCGGACTATAAAAAGGGAACATCCTGGCGGTTCAAATGGGTCAATGGGGCTGCAATAGTGGACAAACCCTCAATAAATCATCTATAATACCCAGCCAATCCCATAACAGATGTGGGACAAGCCCAACCATGAATAGCCTCAATCTTCGCCGGATCCACCCTGATATGCTCTTTGGATACCACGTGTCCTAGAAATACTACAGACTCCAACCAAAACTCGCACTTTGAGAATTTAGCATAAAGCTACTGATCTCTCAAAGTCTGGAGCACAACCCTTAAGTACTGCGTGTGCTTCTCCCTACTCCACGAGTATACCAGTATGTCATCGATGAATACAATCATGACGGAGTCAAGATAAGGCCTGAATACTCGAGTCATAAGGTCTATAAAAGCTGCAGGGGCATTGGTAAGCCCAAAAAACATCACAAGGAACTCATAGTGGCCATAGCGAGTCCAAAAAGTAGTCTTAGAAATGTCGGCTGCTCTAATCCGCAAATGGTTATAGTTAGACCTCAAGTCAATCTTAGAAAACACGGTCCCAACCTGAAGCTGATTGAATAGATCATCGATATGAGGCATGGGGTAATGGTTTTTCACTATCACCTTGTTCAGCTGCCTATAATCAACACACATCTGCATGGTCCCATCCTTCTTCGTAATAAATAGGATAAGTGCACCATACAATGATACACTCGAATGAATAAATCCCTTACCTAGAAGATCCTTAAGCTGCACGCTGAGCTCCTTGAGCTCTGCGGGGGCTATACTGTAAGGTGGTATAGAAATGGGCTTAGTTCCCAACTCTAAATCTATGACAAAGTCAATATATCTCTCTAGGGTAGGCCAGGTAGGTCAGTGGGGAAGACATTAGTATACTCCCTAACCACAGGAACTGAATCAATCGTAGGAGCCTCGCTGGACACATCACGTACATATGCTAAGTATGCTAAGCACCCGAATGCAACTAGTCATCGGTCCCATATAAAGGATGTGATCTCAATAGGTGAGAGACTATAAATGCCCTACCACAAGATCGGGGGAATATCAGGCATGGATAATGTAATGGTCTTGGCATAACAGTCCAAAACTGCATGATGAGAGGATAACCAATCCATGTTCAGAATAACATCAAAGTCCAGCATATCAAGTAAAATAAGATTTGCCCGAGTCTCATACCCCTGAATAGTCACTGCACATGATCTACAAACCTGATCCACTACTAAAGAATCCCCTACTGGGCTCGAAACTTGCAATGAGACCTCAAGTAACTCATAAGCAATATCCAGACGTGGAGAAAAATATATAAACACAGAGGAATACGTGGAACCTGGATCAAATAAAGCCAAAGCAGTTTGCTGACAAATAAGAATAGTACCTATGATAACATCATCTGATGCCTCAGCCTCTACCCTCGCCGGAGCAGCATAAAAGCGGCCCTGTCGGCCTCCCCCATGAACATTCACCCTACCACCTGACCTGCCTCCCTGAGAACCTCCTCGAATACCCTACTAACCATCGCCGCGGCCGTGACCCTGATCTATACATCTTGGTAGAGGTGGTGCTACTGCCAATGGTCTAGCCTGGCCGGGACACTCCCTAGCACAGTACTCCAGTAAGCCGCAATCTAAGAATCCTGAAGCTGAGCGACCCGTGATAACTCATCCGCAGTAGGAAAAAAGCATACCTGATCCCCTCGAGCTCTACCCTATGGTGGAACCCCCCGAACGGGGCTGACTACCCTCAACTGCTGGTAGGGCAGCCTAAACCGGCCGACTGGACTGACCCTACTGGTACCTATCCTGCTGGAACCAAGTGCTCGGTCCCCAACCTGATGTAAGGTCTCAATCCACGCACAAAACATAGTACCCGCTCCTCCTCAGTGGGTAGAATCATAGTGGCATGTCAAAAAAGCTGATAAAATTTGGCCTCGTACTCTACAATCGTCATGTGGCCCTGCTCCAACAGAGTAAACTGATTCCAGAGTCGGTCCTTAATATTCTTAGGTATGTATCGAGTCAGGTAAGCCTCTGAGAACTGGGCCTATGTCAATGGTGGTGACCCAGCTGGCCTGGACTGCAAATAAGAGCGCCACTACTGTTTGGCTGCCCCTCTGAACTAGTGAACAGAGTTGTCGGTGCCTTTGGACTCCACAAGACCCAAGGAATGGAGCTGTTCTTGACAGGTAGTCAAGAACTCTATGGCATCCTCGCTAATGGCTCCAGAAAATGTCAGGGGTGACAACCTCTGAAATACCCCTAACATCTTTTGATCCTGTAATGACATTATACCCTTCGAAACTGCTGGCGGGGATGCAACAACTGGTCGAGGCAGTTGAACGTTAGTTGCTAGCTGAACAGGCAGATGCTGTGGTGTTGGTATGCCCGCTACTAGGGTCGGAGCCTGTGGTACAACCCCAATAATCATTAGGAGCTGCACAATCGCTGCCTGTAGTGTTGGGGTCATAACTGGTGCAGCTGGGGGATGTGTTGCTAGTGGTGGGACCTCTAAGTAGGAATAGAAGCGTCCTGATGCTCCTCTACCATCTCCGGCTCTATCTCTTGGTCGGGAGCTGGTGCTGCTCCCCTACCTGTCCCACGAGGATGGCCTCTAGGCCTGCCAGGCCTTGGTACATTATCACGATCGGTGGTACCGCGCGTACGAACCATCTCTGCGAAAGAGTAAAACAAATGAGATTTCAGGAAATCAATAAGACATAACACTACACAGAATGATACAACATAGAGAATGTTTCTAATGACATCCTGTAGCCTCCCGAAAATAAGTTTCGGACGTCTCCGCACCCATCCGCGAGACTCTACTAGACGTCAGCTCTGTATAAGTGAGATCAATGAACCTGGGGCTCTGATACCAACTTGTCACGATCTAATTCCTCAGGTCATGATGACACCTACTATAACCCACCAGTAGGTAAGCCAACCCGTCAACCCATTACTTGGAGTTCCGGGTTGACGAATTGGCTTACCTATTGGTGGGTTATAGTAAGTGTCATCATGACCTGATGAATTGAATCGTGACAATTTAGATCTTAATTAACATTTTAATATTCAGATTCACACGTTTTAATTTTAATGAGAATAAATGAGGTCTTAGCCTTCTGGTTCTCGAGAATCTCCGGTTACACTTTAAACAACTCAAACTCCAAGCTATCGGTTGGTGATGGTTGTGCTTTACCATTATCTCACTCTAGCCAGACTAAAATATTTTCAAGCATTTAAATTAGAAAGATAAAAGTTTGCAGCACAATCTTTTTCTATAAATATATTTAAAAAAAAATTATATAGTTCAATTAGGTATTTATTCTTCAAAATTGAAAACTTGAATTGCATTAAATTTTGGAATCAAAATTATTTTAAAAGAGTTTGATTTGTAGTTATTTAAACAAAAATATTCACGTCTAGCGAAATATTAAATTTGTTTGTTTTGTAGACCAAGTGCCAATTACCTTAAGTTCTTTAAATTTTTTCTAATATTTTTTTTATTAGATAGTTTCTTCTTTGGAAATTCTTGTTGATTTTTTATTAGCTGTAAATTGTAATAAACCTAATGGAATTTAAGTAATCGGAATAAAACATTCTTGCCTTCATTTTTTATAATCAATTCTCACACTCTTTCCTTCATTAAACAAAACAAAAGAACGTGATCTCACATACCTAGTTCTAGAGTAAGCAAATCTTGCATTTCTACCATATAGAACCACATAAAGAAGGAAGCTAATTCCAACAGCATATAACTCTATAGTGAAAATACAAATTCTAACAATTTTCATTTTGAGTAATCAAATATATTATTTGGACAATTGTTATAATGTCTTATTTATTACATCTTTCAGCCTTAACAATGTCTTTGATTGCTTCAATAAATCCCAATGTTTTACTAACTTCTCTTTGAAACGCAAACTAAATTGACTAATTACACTACTTTCTTTGTTTCAATTTTCATGGCACTATTTCTTTGTCAGTCCATTCATGAAAGAATGACAACTTTTTTTGTTTGGAAGTAATTAATTTTAAAATTTTTATTTATCCTTAATAGCATACTATATTAGTCACAGAAATCTCATAACATGTTTAAGATCACAAGTTTCAAAATCTTTACGTTCTTTCTTAAACGTCATGATTAGTTTGGGCCACATAAGTTAAAACAGAGGGAGTATATTTTATCCCAGAAACCAATTGACAAACCTAAGTCTGTTCTGTTTCTGTTACATATCAATCAATTTTCTTACTTACCACATGATCCAAAATCTTTATGTTCTTTTTTAAACGTCATGACCAATCAAACTAGGCCACATAAGTTGGAATAGAGGGAGTATATTTTATCCCAGAAATCAATTGATAAACCTAAGTCTGTTCTGTTTCTTTTACATCTCAATCAATTTTCTTACTTACCACATGATCCAAAATCTTTATGTTCTTTTTTAAACGTCATGACCAATCAAACTAGGCCACATAAGTTGGAATAGAGGGAGTATATTTTATCCCAGAAACCAATTGATAAACCTAAGTCTGTTCTGTTTCTTTTACATCTCAATCAATTTTCTTACTTACCACATGATCCAAAATCTTTATGTTCTTTGTTAAACGTTATGATCAGTCAAACTAGGCTACATAAGTTGGAATAGAGGAAGTATATTTTATCCCAGAAATCATTGACCAACCTAAATCTGTTCTGTTTCTTTTACACATCAATCAATTTTCTTACTTTAAAATCCTCAGAGTTAACAATTTAGCTTTGCTCAAACATTATACTCGCTCCACTAAAAGAAAGAAGACTTGGGTTCCAAATATGAAAGTCAACCAATCTGATATTTGGTACAAAAATAACATGCATTTTGTCAGGACTCTCGAATGTTTTTTTGTTTAAGTGTTAGATAGTTAAAATGCATACTTGTCCACTATAAAAGTTAAAGGTCAAAGTTATAATTTGAAGTTAAATTTAGAGTCTTATTTATGTATTATGCATTTATTTTAACTACTCCACTCTTCCTTTCCCAACACGACTCCGTTCCTTCTTTCCGTTCATTGCTCGCCGGCGACTGCGACCTCTCCACGCACCTCTGCTCACCTCTGCAAGTTTCTCTGTCCTTATTTCTCTTTCTTCTTAGCTCCCATTTACCTAGTTCATCCATTCCCGTGTTTGCGTTGGACCCCGACTCTCTCCATTTGTGACGTTTTGACCATGTCAAGCTGGCTCTCGTTTTTAACTTCTATGTAATGTTGTTCGAGAAGTTAAGAAAAAAAGAATGCATGTTACTGTGAAAAATTTTAAGTTAAGATTTTTGTACTCTGTTGAGTTTGTTAACAGGGTCGGCTCAATGCCTTTAAATATGAGGCATCCGTCTTAAGCCTCCAAATTTGAAGGACCTCGTTTTTAGTAATAATAGAATTATTATAAGTTATATATATATATATATATATATATATATATATATATATATATATGTGTGTGTGTGTGTGTGTATTTATTGTGTCTTTTAGTTTATTTGTCTTACTTGTTTTTAGTTCGTTCCGAAACATTAAAGAATGTTTTTTTCTTTTTTGTCAATTTTTAAATTTAACTTTCCACCTGACATGTTTAAGACCACAAGATTAAAAGACATCTAGGTATATATATCTTTAGTTTAAGACCATAAGATTTGAAAATCTTTTTACTTTTTTAAAATTTCGTGTCAAGTTAAAATTGGAAAAAATATTAAAATGGATGGAGTACTATTTATAGAAAAAATAAAAATTTTCATTAAAAATATAAAATAACTTTGTATCTCAAAAAACTAAATTAAAAAATTAAGAAAATAAAAAATTTAAGGTCTCCGGTTTATTTTTTGACTTTAGACCATTGATGATATGATTTTTGTGTACTCTTCCGTTGTTTTTTTTAGGTTATTATGAATCTGTTAAGTTTTACATTTAACGTAATTCCTTAATGTTCTTGTAATTAACTATATATCACATTGTTATATTTTTAGATGGAAGGCGATGTCCATGCCGAGTTAGACTCTTATTCGGTCCTTCCATTTGACGGTTACTCTGATTTTCACAATGTCTTTGACTATTTTTATTTTTTAAAAGAGAAATTTGATAAAGCGAGTGGAAGAAAGTTTAGACATGGGACTTTGTTGCTTCCATTTCTAATTCAGTTAAATTATTTGGACAAGTAGTTTAAAATAATCGATTATTTGGTATGCATGGTTATGAAGATCTCTACACATCGGGAGACCTTCCATCTAACCGATTGAAATGTAGAACAAAATTCGCGTAGGGAGATTTGTTAGTCCTTACTCATTGGTTGGGTAGAGTATATTTTCTTTCTCATGATGTACTGTAAAATTCAAGAATGATGGATTCGGAGATCAACAAGTCAAGATATATGTAAACTAGGATCTTATCAATCAACTATAACTGTAAAAATTAATGCAATTAATCTGAAAATTTTGGACAAACATTAGGCAAGTATCAGTTCACAATCAAAAGCCACAATAAGGAATAAATAATGAAGGGAAAATGACACAAATTAGCAAACATATATTAGTTAATTAATATACATAGCTATAGTTTAAGTTAATTTCCGTTGCAAATCTTTTCCATTAATTAATATACATAGATAAAGTTATCCAGAATTTGTATAATTAAGCTCCCAATTGCATGAATTCAGAATTTGTTTGTATAAATTTAAAATTTCTTAATTGAATAAATCCAGATTTTGTATATTGTCACGCCCCGAGAGGGTACCCTAGGCGTGGCCGGCACTCAGAAACCATCTCTGGCTTCCGAGAGAACCACTTGGTCTCATTACTCATTTGTTCATCAGCGGAAGACTTAAGAATACTAATGTGGGCTTGTCATCATCAATATCAAAATGGAAAAAAAAATAATTCTTAGAAAAAATAGTTTCTAAGGAGAACTACTCGGATTACATCATCAAACTCTGTCTATGAAGCCTCTAATACTCTTAGATGGTGCCAATGACATGTCCATGGCTACCTCAAAAAGAAACATCACACTTAACAATAATAAAAGGATAAGGAGTTCCTTCGAATACAAGAAGGACTCACCAAATAGCCGAAAAGAAATGATCTTCAACGATGCGCCTATTGAGGATCTCTAATACTTGTATCTGCATCATAAAACGATGCAGGTCGAATGACGTCAGTACATGGAATGTACGAGTATGTAAAATGGCAGGAAGGTAAGGACAGATATCAAGAAACTCCTCTCAAGAAAACTCAGCTCAGAACTCAACATCATCTCAACATCAATATGTAATGCAAGTTTAAAATATAATAATAAAAATAATAGTAATAAGTAATGCTTACTCAATTGGGAGTTTCTCTAACCGACAACCATCACTTATGAGCTAGCGATGATACAACGAAGCGATGTCGTTGCCACATCCATCCAATACCTTGCCAGGGTAAAGGACATCACCATCTTGGATCCACTCATCAAAGTCCTCTTTTTGGGACTTAAGAGGCATAGCCTCCATCCTACGCTGGCTACATAGTTCTGGAGTTTGAGTCAATTAAACTCTTACCCAACTTGGTGCTCAATACTACTCCCAAAATATGTGCTCATATTAAACTCATCATCTAGTCTCATTGGACTTTAATTTAAATTATCAAACTCATTTTATTTCATGTTCATCAATCATTATACTTCCAAAAAACATCATTTGCATCTCATCAAAATCTCTTGCTCAAATTATCATTTGTTCAAATTCATTCAAACTCAACTCTTTTGCTCTTTTAAAACTCAATAAAATACATATATAGTATTAATTCATATAACTTTATTTTTATCAATGAAAATAATAAAAAGTCAACATCTTTACTCAAAATATGTGTAAAAATATTTATGAACATCAAATCAATTAGGATTCATGGGAAAGTAGCCATGAACAATAATTCCAATAATATGAGAGATAACAATAATAATAATATTAATGCATAAATATATCAAACTCAATAGAAGAAGAATTAATTCATTTAGAATTCAAGATTTGGATAAAACTCAACTATAACTCAATTATAATTAATTTAAATATTGGGCGCATGGACGAACTCAATTCAATGCTATGAAAACCTTACATACCTTAAATCGGAAGCTTTACTTCGAATTGGAACACTCTTGGACCTCTAGCCTTTTCTTCTCGCCGGTTTGTTTTGTGTACTACCCGGAGTATAAGAATCACCGGAGTAGTATTTTTATACTACTAAAACTAAAACTATATTTGAGAAGAAGTATATAGAGAGAAGAGTTGCTTAAGAAAGCTTGATGAATAAAATGAGAAAATAAGGTGGGTATTTATAGGTGTGGAGGAGGGACCTAACAATAAATAAACATAATCATAAAGGATAATCTTGAAAATTCAATGAAGAATTTTGATGTCATGGATGATGTCAAATGGTTCTAGATCTTTGTATGGTAGGTGAGATGAAATATCTTTTAACGGAATATTCGTTTTCGAATCTGCGTTTGAATAAGATAAATTCCTTATTAGGATTTGTTATCTTCATAAGAATTGTAGCTATAGAAGTCTAGTTTCAGTTAGTTTAAGAATCATCCAATTTGGAGCATTCTACATTGAGATATGAATTTTATTCTACAAATACTCCATTCCGTCACAACACTATGTCTTCTAAAGATCAATTTATTTGATCTACTTAAACTCCGAATCTTAAGATATGTTCTTCATGAAAGTTGTAGGTAATGATGTTGTGGTTACGCAGAAATTTGAATCACCTAATTTGGACCATTCTATAAAAAGTTATGCCCAAATTACGTTAGGCATGAGAGAATATGATCAAAATACTTTTAGAATATAATCAAAATACTTTAGAACATGATCAAAATACGTTAGGCATGAGAGAACATGATCAAAATACTTTTAGAACATGATCAAAATACTTTAGAACATGATCAAAATACTTTAGGCATGAGAGAAAATGATCAAAATACTTTAGGCATGAGAGAACATGATCAAAATACTTTTAGAACATGATCAAAATACTTTAGAACATGATCAAAATACTTTAGGCATGAGAGAAAATGATCAAAATACTTTAGGCATGAGAGATCATAATATGATCAAAATACTTTAGTCATGAGAGAAATAGTTATGATCAAAATACTTTAGGCATGCGAGATCATAATATGATCAAAATACTTTAGTCATGAGAGAAATAATTATGATCAAAATACTTTAGGCATGAGAGATCATAATATGATAAAAATATTTTAGGCATGAGAGATCATAATATGATCAAAAATACTTTAGAAATGAGACAACATAATTATGATCAAAATACTTTAGAACCTTTTTATGTCTTCATATAAGGACCTTTGATAAGTCAATAATTTAATGCATTTAAGAGCCAACATAAACTAACATAAGATAGGTGATTAAACTTCAAATATTTAATAATCTATGCAATTGGAATCATGATATGAAAACTCATAAAGTTTAATGCTTGAATTAAATAGAAAACTTTGATAATTCATTTGGACTTCATAAATGAAAGGATCCATTAATTAATAACATTTTAGGGGGTGTTACATATATGCTTACCATACCATGTATATAATTATAATATTGATACATTTGATTTGTATAAGTTCTGAATATTTTTTTAAAAAAATGTATAAATAACGTTGTTTGTATATTACCAACGAATTATACAAACGGATATGCGAATTATACAAACAACTGTTATAGCTATAGTTATGGAATATAATTATCTAAACTTTAGTTATTTTGGCCTATTGAGATTTTTATAATAGCTATTTGTAAAATTTTCACAATAATAAATGAGTCCATAAGAAACACAAACTAGGAAAATAATATAAAAACCAACATTGCACAAGTGTTTAGCAAAAGTCAGTTCTAGGATCCCTAGTTTGCCCTTATATTTGATATGCCCATGCTTTCCCGTCCATTCTAGCCTTTGTAGAGTTGGATGCAGAGTGTGAAGTTTATGAATTTCTATAAACACCTCAAATATATTATTAGTAATATATTGAATTTCTATCTAATAATAATTTATTAATAATAATTGAAATTCTATCTAATATTTGATATTTGTATTGAGGTTCAAAATAAAATCTGAATTCGCAATAGAAAATTCTACATTGGGAGCTAAATAGCTTCCTGAAAAAGATAACTTTGTACATAATACGGTTCGGATCTTAAACATTTGGTTAAGAGTGAAGGAATAGTTACCACCACTCCATCACAAATCTTGTTAGTTCTTTCATCAAGTGTACGAATGCTTGTGTAAAGGGATAATAGTATTTTTTTTCTAGCTACTTCAATTATTGATTTTTTATGTTGGTCCTTTTGATATATGGTTCAGTATATTTAACCTTCAATTAGTTAGAATGTATATTTTTGGTCCTTATAGATAAAATTAGTGCTATAGTTAGATTATTATTAAAATTATATTAATGCCAAATATAAAGTAACACTACAAACTTAACCTAACATATTGAAAATTAAGTAGAGGAATAGTTAATAATCATAGTGAAATTATGAATATTCATAAGCACAAAAATAATCAAAAGTACACACATAATTAAAGATTAAGTATGCACAAATGAGTATCACAATAACTAAAATCAAATTAACCAATAATTAAAGGACCAAATGTTCTATTAACCCTACAATTTTTTTTTGCATTACATATTCTCCATTGATAATTGTATAAAGGCTGAACTTGATAAACAAAGAAAAAATAATTTTTTCATAAATTTCTTTTTTAAGAGTCTATATGACAACTGCATGTTGATGATCAAGAAACCACAGTCATTTGAGTAGAAAAATAGTTTAAACCAATAGAAGCCTGAGTCGATAGCCTAATCTGAGCTGATTTCATCCCTTTTCTTCTATGACAAATCTGAAATAACATGAACAATATCATCTTTAGGGATGGTAATAACCAGGGTCATCTTTATGCCTTTTAAAATAAGGCATATGTCTTAGGCCCCCAATATTTTGAGAGACCTCATTTTTTAGTTATATTAGAATTATTATATTTTTTTTAAAAAAAATAATTATACTGTCATATTTCAATTTATTTCTCACATTTTTATTTTTTACTTCATTTCAAAAAGAATGTTTCTTTCTTTTTTTGTAAATTTTTCAATTTTAATTTTTCATATGACATGTTTAGGACCACATAATTAAAGAACATTGTGGTGTATTATACATATCTTTAGTTTAATACCATAATGTCACGTCCTTATTCTTCTACTAAGCACTCGTGCGACACTTGATAACTTGCTCATGTTCTTACACCACTCGCTCACGATCTTGCTAGCTATGTCAAGTCAGCCTAAGACTCTAAGAATTGCTAAGAGAATGAAAGAGTGAACACAAGAGAATTGTTAGGAAAGATTGTATGGTAGAAAACTTTGATTTTTGCTTGATGATTTTACAAATGGAGACCCCTCTATTTATACTACTTACTTAGAGGATAATATATAAATAATAATTGTTATTAAATAAGTCCCAACATATTTATAAATAAGTCACTTCTCTAGAATATTCTACAATCCTAGAATATTCCAAGGACCTTCCATGTAAATCTAAGATATTCCACGGAAATTCTTCACATATCTCTAGAATGTTTTGCTAAGGACTACCCTTCTTCCTATGTAAGCCTTCCACATGGACAACTTTGTGTCATGTGGCACTTACGTGATGCTTATGTGGCATGATGACATGGAGAGTCATCACACACTCTCCCCACCTGATGTTGCGACAACAACGGCGTGTTGCTACTACATAAACTCTTAGATCTTATCTTTGAATAGTCACAAGTACTCATATAATTCATGTGTAGCTTTCTTTTAATAATTTCCCCTTCCAATGTACGTGGAAGATGGCAATGGCGTTTTCTCTTTGCTTCCCTCAAAGCTTGTAGTGATTTTCAAGAACACTGGTCCCTCTTTTATTAGCCCCTTTACAAGTTCTATAGCCAAAAGTTGTGTTTGATCCTGTTTGTGTGCTATAGTTACTGTAGGCACCATGCAAGCTCCTTTTTATTCCATAATCTAGAGACAATGGAGGTATGGGTCGATCAAGGCATGACATTGTGTGAAGAACTCTTTCCGTAGAATAATATTAAAGATATCCATCTTTGTAATGATAAAGTTTGTCGTACATTTCCAATTGCCCAGTTTCGCACCAACAGTACTAGCAACACCATGAGCATTTTGAGGATCGACATTCACGTTCTTGACGCCATAGTTAGTTGGAGTGAGCTTCAAATCGAGTCTCTTTGCTGCAGCCTTGGTCACAAAATTATGAGTTTCTCTACTGTACACTAGAGCACGAGCGAGCTTGTTGTTGATGATAAGTTCCACGTACTGATTTCTATTCTCGTTAAATTTTTTAGCTAACTTTGTGATGGCTCCACATAAATTAATCACACCTAATTGAGCTATGACCGAACTCCCTCCTTGCGCCTTCTCCTTCTATTCACGCACTATAGCCCTAAGACTCGTTAAGTCGAGACAATCCTTGAAGCTTTGTGGCACTCTGCATAAGTAGCACCCCTTCCTCTCGACCTATTCATTTCTTTTCCGTGTAGCTATGATGACCAATTGACTTTTTGTTATCAAACTTGTAGGTATCTTGACTCTTGTAGTATTGTACTTCCTTGCTTTTGCCTCAGTCTCCTTCAACCTTAGCAATGCCATCCTCTGATTTATTGCCTTTATCTTTGTCATACTTCTCATTCCTAAAATCCATCAAAGGCTTAGCTTCCACTATGGCTTGGTCTATATTAGTGACTCGTCGGCATTGTGATTCCCACTTAGCCCAATTTTGTAATTTGTCCATAAAGTGGAACAACAAGTCATAGCTGGTAAGGGTAGGGATTTGAAGCATAAGGGTGGTGAACTCCTTGATATAGTTGTGTATGCTCCCTGACTGCTTCAACTCTCAAAGTTTGTGTCTTGCCTCATACAAGACATTATTTGTGAAGAACTGTCGCTTAAAATCGGCCTTGAACTAATCCCATGTGCTAATTGTGCAGAGACCTATCTCAGCAACAACCGATTTTTGTATCAATCATAGCATGGCAATCTCTGATAAGTAAAACACTATGGTGTTTATCTTGGCATTGTCATCCTTTACATTTCCATGTCAAAAATAGTTCTCCAAGTACCAGAAAAAAGTTCTCTACTTCTTTTGCATTACGAACTTATTTAAACACTGGTGTCTTGGGAGCCTCGATCTTAGCCTCCCTCGTCACAAGAAGATTTTTAGCAGTCTCAATAACGCCAGCATTGAGTATTTCTTCTAGTGCTCTATCTTTGCTTTCATGGAATCTATAGCGCTCAATGCCTCAATGAGTCTGCACTCTAAGGTGGCGATTGTCTGTCCTTTCTCTATTTCAGTCTGCGTACTCCAAGTCATTTCAGATTCTCTCGATCTCTTAAAGATTATGCCCCTCAAAAATGCTTAGAGTGCCCACTATCTTCCCCAAGTGTTGTCCAAATATCTCAACTGAATCCATCTCTACATTAAACTTTATGACCCACTCTCTACCGAATGAAACTTCCTCGGGAAGGACCTCTATTGTAACACCCCCAAAAAAAATTCGCCAAGACTCGAATTATTCTTCATATACGTATAGACTTGAAGTGAAGGACTTCTAATTTTAGATATGAGTTAGGATCAATTCCTAAGTATTTGAAGGATATTAGATGTGGTTTAGGTTCATGAGGGATCTCTAACACCAAGCCAAGTCCAAAGAATTTTCATCGACTAAGTTTTCGGATGAGTCCGTATAAGGTTCAACTTCAAATGACCATAACTTTTAGAATATTAATAGTTAGGTGACCTATACATTTCTAATTAAAGGTCTTTGAGTTCTCTTTCCAACGCCACCAAGTTTTCCTTATTCTGAGTTCGGAGTCAAAAGTTATGATTGTTTTACCAAAGCTTACCACTACAGCAGTTTATGGGCTTGGTGCAGTAGTTTGGGTGATGGCGTAGTGCACCACTATCGCGTCTGCAGGGATTTGAACCCATTTTTCAAATTTTTTCTTGAGAAATGGCATTTTGGACTTTTCTCCATATATCCTAAGTATAACCCTAGCCATTTTGGGACTAAAAATCAGTTCTCTCATAATATCCAACTAGGTTTTCCTCTCCTTCACCTTAGGAGATTTGAGAGAAGAGACTAGAAAGGAGAAGAAGAGCTAAGGTTCAAGATCTTCAAGCCATGTCTTTGATTCTTGGTGAGATAATCTACATTCTAAGTATGTAGGGCTACTCACAATGTTGGATTTATTTCATCCACGTGCCCTACATCTCCATTGATTTGAGTTGAGTTGAGTTTTGAGGTTACATGAGTTGAGTTCTTGAGTTATCTAAAATTTCTATCTAGTTTTGTATATAAATTCATATGTATTAATGATGTTCTTGAGTTGAGTTTTGTTGAGAGTATGGATTCATGTATTCATTCACATGAACCCAAGATGAGATTTTCATAATTTATCTTGAGGCTGAGATTGATGGTTTTCATGTATAAATCAAGTATTGCTTTCAAAGTGAGATGATGGATATTTTAATGAGTTTGATGAAATTAAACATAGAGTTAAATGAGAATTTTGGAGAAAGATGTTTGATGATGATGTAAATGAGGTTTATTTTTGTAGTAAAATAATTGATGAAGATGTAATATTGATGATGATGTTTTGAGATGCAGTGTATTGGAGTCTAATGTGACTACATGATATAATTTGTATAACTTGATTTGATTGGAGTCTTATGAGGATCTTGAGCATAAATGATTGTTTGAGAAGGAGTTTTAGAAATGATTTGTGAACATTTTTGCATAAATTGTTTATGCACTACTTTGAGTTTAAAGAATGATTATTTTCATCTTTGATTTGGAAAGAGTTTAAGCATGAGTTGAGTTTGAGAAGTCTCTTAATTATTATTTTGAGCATGAGTATTTTGAGTATAAACGATTGAGCATTTTTACATTAAAACGTTTTAAATGCATTTAATATTTGAGATTGAGTTAATGGGTTAAAATTATGTTTTAAATGCATTTAATATTTACCGCATTCATTGAGTTAAGATTGTATTAAATTTAAAGAGAAGAGTTTGATGATTGAGATGAGTTGATTTTGAAATAAGGTCCAATGAGACCAGGTTGATTGAGTTTTGAAAAGAGTCTAATGAGACTAAATGAGTTGATTTGAACTAAGTCCAAAAGAGACTAAATGAGCATTTTGAATATTTTACTCACCTGATAGATATGAGTATATGGAGTTTTGGGAGGAGTATCGAGCACTGAATTGGGTAAGAGTGTAGTCCCTATTCGAATCCCATGAACTACATAGCCAACGTAGGAAATGATTAACCGTTAAAGTCGGATGTTTCCTATTTCATTGTCCTGACATGATAGAACTTGATTGATTATTGGATCCATGATTTGTTGATTCGTTCATACCCTGGCAAAGTATTGAATGGACGTGGAAAAAACATCAGCTTATTGCACATCACTGGCTCATAGGTGATGGTCGTAAGTTAGAGAAACTCCCAAATTGAGTGGATTGTTCATGATATGATTGGTTCGACTAAGATTGTAGATGATCGAGTCGATTTGAAAAACATTTCTAAATTCTAATTTGCATTCATGTTGAGTCAATTCCTTTGAGTTTATTATTGAGTTGATTGAATATGATGTGATTGGTTTGATTGGTGTTGTAGATGATTGAGTTGAATTGTAAAATACTGCTAAATTCTAATTTGCATATCTATTGAATTGAGTCCTTTGACTTTATTGTTGGGTTGATTGTATATAATTGGATTGGATTTGAGGGTATGTGATTGGATAAAATCGGATTGTATAGATTGGATTGGATCGAATTGTATATAATTGGATTGGATTGAATTGTATATGATTGGATTGAATTGGATTGTGCATGATTGGATTGGATTGTATAGGATTGGTATCTGTCTAAATTATATTCTTACTTTAGACTTATGATACATTGATTGAGTCTCTCTTATCTTTCTGATTTGAGATATCTGAACTGATATTATTCTACCTTGTCGCATATTTCATTCTTCATATTACATACTCATATATTCCATGTACTAACATCCATTTGGACCTGCATCATTTCATGATATAGAGACATGTTTAAGAGATCATCAATAGGCGCACCATTGAGGATCTATTCACACTCAGTTTATTGGTAAGTCCTCCCCTACATTCGGAGGATACCACTTATGTTATTCTTGCATTGAGTTTAGCCTTTTCATTCTAATTTGATGTAGCTATGAACTTGTCATTGTCACCAATTAGATAGTAGTGATAGAAGTTTCATAGACTAGATAGTGATGGGTCGATTGAGTATTTTATTTCCTTGAATTGTTCTTGTCAGACAATTTAATAACATAGATTGGAGTTTGATTTGTTGGCCAATGGCCTTTCTTTCTTGATCTAGATTGTTGATTGGAATTGCCCACTTAATTACTTCTTTATTTTAAGTCTTCGGCTGATTGAATGAAAAGGATGTGTGATCAGGTCAAGTGGTTTGCTTGGGAGCTAGTAATAATTTCTAAGTAACGGTCACGTCTAGGGTACCCTCCCAGGGCGTGACATCTATATCATTCTTGCTTGCCTTAGTGGTAAAAGGTTCTTGGGATGTAAGCCCTTTATTAAGCTCAACCTCGGGTGGCACCTCTTGGTTCTAGTTGGTGACATTCCTCTTTTTGTCATAGCAATTCTTTCTGGCAGCGTCATAGGTGACGTTGGCTTGAATGTTAGCAGCATTGATTTCTTCATCGTTTGCCATTCCCTTAGTTGCAACATTTCTCTAATACCACGTTGTCATGTCCTTAGTCTTTTACCAAGCACACATGTGGCACCTAACAACATCTTCACGTTCTTGCACTACTTGCTCACGATATTGCTATACCAAGTCAGCCTAACACTCTAGAAATCGCTAAGAGAATGAAAGAGTGAATATAATAGAATAGCTAGGAAAGATTGTATTATAAAGAGCTTTGATTTTTGGTTGATGATTTTACAAATGGATGCCCCTCTATTTATATTACTTACTTAAGGTCTAATATGTAAATAATTATTATTATTTAAGTCCTTGCATATTTATAAATAAGTCACTTCTCTAGAATATTCTACAATTCTAGAATATTCCAAGGACCTTCATGTAAATCCATGTAATTCTACGATCTTCCAAAGGAATTCTTCACATATCTCTAGAATGTTTTACTAAGGACTACCATTCTTCCTATGTAAGCCTTCCACATGGACAATTTTATGCCATGTGGCATTTACTTGGTGCTTATGTGGCATGATGACATGGTGGGTCGTCATAATAAGATTCAAAAATCTTTTTTACTTTTTTAAAAATACGTGTCAAGTCAAAATCCTAACAACAATTGCAATGAAGGTGATTATATGTCATATAGATATTTGATTGATTGAGAAGTATCATGTCACGACCCAATTTTTCCTTAGGTCATGATGGCACCTGCTATAATTCACCAGTAGGTAAGCCAACCCGTAAACCCGGACCTTCAAGTAATGGCTTTGAGGGCGAAAACTAAATAAGAGTGACGAATTATAAAAGTAAGCAGAATGAATAAGCGGAAGTAAACCAAAACATGATATAAACAACTAAAGATCCCTCCCAGAACCTGTAAGTCACAAGTACAAAGCTTCTACAACATAAAAGATGAGTACAAGTCCCAAACGTGGACCAGACTTATATATACAACAACTGGCTAGACTCAAAAAGAAAAAGACAGGCCATCCATACTGAAGGAGACAGAAATGATCCAGAAATGCCAAAGCTCACCCTAGTCTCTGAATCTGACTACAACAGGCTCGATCTATTTGTGATGGTAGCTGGTGCTCGGTCCTACATCATGAAAGTAGATGCAGAGTATACTATGAGTACCAAGACAACAGGTACCCAGTAGGCATCATAGGCCAACTAAGTAGAAGAAAAATAAGCCTAAATAGGAGTCAATATAAGCATCACAGGGGAAAAGTTACTATCTATGAAAACTACAGATAACTATACTCAATTGGACCCCCATAAGCCCAGCCGGGACACTCATGCACAAGTTAAATAAAAACCCGAACAAACTCCATAAGCTCGCCGAGTGCACAAAATAACTACAACTTCCAAGGCTGGGAACCAAGAATCTACGATGTCAGGAACCAAAGTACTAGATCATTTTCAAACCTAAAATCTCCAATAGTCAATGAACTAGGGGTGCCTTAGGGGTCAAGGCTGGAACTGGAACCCAGATACTCTCCCGAATGTTCAAAGTGGCTAAGGCCAGGATGAGTACCCGGATGTTTGCCATAATACATCAGTGCGTTCGAGGTCGGGACTGGGTACCCGTATGCTCTCCGTAACACATCGATATAATTAAGGCTAGGACTGGGTACCCGAATGTTCGTCATACTAGCAAGCCTGCAAAGGCTGGGGCTGGGTACCCAGATGCTTTCCGATAATTCAGAACGGAGGCTGGGACTGGGTACCCGGATGCTCACAGATAATTCATCCTCTGGTACCGAATATTCTCCTTTCTAACTAGACAACAATAGTTTCGAGAATATACTCCCCAATGTGTTAACTCATATGCCGCCAAAACATAAACCAGAGCCGAAGCCAAACGATCATGAAATCTAGTATTGCTGACATATCTCGAAAGCTATGACTATGCCGAGTGATGGATGAGGGTTTTTTTTAAGAGAAAGGGTATCACCTAGCTAAGGCCAAACTACCAGGCACTAGCCTGCTACACCATTCTACAAGAATCTAAGTCCATTGGAGCATACAAGTCCCAAACCCTAGTAATCATTATCTCAAGGAAGGGCATTTTAGTCACAAAAACGAAATGGGGTGGGACCTACCTCCGGACCTCGAAAAATTTCGTTCGAAAGATGGAATCGTAGATTCCGTCGATACGAACACAACGAAAGTTACCTCACCCTCAGATTCCATCTACAGCTCCTCAAATTTGCAAAAGACTGAAGTGATCACTGTTCATTGTTCGAGTGAGGAGCTGCTGCAAGCTGAAAAAATCATATCCTTGAGAAATCGTGGATTGCTAAAGGTTATAAACAATATTGGAGATGATTCTTCATCCCATATGCCAACCACAGTGCAAAATTCACAAAAACATTTAGTCCCAATTGAGAGAAATGTAGAGGTGCATCAGCTCAGCATCGCCGCCAGTGCGCCACCACTGCGCCTTCAATTTCCAGCCACCTCCGGTGATATTCTAGCCCTCGCACCACCTGGGCTTTGTTCGCAAGGATAAGGCGCCCCGCTAGGAACAAAAATCTCTGGCGAAATCAACTCCGGCGAACAAATTGTTATCGGTGTCGGAGCTCCGGCAAGCCATAACGCACAAGATGAATGCCAAAATATTCCTCAAGCTGTTATCAATCTCCCCAGCCATGTGCGCCATCTCGAATCACTGCCACACTCTTCGAATTTATCCTTGAGCTCTGACAACAATGGAGTCGCCGGAGCTCCGGCGAGCCAATTCATCCAAGACCAATACCAAAAGGTGCGTAACAGTGTGGATAAGGTTTCTAACTATAACACATGTCTCGAATCTCTATAAACAAGTTCAAATTTAAAAAGTCGTCAAGACGACTTTGGTGGTGCCGGAGCTCTGGTGAACCAATTGTCAAGAGACCAATTCCAAAAGACTCATCAAGGTGTTATGAATATTCCAAGATATATAGAGTGCCTCGAATCACCATCAACAAGCTCAAATTCAAAAAGTCGTCAAGACTTGCATCTCCCTGAAGAACACTGTCACAGTGTTGTTCGATCTGAAGCTGTGGCTGTTGTATTGGATCATGTTCAAAATGACCAACAAGGAAATAGAATGCTAATATTGGAAGGCATTGAAGAAAATGATCATACCCCAAAAGAAATTTCGAAGGGGAACTTCACTGATAAGCAATGGAACAGTGCTCCTACTGTGGCTCATCCAGGTAAGTCTTCTAACTATTTCAACCAATATCTAGTAAAAAGTGTTGATCATAGTAACAATGTTGTTCAAATGCATAGTGACACTGTCAAACCTCATGAACTTAGCTTACTTGATAATAATGTACAAAAAGGAAATTTAGCTAATGCTGCTACTGTTAAGCCTACTAATTTGCATCTTGCTGTGACCAAGAATAATGAGGAAATTCAGAATTCTACTCACAATGTTGATGCTGATCTTGTTGCTAAGCACAAGGAGCAGGGGAACATAATACTTGGTAATGTTGAAAAAAACAAACAACCTGCCCAGTTGAACAGGGGGCTCAATGTGAAATCTCAACCTGTCCATAGACCTTATGTTCCTAATAGCAATCCTATGAAAGTGTCAAATAATTTTGATGCTATTAAATCTACTAACAAACCTGCTGCTCTGAATACTGGAAGCAACCTAGGTTCCAGAAACTCAAACCAACTTAGAGCTCCAAGTTTTAATACTCC
This sequence comes from Solanum dulcamara, assembly GCF_947179165.1. Taxonomy (NCBI): domain Eukaryota; kingdom Viridiplantae; phylum Streptophyta; class Magnoliopsida; order Solanales; family Solanaceae; genus Solanum; species Solanum dulcamara. The sequence goes on from NC_077246.1 coordinate 64,338,776, forward strand.
TACTCCTAATAATCATGTGGTGCTTCCCAATACTAATTTACTTGCCAAACAAACCAAGCACCCCAATACTAATACTCCAACCCCTCTTAATCCTGTCATCCACCAAACTCTGGCTACTAAGTTGAGAGCCCAAGAAGCTATGAAAACAGACATTATTGATATTACACCTCCCAAAATTACCACAAAGCAAGGCTATCCAGCTGTAGTATTTACAGAAGAAGATTTCCTGGTGAAATTGGCTAGTGATTGTAAGTATACTCTAATAGGAAAATTCACAAATACTATGCCTAAGATGGAAACCATTAGAAAGGAATTCATCTTGCAAACAGAGCTCAGAGGAGGAGTGAAACTTACCCATTTTAACTCTAGGCATCTGTACATAGACTTGGACAATGAGTATGATGACTCTACTGTATGGTCCAAAGGAAGAATGTACATAAATGGCCAACTTATGAGACTCCAGCTGTGGACCCCCACCTTCAAGCCTGAAGAAGAAACATCTCTAGTTCCTATATGGGCTATATTACCTGAATTACCTTGGCACTGTTATCGTCTTGAAGTGATAACTCCATTACTATCCCCAATTGGAAAGGTGTTGTTCTTGGATTTGGCAACTTACAAGAAAACAAGGGGTAGTGTTGCAAAAGTCAAAGTACAAATTGACCTTACAAAACAAAGACCACAGCATGTATGGATGGGTTATGGTGAAGATGAAAATGGAGCAGGAAGGTGGCAGTCTATCCAATATGAGGGGGTGCCAGATTACTGTCAACACTGCAAACATCAAGGTCACACCATTCATGTTTGTACTGTGAAAAGAAGGGATGAAGATAATAAGAAAAAGCAAGTTCAAGAAGAAGAAGCAAGAAACAAAGATAAATCCAGCAATGAAAAGAATAAGGAACAACAGAACAAGGAGCTAAAACACTAAGAAGACAAACAAAATAAGGAACAACAAAACACTAGCAAAGCTGAAGCTGAAAAAAGAGACCAAGAACATGCAGGTTGGCAAATTCAAAGGAGGAAAGGCAAAAAAGATGGACAACACAACCAACAACAACCACAACAACATAAAACACAAGTATCCATGACAAAAGGGGAAAGTTCAGTACCACCCCAGCATATTATCAGCAGCAGCAAAGAAGGAAAATCTCAACAGCAGGCAGGTATGCTTAATAACTCTAACTTTAATACTTGTAATATCCAAGCTTGTAATGTAGACTCTGGAGTCCAGAGCCTACTCCCCACTTCCCATACAATATTGGATCCCAGCCCCCATAATCCCATACAGCAGGTATTACATGTTAATGAAGATAGCAGACCTGCAGACAAACAAAAAGAGCAAAATTTTACTGCCAGGTGTGCACCAAATACTGGTTTGAATAATGTGGAAAGCAACAAAGCCAATGGAAAAATCCCAGGTATTGACTTAATGCTCCCACACCCCCATGGCTCCCCCAATTACTTTAATATCTTAAATAGTATTAATGTTGTGGCTGAAGAAGTCTGTGGAGGTCAGGTTGGAGGAATACAGGAGCAAATCACTAATCTGCAGGAAGGGGAAACCAAGGGGAGGGAAAGTCTATTGGTTGACTATAGGAAAGACCCTAGAGCCCCTTCCACCACTATTCCAGCAGATATAAGGTCCAACATGCCATTGCAACAAGATGATGTTCAACAGTTTTCAGAGGACAGTGATAAGGGAGGTGTTGAATCTCCAAAAATTAGTGAACAAAATACAGGTGCAGTGATTCAGCTACTGAACAATAAATATACTCTTTCTTTGAGTAAAAAGAAGAGGGAGGCACTGAAGAAAAAGATAGAAAAAAAAATCTCTGTCTGAAAAGACACAACACAGAGTGAACTATGTGTTGGTTGATGAACAAGCAGGGATTCATGCTACACCTCTTCAAATTCAATCCAGCTCTACTGAGTTGTGTGTGCTTAATAAGAGAGCCATATCAGATGACTTGGAGGATGAATATAGACCTATTCAATCTGAAGATGAAGAGGACCTAGATCAAAGGGAACAAACTCATGATGAGGATGAGGAAACTAGTGCCTCTCCCATTAGAGCACTAGATGATATCACAGATTCTACAACTCAGGATGAAGTGTTGCAGGTCACTGAGAAGCAGGGTTTATCACCCAGGGGTCAGCAAGCAAAGAAGAAGAAGAAAAAACAGAAACAAGACATCTCCACCAGTTCAGATAATGCTACTTGTAAGAGTGGCATCAACACAAGGTCCAAATCCCTGAAACTTTGATGATGAATACAATATGCTGGAATGCAAGGAGTATTGATACTCAAGGTGCCTTGGATAGACTCCAAAAACTCAAGGATTATCACAAATTAACTATGTTGGCAATCCTGGAATCATTTGCTAATCAATCACATCTCAACCACTACAGAATTCAGCTGAGAATGGACAGTGCCATTCATAATCCCAATAACAAGATTTGGTTGTTTTGGACTAAGGATGTGGACTGCTCTATGCAACACAAGAATCAGCAAAGGGATTTTTCCTTTTGTTTATTTATCTGGTGCAGGTATCATGAAGCTTTGAGCCTGGTATTGGAGTTTCAGCAGCTGAGATTGGAATTCTTGGACCAACAACCTACCATAGACCTGCAGCATCTCAGCAACATCACTTGCATATGCTACACTACAGCAGCAACAGGATTCTGCATAGGGAATCCTTTGTACTGCAAATTCAGCTTGCCTCTTACCTTCCTCAACAACAACACCCTCCAACAACAGATCCACCAACTTGCAACACTCAGGGAACACCTACAAGTCATTAGTAGTAGTTACTATAACTAGCAGAATTGCTTGTATGTGTGTTTTTCTATTTCTATTGGTGGGTGCAGGTACCTTAAGGAGCTGATCCTGATCACAACTAAGGGTCCCCTCTTGGAAGTAACTTGCAACAACATGCATCTTAACCTCTTTTACTATGGAAGTAATTTGGAGCTACAAAAGAACCTGCAGCAGCCTGTGCATCTATCCTCCTTGTTTGTCTTCTTGTCACTTGTCTCTACAGGTTCAAGTAACCTCAACAAAAGAGAAGCAACAACCTCGCATGCTAGGACTTCACCAAATAGTCAGCCTCTCATTCAGGCCAACACCCTCCCTGCAATATCTGTACCTAAGCTTCAGCAGGGTAAGATGTGCAGGGTGAGTTGCAGCATGTGGACCTACACCATGGCCTCAAAACTTTGCAGGATTGTATCACATACTATTTTGACAAGGCCCAAGAAGTTTTAGCCCAAACAGATAATTCGAGACGTTAGGCGAGCGACCTTGAAAAAATCAGCTGCCTTAAGCATAAAAAGAAAGCATTTTGCTGTTTGGAACTTCCAACTTGGGCAAAAAGCCTTCAACTTTTTCAGGTGTAAAGAAAAGGCTATAAGTGCAGACCTCATGAAGTTTCAACTCAAACGGATAATTGAAGACGTTAGTCGAGCGACTTGGACAAAGCTAACAGTCTCCAAAGCACACTTTCAGGTCTTTTCCTTTTTGCTAGCTTGTGTAAATCCTTTCTTGCCTGGGTTTGCTTGTTGTATTATTGCAGGTTGCTGGAGTGATACATCAACAGGCCTTAACAACAAATACATAGAGGTCATCACAGATACAACCATCAAATCAAAAATCCCCACTAAGAGGACTTCATATGGCCCCTACTGGTTATTCTATTTGGTTGGATGTTTGTATTCTATTGATGGTCTATATGTAGACACAATAGCATCAGGGGCACCTTGGCAAATAAAAGGCAATAACATGGAGACAGCAGCCTACCATGTTAGGAATTCATCAACACATCAGCCCTCCTTCCAGGCCAATTTCTCTTATGAAATACCTGCAGCAACAATTCAGCATCACAAGAATCTTGCAGCTCTTTGTTTTTTGTCTTTGGAAGCAACAAGGAGCTGCATACAGGTCTGCAACAACTTCCATACTTGTTTGGGTCCTTTGCTACTTCTTGTGCAGGTCTACAAAGCCTCAAACAAAGGAAGACAACAGACCCACATGCAGGGGCCTCATCTATTCCCTTCAGCATTCCTTATATTCCGGATGCACTCCTTCCAGTCATCCAGATGGCAGACCCTCTCTGGAAATGCTATAGGGGCTGCAGTAACCTGGGGCTTCTATGGAGCAGCACACTCATCTTGCCATCCACATTATCTATTATCAACACACCCCAGCAACAACTCCACCAACCTGCAACAGACAAGGAACAAATACAAGTTAATAGTTACAGCAGTGTGGTTTGTTGGTTTTGTTTATTTGTGCAGGTACTCCAAGACTCCTTTGGAGGCAACAAGAAACTGTCTACAGGTTTGCAACAACCCCCACAACTATCACACTTGTTTGGTTCCTTGTTTGCTTGTTTGTGCAGGTAAAAAAAGTCACAGACAAAGGGACATAACAACCACATTTGCAAGGGCCTCACATATTCCCATCAACTCTCCATGCATACTTGTTGCATTCATTAAACACCTGCAGCTTCCCCTTCCATACAAGTCCTTTGGAACTCCTTGACTGTTTTCATTGATGAGAAGACAAGAAGACGGAGCTCCAATAAACACAATGCTGATTATACAACATCCACCTGGAACTCTTTGCTTGTTTACTTGCTGATGTGCAGGCATATCAAACAGCAACAATGGACCCTTCCAAAGTGCAAGGCACCTTCAGTCAAACATTTAAGCCAGGGCTGCAGCCTTGGAACTCTTCCCAAGCAAGCTGGCTGCTATGGCTACATCTACTTCCTATCATTTCATCCTCCTTAGCTGCGATTGTTGTTGCTGCAAATTTCCTTGGACCTACTTGGTACGACATGTCTAAAAAGAGCAAAGATGAAAAGAATTTCCCCAACCCATGCGAGATAGAAGGTTCGTATACTTGTTCTTTCTCAATGTAGCTATGCCTGAGTCGTAGCATATTTGAATAGGACTAGTGTAGGCTACTTTCTTGTTTTCTCATGGAAGGGGAGAGTCTCCCTCATTTATGCTTTATTAGTCGATTTGTACCGGGAGGAGTCCTCTCATAGGTTTACTGCTTTCTAGTTATAGTTAGCCCTTTTTTGTTTCGGGGATGAATTAGCCGACCTTAGTAGGTTAGCCGACTTATGAACCAACATAGGATCGGAGGTAAGGTTTTATGTCCCCCTCCTTGTATTTTTACTTTTGTTATTTATGTTAAGGCTTGGGGGTGTTGCTCAACCCCTGACTTTGCACGAGAGGTGGGAGCCTCGTGTAGGGTCTGTTCCCATAAAAAAATAAAAAAATAATAAAAAAAAAAGTCCATTGGAGCGACGTCGGGGCATCTAAAGTAAGTTTACATCCTATACTAAGGCCAACATACTCTACAGTATCAACAACATGCTCATTCAACTCTTCTCACAATACTAACAAATAACGACAAGAAACACATGATTTCAAATACCCAAAAATCTCAATAAAAAGACTAAAACATGATTTGTAACACCTAAGATATACAATTAAACTACCCAACCTAAATTCCAACTATTTCAACATGCTTTCACACATTCTATCTCAATCTAAAAAAAGGTAAATCGTAAACTACTTGTAGGCTGAACACGCGAGCTCCAAATTACAATGTCGGAGCCTTTTCCTTCCGAACGGTCTCAGAATGTTGCCACGCTATCAAAAATAGAAGCACAATATCGATACGGTCGTTTAGACACTAATTTCATAATTTTTGGAGATGGACCAATTTCGGAGTCTAAATTGAAGAATATCGGACCTGCATCCAAAATTTCAGATTTGACCCCCAAAATAGGTTCTAAACGTCACCTCAAGCTCACAAATCAGATTTATAACACAATTGGGGTGGAAAAATAATGCAAGACGATCAAACAATCAATTCCTACATTTTCAAACTAATAAAACAAACAAGGCAGCCTCTTTATGCGTTGATTTCTCAAAAATGAAACTCTCTCAATCAAAATAAATTATACCATGACGTTCTTTGTGAAAAACTCCACAATCTAGCCTCAAGAATCACTTAAAATGGAGTTATATTGACCAAGATACACTCTCCAAAATTCAATAAAATTTAATTTCAACAAATACTAAATATGCAGCTAAAAATCAATTTTTTACCTCAAACGACATGCTAAAAGCAGATTCTGACACTCCACAATGTTCTCCTCAAAATTTCACGCAAGATAGCCTTCGGAATCACCCAAATTGGATCAGAATTGCTCTCAAAATTGCAAGTCAAAGTTTTGAGAAAAATATCTTATAATCTGATATTATTCAGATTTAAGTACGTATGCCACATCATCACTCACGCACCAGATTTTAGAAATTACCAACCCCTTGGTTTCGACGCTCCTTACTCATCCCGAGTCCGAAAAACACAAATTATATAAGTAATCTGATTGGAAATGATAATTCGAACTTAACGGCGTGGTCAAAATTCTCATCAGAGATCGTTAAAATAAAAGATGGGTCCCACCTCTGAATATGAAAATCCACCGAGGAGGTCAAAATGAACCCAGAAGCCTCGAGAACCGAACAAAAGGTCTTTCTAGACTAAACTCAATACTCAAAAGCTAACCGTGCTGTCAGAATTCTCATCCAAGTGCATTTTCCAAGAATGTTGACCAAAGTCAAACCTTGGCTTAAGATTCCTTAAATTCTCAATCAAGGGCTTAAATCTTCGTTAAAACTCCAAAATTGATTCCGTAAAGTGTTCTAAGACAATTTCGACATTTCAGAGTTGCTGAAATCAATGGAATTCCGTTTCGAGACATATAGCTCTAATTGACCTCAAATACCACTTTTTAATACTTAAACCTTATAAAAACTCAAAAATTCCAAAGACTTAAATTTTCATAGAATTTTCTAAAAATCAACACCTGGTACCAATAAAAAATGATTCGGGACAACTAAAAGGAAGGGTAAAATGGTTATTTTACAAAAAAATAAAAAATGACCTACAGGGTCATTACAACATCCATAACAAAAAGAATTTTTATCCGCAAAAGTAAAGACAAGAGTCTACCTGGAGGGTCAAATAAGCTGGGGAACTTCTCTCGTATCTCCTGCTCGGTCTCCCATGTAGCCTCCTCGATCGAAAGATGACGCCATTAGACCTTAATCACAGAGATGGACTTAAAACGAAGATAGCGAACATCTATGGATAGAATAGCAATCGGCTCCTCAACGAAAGTCAGGTGATCATTCAACTCAACAGAATCATACTGAAGCACATGAGACTCATCTGGAATATACCGGCGCAGCATAAAAACATGAAAAATATGGTGTATAGCTAAAAATATTGGTGGCAAAGCCAAGTCATAAGCAACCTCTCCAACTCTCCTCAGAATCTCTAAGGGCCCAATATACCTAGGGCTAAGCTTACCCTGCCTGCCGAATCTTACCACGCCCTTCAAGGGCGACACCCAAAAGAACACCCGATCTCCCACCTCGAAGCGCAAGGGACGACGTCTGCAATCAACATAACTCTGGTGCCTACTCTGAGCTGTCCTCAACCTATCTTGAATAACCCAGACTTTGGCTATGGCATCCCAAAGTAAATTGTTACTGCGCGGCTCAGGCTCTGAAGACTCTAACCAACCAACCCAAGTGCGACAACGCCTACCATATAAGGCCTCAAATGGGGCTATCTGAATACAAGAGTGTTAGTTGTTATTGTATGCAAACTCCTCCAAAGGCATGCACTGATCCCAATGACCCTCGAACTCCAATACACAAGCTCACAGCATATCCTTCAGAACCTGAATAGTATGCTCGGACTGACGTTGGTCTGTGGATGAAATGCCGTCCTAAGATCAACCCAGTGCCCAACTCTCTCTGAAAATCCCTCCAGAAACTGGAAGTAAATTAAAATCCCCTATATGATATAATGAATATTAGTACCCCGTGCAGACGGGCCACCTCCTGAATATAGATTCGAGCTAGACGATCTGCAGTAAAAGTAGACTATACTTGCAAGAAATGCGCTGACTTGGTCAATCAATCAATGATGACCCAAATACCAGCATTACCTCTGGAAGTCCGAGGCAATCCCATCACGAATTCATAGTAATCCGTTTCTATTTCCACTCTGGAATGGGTAATCTCTGAAAGACTCCACCGGGCCACTGATGTTCGGCCTTAACCTGCTGGCAGCTTAAACAATGGGATACATACTAAGATATATCTCTCCTTATACCACACCACCAGTAATGTTATCTCAAATCCCGATACATCTCCCCCCTTCTCTGGTAACCCGCCGCCGCATATGTAGAAAAAGAAGGAGCGGTGCTTGGATTAATAGAGTACCTAGAATCGTGGGCTTTTGAAGGATCAACTGAATGAAGTCTCCAACCCTAGGAACACAAAGGCAACCATCGAACCATAGTATCCTATTTGAATCTATAAAAGCTTGGCCACCTTACCTCGCAATACTAACTCTCGAAGCTCTACTAATACTCCATATTCAAACTGCTGGCCACAAATCTGGTCCAATAGAGATGATCAAGCTCCCAAAAAAGCCAAAATCTGTCCAAAAGATTGGATGTCCAAGGCTAGGGGTCACTCCGTAGTAGAAAAATAAGCTAAACTATTTGTACTCCCCGTCTTCCGGCTCAACGCATCCGCTACTACATTTGCCTTGCTCGGGTGGTAGAGGATAGAGATGTCATAATCGGCCAGTAGCTTAATCCAGCGCCGCTGTATAGAATTAAGATCCTCTTGACTCATAATGTACTGTAAGCTGTGGTGATCTGTATTTATCTCGCAATAGACTCCGTATAAGTAGTGCCTTTATATCTTTAGAGGAAAAACTACCACCGCTAGTTCCAGGTCATGAGTGGGGCAGTTGTGCTCGTGCACTCTTAACTATTTGGAAGTATAAGCAATAACTCAGCTTCGCTGCATCAGTACACACCTAAGACCTACACCAGAAGCATCATAATATACCAAAAAGATCTCTCCCTCAACTGGTAGAGTCAGAATAGGAGCGGTGGTAAGCAACTCTTTAAGCTTCTGAAAGCTCGACTCACACTCTTCGTACCACACAAAGAGAACATCCTGGCGGGTCAAACGGATCAATCGGGCTGCAATGATGGATAAACCCTCAATGAATCACCTATAATACCCAGGTAATCCACCGAAGCTCCGAATCTCCATAACAAATATAGGACTAGCCCAACCACGAATAGCTCAATCTTCGTCGGATTCACTCTGATACCTTCTCTGGACACCACATATCCCAGAAATTCCAGACTCTAACCAAAACTCACACTTTGAGAATTTAGCATAAAGCTGCTGATATCTCAAAGTTTGAAGCACAACCCTTAAGTGCTGCGCATTCTCCTCCGTACTCCGCAAGTATATCAGTATATCATCAATGAATACAATCATGAAGGAGTCAAGATAAGGCCCGAATACTCGAGTCATAAGGTCCATAAAAGTTGTGGGGGCATTGGTAAGCCTAACAAACATCACAAGGAACTCATAACTGCCATAGCGAGTCTGAAAAGCAGTCTTAGGAATATCGGTTGCTCTAATCTACAATTAGTGGTAGCCATACCTCAAGTCAACCTTAGAAAACATGGTCGTACCCTAAAGCTGATCGAATAGATCATCAATACGAGACATGGGGTAACCGTTTTTCATCCATATAGTCCCATCCTTCTTCTTAACAAACAGGATGGGTGCACCCCACAGCGACACACTCGGGCAAATAAATCCCTTACCTAGAAGATCCTCAAGCTACACACTGAGCTCTTTGAGCTATGCGGGGGCCATACGATAAGGTGGTATAGAAATGGGCTTAGTTCTCGACTCTAAATCTATGGCAAAGTCAATATCTCTCTCTGGGATAGGCCAAGTAGGTCATTAGGGAAGACATTAGTATACTCCCTAACCACATGGACTAAATCAACAATAAGGGCCTTGCTGGACACATCACGGACATATGCTATGTACGTCAAGCACTCGGACGCAACTAGCTGTTGGGCCATCATAATGGATATGATCCCAATCGCTGAGCGACTATAAATTCCCTCCCACAAGACCAGGGGAATGCCAGGCATGGTTAATGTAATGGTCTTGGAATAACAGTCCAAAATGGTATAATGAGGGGATAGCAAATCCATGCCTAGAATAACATCGAACTCCAGCATATCACATAAAATAAAATCTGCTCGAGTCTTATTCCCCTTAATAGTCACCACACAAAATCTACAAACTTGATCCACTACTAAAGAATCCCCTACCGGGATCAAAACATGCAACGGGACCTCAAGTGACTCATAAGCAATACCTAGACATGGAGAAAAATATATAGACATATAGGAATATGTGGAACTTGGATCAAATAAAGTTGAAGCAGTCTACTGACAAATAAGGATAGTGCCTATGATAACATCATCTGATGCCTCAGTCTCTACCCTCGCCGGAGCAGCATAGAAGTGGCCTTATAGGCATCCTTCACGAACATTCGCCCTACCACCTGACATGTCTCCCCGAGAACCTCCCCACACACCCTACTGACCATCACCGCGGTCGTGACCTCGATCTATACCTCCTGATGGAGGTGGCGCTACTGCTAATAGTCTAGCCCGACTAGGACACTCCTTAGCCCAATACTCTAGTGAGCCACAATCGAAGCATCCTGAAGCTAAGCGACCCGTGATAACTCATCCGTGGTAGGAAAAAAGTGGACCTGATCCCCTCGAGCTCTGCCCTGCGATGGAACCCCCCAAATAGGGCTGACTACCCTAAACTACTAGCAGGGCGGCCTGAATCGACCGGCTGGACTAACCCTACTAGTACCTATCCTTCTAGAATCGCTGGCGGGGCCTGTCATAACTATCATGGACTCTAGACTGGGCCCCACTATAGCTACCCTAATGCCTGGGTCTCTTATCGCTGCCCTCTTAGGCTTGATGATAAATAATATCAATTGTGCGGGCATGATCCACCATATCCAGAAAAGAGAGGCCCACAGAAACTAAGTGCTTGGTCCGCAACCTCAGGTAAAGTCTCAATCCGCTTACAAAACATCATACCCACTCCTCCTCAGTGGGTAGAATCATAGTGGCTTATCAGAAAAGCTGATAAAATTTGGCCTCGTACTCCGCAATCATCATGTATCCATGCTCCAACCGAGTAAACTGATCTAAGAGTCGTTCCCTAACACTTTTAGGGATGTATCGAGTCAGTAAAGCCTCTAAGAACTGGGCCTATGTCAATGTTGGTGACCTAGCTAGCCTGGACTGCAAATAGGAGCGTCACCACTGGCTAGCTGCCCCTCTGAACTTGTGAACGGTAAAGTCGGTGCCTCTGGACTCCATAAGATCCAAGGAATCGAGCTACTCCTGACAGGTAGTCAAGAACTCCATGGCATCCTCGCCAATGGCTCTAGAAAATGTCGGGGGTGACAGCCTCTGAAATACCCCTAACATCTTCTGATCTTGTAATGACATCACACCCTCCAGAACAGTTGGCGGGGATGTAATAACTGGTGGAGGCAGTTGAACCTCAGATATTGGCTGGGCGGGCAGATCCCGCGGTGCTAGTATGCCCGCTATTGGGGTCAGGACCTGTGGTAAAACCCAAATAGCTGTGAGGAATTGCACAATCACTGCCTATAGTGCTAGGGTCATAACTGGTGCGGTTAGGGGTTGTGCTTCTACTGGTGGTCCCTCTGGCTGAGGAGGAATAGAAGCATCCTGATGCTCTCCTACCAGCTCCGGCTCAATCTCTGGGTCGGGAGCTGGTGTTTCTCCCCTATCTTTACCACAAGTCCAGCCTCTAGGCCTGCTAGACATTAGTGCATCATTACGACCAGTGGTACCACGCATACGAACCATCCTTGCGAAAGAGTGGAACAAGTGAGATTTCAGGAAATCAATAAGACACAACACTGCACGAAATGATACAACATAGAGAATGTTCCTAATGACATCCTGTAACCTCCCAAAGATAAGTTACGGACGTCTCTACACCCATCCGCGAGACTCTACTAGATGTTAACTCTGTACAACTGAGACCAACAAACCTGGGGTTATGATACCAACTTGTCACGACCCAATTTTTCCTCAGGTCATGATGGCACCTACTATAACCCACCAGTAGGTAAGCCAACCCATAAATTCGAAACATCAAGTAATGGTTTTGAAGGAGAAAACTAAACAAGAGTGGAGAATTATAAAAGTAAGCAGAATGAATAAGTGGAAGTAAAAGAAAATATGATATAAACAACTAAAGATCCCTCCCAAAACTTGAAAGTCATAAGTATAGAGATTCTACAAAATAAAAAAAAAGTACAAGTCCCAAAAATGGACCGAACATATATATACAACAACTGACTTGTCTCAAAAAGCAAAAAATGGGCCATCCATAATGAAAGAGACAGAAGTGATCCAGAAACGCCAAGTGCTCACCCTAATCTCTAAATCTGACTGCAACAGGCTCGATTTATTTATGACAATTGCTGGTTCTCAGTCCTGTATCACAAAAGTAGATGCAGAGTGTAGTCTGAGTACCAAGACAACAGGTACCCAATAGGCATCATAGGCCTACTAAGCAGAAAAGATAAAAAAAGAAATAATAAGCCTAAATAGGAGTCAACATAAGCATCACAAAGGAAAAGTGTACTATCTATGAGAACTACAGATCATTATACCTAATCGGACCCCCATAAGCCTAGTCGGTACACTCGTGCGCAAGTTAAATAAAAACCCAAATGAACCCTCATAAGCTCACCGAGTACACAAAATAGCTACAACTACCAAGGCTGAGAACCAAGAATATACGATGTCAGAACCGAAGTACTGTATCATTTCCAAACCTAGAATCTCTAAGAGTCAACGAACTAGGGTGCCTTAGGGTTTGAGGCCAAGACTGGGACCCAGATGCTCACCCAAATATTCAAAGTGGCTAAGGCCGGGACTAAGTACCTGAATGCTTGCCATAATACATCGTGTGGTTAAAGTTGGGACTAGGTACCCGGATGCTCTCCATAACACATCGATATGATTGAGGCTAGGACTGGATACCCCGCTTCTCATCATACTAGCAAGCCGACAGAGGTTGGGGGTGGGTACGCAGATGCTCTCCGATAATTCAAAATGAAGGCTGGGACTGGGTACCTAGATGCTCACAGTTAATTCATCCTTTGGTACCGAATATTCTTCTTTCTAACTAAACAGCAACAGTTTTGAGAATCTCCTCCCCAATGTGTCAACTCATATGCCGCCAAAACTTAAACTGGAGCCAAAGCAAAACGATCACGAAATCTAGTATTATCGGCATATCTCGAAAGCTATGACTATACCGAGTGATGGATGAGGGTGTTCTTAAGAGAAAGGGTATCACCTAACTAAGGCCAAACTACCAGGCACTAGCCCGCTACACCATTCTATAAGAATCTAAGTCCATCGGAGCGACGTCGGGGAATCTAAAGCAAGTTTATATCCTATACTAAGGCCAACATACTCCACAATATCAAATACATGCTCATTCAACTCTCCTCACAATACTAACAAATAACGACAAGAAACGCATGCTTCCAAATACCCGAAAAACCCAATAAAAAGCTTAAAACGTGATTTATAACACCTAAGATATACAAGTAAACTACCCAACCCAAATTCCAATTATTTCAACATGCTTTCACATATTCCAGCTCAATCTAAAGAAAGGTAAATCGTAGCCTACTTGTAGGTTGAACACACGAGCTCCAAATCACAGTGCCGAAGCCTTTCCCTTTTGAGCGGTATTGGAACGTTGCCATGCTATCAAAAATAGAAGCACAATGTCGATACGGCCATTTAGACACTAATTTCATAATTTTTAGAGATAGATCAATTTCGGATTCTAAAATGTAAAATGTTGGACCTGCATCCGAAATTCTGGATTTGACCCCCAAAACAGGTTCTAAATGTCGCCTCAAGCTCACAAATCAGATTTATAACACAATTTTGGGTGGAAAAATAATGCAAGATGATCAATAAATCAATTCCCACATTTTTAAACTAAGAAAACGAATAAAGTAGCCTCTTTATGCGTCGATTTCTCAAAACCAAAACTCTTCCAATCAACATAAATTATACCATGACATTCCTTGTGAAAAACTCCACAATGTAGCCTCAAGAATCACTCAAAATAGAGTTATATTGACAAAAATATACTCTCCAAAATTCAACAAAATTTGATTTTGAAAAATACTAAATCTTCAGCTAAAAATCAATTTCTTACCTCGAACAATGTACCAAAAGAAGATTTTGATACCTCCACGATGTTTTTCTCAAAATTCCACGCATGATAGCCTCTGGAATCACTCAAATCAGATCAGAATTTCTCTCAAAATCGCAAGTCAAAGTTTTGAGAAAATATCTTATAATATGATATTTTCAGATTTAAGTACATATGCCACGTCATCGCTCGCGCACCAGATTTCAGAAATTACCAACTCTTTGGTTTCGACGCTCCGTACTCACCCTGAGTCAGAAAAAGACAAACTCTATTTGGAATCTGATTGAAAATGACAATTCAGACTGAATGATGGGGTCAAAATTCTCATCAGAGATTGTTACAACAAAAAGTGGGTCCCACCTCCGAATATCGAAATCCACCGAGGGGGTCAAATTGAATCTGGAAGCCTCGAGAATCGAACAAAAGGTCTTTCTAAACTAAACTCAACACTCCGGAGCTAACCGTGCTATCAGAATTCCCATCCAAGTGCGCTTTTCAAGAATAATGACTAAAGTCAAATCTTGGCTTAAAATTCCTCAAATTCTCAACTCAAGGCTTCAAATCTTCGTTACAACTCCAAAATTGATTCTGTAAAGTCTCCTAAGCCAATTTCGATATTTCAGAGCTGCTGGAATCGATGGAATTCTGTTCCGAGACCTTTAGCTTCGAGTGAACCCAAATACCACTTTTTTAATACTTAAAACTTATGAAAATTCAAAATTTTCAAAAACTTAACTTTTCATAGGATTTTCTAAAAATCAACACCCGGTACCAATCAGAAATGACTCGGGGCAACTAAAGGGAGTGGTAAAATGGTCATTTTTATAAAAGTTCCAAAAATGACCTTTAGGGTCATTACATATCACCATCCCTATTGTTTTAGTATTATATTGTGCACATGTATTTACATGAGATTGAGTATGCATAAGGGTCTAGCACATGGAGACCGTCTGTGTTTCGATCGTTTTATCATTATGAGTTGGGCACGTGGAGATCGTCCCTGTTGGGGATGATTTGATTTTATGATAGTTGTAGCACCTATTTTCGAACTAATCGAAATAGTTCACAACATAAAATGTCTATATCTCTGATTTTGAAAAATGTTTAGAGTCGCCACCTAATTTTAAGGAAAATATTAGGAAACCTATTTTAAAAAATGTAAATGTAAACTCTGTTTTGATTTGCAAAACCGGTGAGATTCTAGGTAAGGATTTTGGTTACTCGAGAGGAAAGTATTAGGCATCCAGCAGAACCTATCCGAAGATAGTCCTTAAATTTAGTTTTAGAAAAATATTCAGGGATATTTATTCATTTATTGATTTAGAAAATGATGATAAGAGGATATTCAGTAATTTGAGAAAGAAAGAGGAAAAATACATGGCACACAATATACACATCTATAATACAAAATGGAGCAAATTAAATAGCAATATATTTATCGTACGATAAAAATAATAACGAAATATATTTGAAATGTATAAATATTTTACGTATTGAAATATAGATGTATGTTTAAAATTATATGAATAAATAAGCTTACTTAAATTTATGGTAACTAATATTATTGTCAAGCATTAGAATTCATTACTTTATTTATACACGTGATACAAAAGAAAAATAAATAAATCAGTAAATGAAATAATGAATGAGTGTAGATATATGGATATGTAATAAATATAATTTGGGTGAAACTTCAAATAAAATTAGTGATGCCTAGAAATCATTAAGTTTTTAAAATATTAAACTACCCCAAATATATACAAATGAAATATTTAAAAGTTGACAGGAAATAAATATCTATACTCTTATCTTCTTCGTATCAGTGTCAGCTTATTAATCGGAAGACAAAATATATAAAGTTTTGTCATTTTTTCTGCTCGAGTCAACTTCCATCATTTTCAAAGGGCCTAACTACCCCTACCCCTCATATGTTCATTTGTTATTATAATCCTAAAGCGATCTAAAAGAAATAAAAACCAACGTCCTAAAGCGTGCCTATCGTCCCAACTTAATATTCAAGAGGCATTAAATTTACTAATTGGATAGGTTCTAGACTAAAAGGAAATGTAGGTTTCTTAATTAGACACATCGTCAAAAAAAAGACGACATTTAGCATGTAAAATCTCAAACATGCCTCTAAATTAATTAATTAACATGCTTGAAAACACATACAAGTTGTGAAAGCCAAAATAAATATTAAGTGTGTGCAAATAATCAAATATAAGAGAGTAATGCAAAAACTAGATTAGTCGTAATAAGAGAAAAACATCCTTGACAAATTTATTTAATGACCTTAATAAAATCCTATGAACATGGTTTTGAATTAATAAAATGTTAAAATTTATGGCGAGTAATATAGGCATGATCCGTAATCAATCTATTAAAATTCTATAGGTATAATCTCTAATTAAATAAAAAAGAACGAAAACCTATTAAAAATATATAAGCATGGTTTGTATTAAGATAAACATTTATTAAAATCGTATAGGCATAATTTCTATAAAATTTAACATGCTGAGAAATTATCATTAAACCTATAGGCATGATTTTTAGATTGATATAACATCACATTATATGGGACACGATTTTAACCGGCAAGGTCAATTTTAATCTACGAGCATGATTTCTAACATAAAACAACATTCTTAAATATAATTTTAATATCTAAATGACATGCTGAAATTATTATTAAAACCTATGAACATGGTTTTTAGGTAATGTAACATGTTAAAAATATTTATGAAAATCTTATAGGCGTGATTTCTAGATGATAATATGCTGAAAATTAAGGAATTTTATGAATATGATATTTTATTCACATGATATACCAAAGTATTAGTTTAAACCTACATACACAATTTCTATACGCCAATGATATGATGAATCATATTAAGATAATAAAAAAATTTATCATGCTGAAAATATTACATGACACTTAAGGGGGCGTGGTTTCTAATATTATAATATAATATGTCAACCCTATAGACGTGGTTTTTAATTACTTAGCATGTTGAAATGCGTCAACCCTATAGACATGATATCTAATTTTTAAGCACGTACTGAAATATTTATATAAATAGTCTATAGGCATGACTTCTATCTAAGACGCACCGAAATATTGAATAATTCCTACAAACTTGTTTACTGATATGCTTAATATGCTGAGTATATTAAAGTAAGTAGATATTAAAGATATGACTTTTTATATGAATTAATGTATTAATAATATTTATCAATTTTATTTACGTGAAAACTAATAATGTAATTACAAATAATTATCTTATTTTAGGAACAAGACATAGAATTTGGCAAAACAAAGAAGAATACATAAAGATTTAACAGTTCATTACTATATGCTTTAGACCATTTAGAGTTAGACTTATTCCATTTTAAAGATGCATGATAGACAGTTAAGTGAATGCTTATAAACAAAGTCTATTAAATCACATATAAATTATTATTTAAGTCTAAATGACGAAATAGCATGAATTTAATAACTACGATCAATTAATTCCATATTTATCCGACACACACACATAGATCAGGACAACCTAAAAATAAATACAAGTAGCACATAGATTCCCCTCCCCTTGGGCAGTCCCCAATTATTTATTATTATGCACAGTAGAGTTTACAAGATTATTACAAACTAAAATTAAAAGTAAGTGAATAAAATAATACAAAATATGTAAAGGAAATAACGACATCTTAAACTTTCGTTCGCAACTCTTCATATCTTGAACTTTGAAGTTTAAACCCTGCTAAACCATTTAAAAAAATATAAGCAGTACACTAACATATAGAAGTATATCATAATTATATAATTTTACCTTAACAAAGCAATCAATAAAGATAAGAATACATTTCAAAAAAATAATAGATTCATACATGTAAAGAAAAGCTGGAACTAACCAGAATATTTCAGTTAGGAGGAATAAGTAAATATAAATCTGAACAGTGATATCAAGAAGTAGAAACAGAATATTAAAGTATGCAAGAAACCTTTTCTTTTATTTTTGTTTTCGTTTTGGGTGTAAAAATGTAAAGTAAAAATATTTTCTTTCACTACTCTCTGTGTTTGTGCTCTTGTGTTGTTCTTTGTGTGTATGTCCTTCTCTCTGTCTGTGTATGCCTCTGTGTGTGTGTGTCCTTTTTCTTTAAAAAATGAAGAGCTATTAATTTACACTTATGAAAAATAAGTGATTGTGTCCAGAAAATTAACAAAACAGCTGGGAAAGATTTTAATTCAAACTTTTCCAGATAAATCAGTGAGAGAGCCATTAATTTACAAAAAAAAGATAGCAAGATTTTCAAAGTTTTACCAATAAAATCTAATAAGATTTGTTTTCCAAGATTGGATCAAAAATTTATTCAAAAAGATGTTTCAAAAGTCAAAAGTGATGTCCAGAGGGACCCACTATCAACAATTGTAAAGAAAAAGAGAAAATAATTAATTATAGACAATAATCATGCTCACAATTTCCATAAGCAATCTAAAAAATTAAAGTTCACCAGAGAAACATATACTGAGATTTATCATGATAAGGCAAGTAAGAATCTGTGTAAATTAAATAAGGCAATAAAAATCAATTAACATGTTAAAAAATTACCTTAAATAATGAAAAATTAACTGAATCAATTATGCCAAAGTTACCACAAGCTCAAACAGTCAGACACAAACTATGAATAATTCTCAGAAAAATAAACACTCCACACAGCATATCGAATTTAAGATAATTAATTCTAGAGCATAGATCGTTAAATACTAGCAAATATCAAAACTTCAACACCAATCATAAGATGACTTAGGAGGAAAAAGAATTCATAATGGGTAATAATCTGAAAACTTAAAACAAAGAAGGAAGTGAACGAGCCTTGATGGATCTTGACGGATCTGTCTTTAACAAGCCAAAACCTCGAGTTTTTGGAGTATGTTGGTCGGCGTGTGGTCGTTGGTGTTATTTGCCAGTGCTAGTTACAGGGGTGTTGGGGAGGCTGCTACAGTTGTTGATGTTGCTGCTGAAGGACGGGCAGCGACTGCTACTGGACAGCAGCTCGCGGGAGATGGAAGAAAGGCTGGGCAGCCGCTGGTGGTGTAAAGTTGGAGAAGAGGGTAGAGAGGAGTGAGTGGCGGCGATGGTGGTTTATCCGTCAATAATCGCTGATGTGAGAGGAGATAGTGAGAGAGAGGGTCGGCGAGAGGGAGAGAGTATATGGGGAGAGAGAGAGAGATGAGCAGTAGTGTCAGTTCATTTGGTTGGGGTGCTTTCAAGCAAGAGAGGTGAGGGTGTGTTCGCCGGAGGTGGAGCAGTGGCGGTGGTTCTTCTTTTTTAGAGAAGATGAGAGAGGGTGAGGGTGAGAGAGTTTAGAGAGAGAGTAAGGTCTTTGATGAGGGGAAAAAAAGAAAAAGTAGAATGAATTTTTGGGTTATTGGGTGTGGGAAATTGAAATAGGAGGATAATGAAGGATTAAGTCATGGCCATTGATCAAGATGTAATGAATGGACGTGATTAAAAGTTTGATTTTAAAATTATACCATATTGGATTCAATTAGGCTAGAGTTGAAATGAATTGAAAGTGGATTAACTAGAAATTTAATAGATTGGATAAAAAGGACTGCTTAAAATAAAATGGAGAAAAATTGAATAGATTGCTATCTAATTAATAATAATAATATATATATTGAATAAGTAAAATCATAAACTTTATCAAGTAATAATATTATATATATAAAATAAATATGCATGTACATACAATATAAATATATGTATGTATATATATATAGGCGAAACTCATCGGTAGCCCCCTCAAGTAAGGGTCGAATATGTCATCTTGACACTTTTTTGACAATCATTAAAATATATTAAATGTGTGTAATACACTCGTCTGACGTGTCAAAAGCAGCGAATTAAATAAAGACACGTGGTATATATATATATATATATATATATATCAAAAATAATTGTCAAATAATGACTTTTGAATAGAAAAAATGACCAATAATTTGATGACACGTGGCATTATTTTATCCAAAAACACTAAAAATTAACAACTATTAACCCTCACCCACCCCGCCGTCATCTTCTCCAACCTCACCCACCCCAACCCCAACCCCAACCCTCCTCCACCCTGTCGTCATCTTCTCCAACCCAACTCCTCCCCCACCCCACCAGATCTTCTTCTCCTCCAATACCCACCCAACTCTATCCATATCATCTAAAGAGGAAAATATGGAGCTATAATGGCAAACGAAAATATAAATCAAATTGGGTCAAAAATCCGATGAACCTCTATTTTTTTTGGCAAGATTAATACAAATCTAAACTTAATTACTAATTTACCCCACCCCCACACCCTATCATTGGTCTTCCAACACCACCCACCCCACCGTCGTCTTCTCATAAATCGATATGCTTTTTGTTTGAGTTTTCTTTTCGGAAGATGATTAAGTCGCCAAAAAATCTTGACAGAAATCCGGGCATAAAAACTAAACTTAAGAATTTAAAAGAAACAAGAACTAAAATAAGTAACTGTAATAACTGATGGATACATGTAACAATATTAAAAAATGAAGAAGAAGAAGAAGAAGAAAAATATTTTTTTTAGAAAAAACAGTTTCTACGCGCCTTAGATAGGTGAAAAACACGCGAGGTGTCAACTGTGTAAAAAGTGTCAAGATGACACATTCGACCCTTACTTGAGGTGTCTAAAATGAACATCTCCTGGTTTAGGTGTCTAAATGAAAGTTGGTGCCAACTTTAGGGGGTCACCGATAAGTTTCGCCTATATATATATATATATATAATATCACACGAAGTTTTAAGAATAACAGAGCACCTACAAGGAGGATATGCCAATTACTTTGTGAGAAACTAAATTAATAAAATTATGCTCAAATATTCAACGTAAAGACAAAATGCACGTGATCTGTCTTTGTAAGTTGGAAACTAGTAATGCTTTGTTAACTTTTTCAGGAAAATTATATAAAGTAGAATAGTAGATCCACTATCTTTATTACTTCTTTTTTTTTTAATTAAAGGATTTTTATGGTATTTTTGTACTATTGGTATTTATTCTGATTGTAGGTCGAAAGTTTCCGACAACACATCTTCTTTATTGGGAAATTATAATACTTCCTCCGTTTTAAAGAAAATAATCTAATTTGACTTGAAATTGA
Source organism: Solanum dulcamara (assembly GCF_947179165.1). Lineage (NCBI taxonomy): Eukaryota > Viridiplantae > Streptophyta > Magnoliopsida > Solanales > Solanaceae > Solanum > Solanum dulcamara. The sequence continues at coordinate 64,360,197 of NC_077246.1, forward strand.
ATTTAAGAAAATAAATAAGATTTTTAAGTGATTTTAAATTAAAATTATGTTAAATATATCAAAATATTTTTTAATCTTGTACCTAAAATATGTCACTTGAAAAAAACTAAAAAAAAAGGTTATATTTATGAAATAAATTTGCCGAATGAAATGAGAAAGTTATATAAAAAAAATTATATTTTATAAAAGTTTTATTATTATTATTATATGGAGCCAAAATTGAGTGTCAATAATAGTGCGTTAAATTCGTCCACACAAACATGTGGAGATCGCCCGTGTAGGTATATAGACATTGCAAGTCCCTCGTGGATCACAAACTCTAAAGGAATTTTTGAAAAATATTATGTATATACGGTTGAGAGACTACTTGACATGTGAGGCATATCATCTCATCGTGTTTCATTGCATCTCATCCTATCCTTCTGTAACAACCTCTTTCGTTGTTACTAAAAATACCTATGGTAAAGGTATATGAGTCTCATTCGTCATAAGACTAGGATCAATTTCTTGGTATGCGAGTGCATTAGTTGTGAATTAAGGTCATACAATACCCATAGCACAAGGTTAAGTTGAAAGTGTTTTTTCAATTTAGTTTCGGACTTGAGTTTAAAATAGGATCAACTTCAAACGATCATAGCTCTCAGCCTATAATGAATTAGGTGGCCCAACACTTATTAATTTAAATGTCTATGAGTCTTCTTTCCAAGACCACCGAGTTTCCTTCATTTGGAGTTCAGATTAAAAAGTTATACTTATTTTATTGAACGTTGTCCCGGCTAAGGTGCCATGGAGGGATGGGGTCCGCCATGGAAGGATTCGACGGGCCAAAATTAAAAAGTGACATATTTTTATTATATTCTTCTTCCCTTAAGTGCCAAAATAGATGAGGGTTACTCTAGAAACCCCCCAAAGAGCTGGTCTAGGCTTGGAGAGAAGGGAGAAAGAGATTTCTAGAGCAAAGAAGGTTGCAGACCACGGATTTCAAGCCCGTCTTCATAGTTTCTTCTTTCGGAAGTCAAAGATCGTGCTATAATCATTCTACAATTGCTTGGCGCCCAAGTAGGTTAGGTTTTCTCAATTGAGCAGTTATAAATTAGTTTCAATCGCTTAATATAATGTAGATTAATAGGAAATTCCATGCCTAGGCATTCGGGCACAGAGTCTACATGGTTAAATGATTGTCAATTGTTGGTTAGAGTGCGAATATATGATGTGGGCCATGATTATTATGTGACTAGTGATAAGGTCCAATCCTTGAATGTTAATCTTGGCGAAACTGTTTAGAAGGTCAATGACTCTTGTGAGATAAAATGTAGACAATAGATGGGTCATAATGAAATCTTGAGACTTGGGGGTTATGACTATTGGGGTGCATATAGGGATAGACTTATATAATAATTGTATGTGCTCATACTGATTATTCCTTGTGGTAACTTGATTAATGCAAATCATGAAATAAAGGGTGAATATGAATGACTTTGGTTTGATAAACCTTATGCAAGGGACTTAGTTGACTACTTGTGGTTGTAGGTGATGGTTTTACATTTCTGTCCGTGATACATGTGCTTGTTACTATAATTTTTAGTATTGCCTGCATGTGTGAGACTAGGAAAGATGGAACAAACTTAATGAAATAAAATTTGAGATCAATTACATGCAATGAACCTGTTACTTGATTGTGCAAGTATGTGAAATATTCATTGTGGATTGTGATTGTCATTTTGGTTGTGGTTTGATATATATATATATGCATACATACATACATACATATATATATGGATCGGGTATCACGTGCCTACACATATACATAAAAGGATAGGGTATCACATTTCAACGCAATTACAGTTTGGGTATGGATTCCATGAGAGGATCAAGTATGTATTATGGTTCCATGGGAGAACCAATTGATTGTGTAATGACCCATTAGATTATTTTGAGAACTAGAACTTTTTATTTTATAAAAAATTCATACCATAAATTTTAGATGGAATTTTACACTATTCGATAACTACGGTTATTTAGTTGAGGGGTAAATTTAGATAACTAATTTAATTAATGGTCTAAATGGATAATTTATTTAATACCCTATACCTTTTATTTTATATTCATTGAAATAAATTTGTAGGGTTTATCACTTTTAGAAAAGAAAAGATAAGAGAACGAAGGATAGTCAAAATACTTTGTGTAGCATCACCCGAGAACGACTGCTTCAGGTAAACAAATTGAAAATTGAGGTGTATTCATTTACATGCGATTGTGATGGTTGTAGGATGTAGTAGTGATATTATTAATATTATATTTGTGAGTTGAATTGAATGGCTTGCAACTTACATTGGCAAAAACTATCAATTTTACTAAATTTTTTTAGTGGCTAATGAAGAATGATAGTGGCATTATGCATGGGCTAAGGAATTAAGGTGTGCAAATTTGATTTGTTGTAGTAAAGTGCAGCGCTGTTCTTTTCTTGTTGTGGACTTAGGAGATAATATTTGATGGATAGCTATGGCTTAATATGACTAAGTAATTATAGGCAATGATAAAGTAATGATTTGGGGTAATAATTAGGTGATGATGGCATAGTGATTGTATGGCATTGGCAATTGTGCGGTTATTGGTTCAGTGGCTAAGTTTGATTTTAATCTTGTTTGGTTGTCACTTTATGATCCAAATTTTGATATATTGAGATAGATAATTAAATTAGGTGTATTGTATTAAATGAATATCATTTGAATTATGTTATTTGGTTAAGACTTAACCCTAGACTTGAGATGTTAGTTGGTATCGAAATTTAGGAATTTGGTTATAGATTTGAATGAGTAGTTGAGTCTAGGTTAAACATATATATAATATTGGTGTCTACGGATTCGTTTGCTTACAAATCTTGTATAATTGATAGATTGAAAACCTAAGACTTTGAAGAAAGAAAAGGCATTGAAGAAAGGAAAGTCTTTGAACAAAATATTTTCCTCTTCCCTTTGTTTACATATTCATCCCATATAATCCATATTCCTTTGATATATAATAATTTGATATAAAATTATTTTATATTATAAATTTTTAAATAATATAAATTAAAAGCAAATATTATACATTATTTACTAACAACCTATTATATTTTATCTTTACATTTTTTTTGTGATGGTTATATTTTTTTATACAATTATAACTTATAATAGAATTAACTTACATGGTACATAAAATAATATATATGGAAATTAATTTATAAAAATTATACACCAAAATTAAAATGTAAAATTAATATTATAAAGATATTATATAAATAATAATATTAGATATAATATGTTAAATTAAAAATATTGTATACTAAAATGAATATTCATAAATAGTACTGGTGCTAATAAATAATGTCACATCAAATTTAGTGTAACACTATTTACACATTAAAATAGTGTAAGAATTGATATTTGATTGGAGCATCAAAAACACCAAAAATTTACATTACAATAAGATTTGACATAAACTTTAATGTTGGGTTAGAGAAGGATTTGGAACAAATAAATTTAGAAGAAAAATAAAGACAGAGAAAAGGCAAAACATGAGAAAAAAGAATAATGTGGTTTCTCGTCTTAGAGTGTCACACCACCTTTTAAAAAAAATTCGATTTACATTCATAATATATGAATTTGAATTATATGCATTATTGATATAAAAAATATCGTCTGATCATTTGTAATTGTAATAGGTAATTTATTTTATTTTTAAAATTATAAACTTTTATATTTTAAGAATGTTTAATTATAAATATTTTTTGGTGACATTTAATAGTGTAAAAAGAAATTCTTTAGACTGACAGTATATTATTAGATATTTTGTCAAATTACTTTCATTGTATGCGATCGATTTTTCTTAAATTTATTTTCTCAATTTGCTATATCATCTGAGAAAGGAAAAAAAAAGAGCATTCCCATTTGAATGCTTTTACTTCCATATTTAAAAGATTTACAAGACATTAACATTAAACTTGCTATAGATTTTTATTTCTAATTCAACATACGTGATTCATTTACCTTTTTTAAAACATATTTTTCATATTCAATAGATTTTATTAATCACTTGGGAGTAATTAATTTTTTTTTACCAGAAGTATTTAATGTCATTAATGAAATCATTATTAGTGAATTACCATACATGGTTTGATTGGTAAGTGACTTCTTTTAAGTATTTGCCTTAAATGACTATGTAAATTAGGAAGATGTATTTATCGTCAATCTTGTATATATTGTCATTTTCAAACTTCTCTATTTTCACAAACTCTATCTAATGGAAAGGACTATCTTTTATATTCATTTTCTTCTCTCATTAATATCCTGTTTTATTCACAAATCAAATGGGATGAATTCAACATTGGGAAATTGTAATTTGTTTGAAGGAAGTGGGGTTTATGATGAATCTTACCCAATTTATGATTCATTAAGTTGTCCATTTTTACTAAATGGTTTCAATTGTCTCAAGAATGGAAGGCTTGATGAGTTTTATCTCCAATGTAGATGGCAGCCTACTACTTGCAATCTACCAAGGTATGACTTGCTACTTAAACGCTTTTTCTTATTTTGTTTCAAAAAAATTATTCCGGTGCTTCCCATCCGAGCAGCGTAAAGGAGATTGATAGTACTTAAAAGTTATTTGGAGAGAGTATATATATTATTTTGGAGTGTCAAATGAACGAGTTGATTTAAAAGTTACTTGGATTGAAACAAATTATGTTAAAATAGGTGTTTGATCCGTTCAAAAGTTATTTGGGTTGAAATGAGTTACACTAAAATGGTCTAAGAAGCAGTGAGAACCCAACTCATCCAATTCTTACTAACTTATAATTTTTTTGTTGTTTTTTTATAATTTTTATGTACTTATAATTTTTTATAGCTATAATATAACATATCAAACATTAATAATGTCTTCTTAAAAATATTCAAGGTTTCTCATATGCAGAGCTGTCTTGTCACGACCCAAATTCACAAATCGTGATGGCACCTATGTTCCCAACTGACAGGTAAGCCAACCCAACATAATTATCAATTCAATAAAATAAATAAAGTAACAAGACAAATGACAAGTGGATTATCCAACACACTGAGTCTGTCATAAGTATGGAATGTGGAAAGCTAAAAATATCATCCAAGATTTGGTGTCATAAGTACAAGAGCTTCTAAAATAGGATTCAAATATGAAACTAAAATGACTAGTTTAGACGTAATAAATATCTTTTCTGAATACTAAAATAACAGAATAAATGAAAGATAGAGGGAGGTGTGGGCCGCGGAACAATCAAGCAGCTCACCACAACTCCAAGATAATCCAAATTCGGACTCAAAAAACTCTACGAGATGCGCTCGTATTCTGAATCGAATTTGCACCACAAAAGAGTGCAACAACTGTAGTATGAGTATGAAACCACGTGTACCCAATATGTCTCATTGACTGACAACGAAGAAGTAGTGACAGGAGTATATATAAAATTCGTTCTCAAATTTTATAATTCTACATTATACTTATCAATCAAGTCTCACCAAAATAGGGGTAATCAACGTCAAAAAATATTTAACACATTAATCAAGTAAAAATGAAGAAGATAATGAGATGCAATACAACACCATGAGATGATATGCCTCAAATATCAAGTAACCTCACAGCCGTATATACACAATACTTCTCGAAATATACTTCGAGAGTTTGTGACCCATGGGGGACTCGCGAGGTCCATATACCGACATGGACGATCTCCATGTGTCTGTACGGACGATCTCCACGTGTTTGTACGGACGATCTCCACGTGTCTGTACGGACGATCTCAATGCACTATCATAAAATCAAACTATCCCAAGCACGGATGATCTCCACGTGCCCAACTTATAACCATAAAATGCTCTCTCATGAACGATTTCCCTTTTGTCAGACCTTTACTCATACTTAATCTCATGTTAATGCATGTGCATAGTATAATTTCAAAAACATAGGAAAAAATGATGCTTCTCAATAAATCAAATATCAGTATGACATATAATCACCTCAACTATAACAATTATACGGGTTCAAATAAGAAGCACAATCATACAAAAGAAATCAATCAATAATACATCAGCTAATGCCCATATGCTTTGACATTCTCAAATTACAATCCTTCATTCTATAGTAATAAACTTTTTCTTTATAACACAGGTACTCGTATCAATGTCTGTCACACCATTGTTACGAGACCCTCATGTTTTGCCCTTACCCGTTATCTATTTCAATTTTTAATCTTTAATTAGAAAAAAAATCCTTCAATGAAGTCTAAAAGTCTTAACATACCTCGAATGTCGAACACGTGTCACAAATCCTCAAGATTTTGTCTTTCCTTTTCGCAAGATCTCAAAACGTTCTATATCTATCAAAAATGCATTATTCATAAATAAACAAATCTGTAGATATCTATATTACTATATGTCTAGCCTAGATCTAAAAACTCACCCTAAATCTATGATTAATTACCTAAATTTCAAGTCTAGGGTTAACTCTAAATCCCTCCAATACCATAGAACTAATCACCCATACAAAAGACCAAAAAAAATGCACAGAGGGAAGAACCCACGTGAACAACAGATTCCAATTCAAACTTTCCTTTTTTCCACTAATACACAGGTACCTTGGTTCCAACCCTTATAGCTTGAGTCATTAGTACTTATCCCTCTTACTATCATTATAGGCCCACTAGCTACTAACCATTTATTTCTTAATCATATGATTGGCATCATTAATTGATAAGAAGAACAATGAAAAAGCCATGAAATAGTTCGTATTACCTGTAGCCTCTGTTTTCGTACTTGCGGCTCCCCTCTTCTTCTTTTGTTTTCCCCTCATAAAAACAGATTATGAAATACTACTATTTTGTCCAATCTAATTTTTATAGACTTTAAGTAAGTAGTGGATATGACCCATTTCTAATTTAAAATCAACTATGATGTCCATAATTCTCACCATGGAAGAAACGGAAAGGTAGTAATAGACAGTCTTTCTCACTTGCCTTGCCCCAGGGGCAGAACTACAGGGGTGCGAGGGGTGGCGACCGAACCCCCTTCGTCGGAAAATTGCACTATATATATACTGTGAATTTTTTTATTCATGTACAAATATTATTTTTGCACCCCCTTAACAGATGAAGATTGTGGATTAGTGGATAAGGCGCTTGAGATTGAGCCCCCGGTCGTGGGTTTGATTCTCGACAATGACACATTTTTTATTTTTTTCATCCCGTCCCTTATTTTTTAATTTTCTTGAACCCCCTTATCAAATATTCTGGTTCCGCCCCTGCCTTGCCCAATTATTTAATCATCACTATCTCAATTATAACCCTCAAATCAATTTTCAATTCCACCGTTTTGTCTCCTAGCTTAAGTAGATGACATATGAAACATCCATTAAAAATACTCAATTCAAGTACCTCCCACTTATATTATAACTAAATGCTAATGAATTGCTTAACTTGATCGCATCATCATCTTTCTCTCTCTACAATATCTCTCTAGCAAAAAGCTCCCAATAAGGACACTTAAGTCACAAATACGAAAATGGGGGGGGACCCACCTCCCAATGCTGAAATATTTCGTTCGAAAGATAGGATCGTAGATCCTGTCGATACAAACGTAACGCAAGTTACGACGACCCGAGGGTCTAAACACAGCTCCTCCAATTCACTAAACACTGATGCGATCACTGTACACATATCTGAGGAGAAGCTGCAAGCAGCACACAAAATCATTGCTTTGCACAAAGATGGATTGATTCGAGTCTCAAGAGTGGGTGCAAATGATTCATCATCACTTGGACTACATACAATCAAAAAATTAGAACAAATTACATCACCAGTTGTGAGCACTGAATTTTCAAAATTTGAGCTGAAGAACACAGTCTCGCCGAAAAAGCGAATTGAAATTCGAACAAGTTCCGGCGATATTCGAGACGTCGTACCCACTGGGGTTAATTCTACTTCTATGAATGTTGATGTTAATTTGTTGAAATCCAATGGAGTAAATACACTCCTTGGTACTGCTTCTAACAATCTTATGCAGGGTAATGAGCATAACACTACCAAGCCTAATTCTAATGCTGAGACCCTGACCACCAATATACTCCAAACTCATAAAACTACAAGTACTCCAAGTACCTTCCCAAAAATATCCTCCAACTTTGATAAGCCTAGCCCCAACAATCAAGTCCCTAAACCTGTTAGTACCCAACCTCAACAACCTGAAAACAACAATAAAAATCCTCAGCGAAATCAGTTCCCCAATAGAAAGGAACAGGTCCCTCACCCTGCCCCCTACACTGTGATCCAAACCTTTGCGTCTAAGCTTAGATTAAACCAAGCTAAGAATGACACCCCTCTTGAACTATCTACTCCTATCTATACTACTAGACAAGGGTTACCAGCTGTGATATATGACAATGATGACTTCATGATTAAATTGGTTCAAAGATGCAAATATACTCTTGTTGGGAAATTTAGTAACACCATGCCAAAGGTGGAACTCATAAGGAGAAGCTTCATCCTCCAAACACAGCTTATGGGAGGTGTTAAAATTGCCCATTTTAATACAAGGCATGTATATATTGACCTTGACAATAAAATGGATTACACAACTGTGTGGAACAGGCAAAGGATGACCATTGAAGGGCAAGTTATGAGGATACAAACTTGGACACCAACCTTTAGGCCTGAGGAGGAAACTCCAATAGTTCTTGTGTGGGTAGCATTGCCAGAACTCCCATGGCATTGCTATGAAAAGGAGTTTGTTACTACACTATTGGCCCCTATTGGAAAAGTCCTCTCTATGAATGCTGCCTCTATCCAAAAGACAAGAGGAAGTACTGCCAAGGTGAGAGTTCAAATCAACCTTACCCAGGAGAGGCCTCATCATGTCTGGCTTGGCTATGACAAAAGAGATCCAACTATTGGAAGATGGCAAGAACTACTATATGAGAATGTTCCTGAATATTGCATGTATTGCAAGCATCAGGGGCATATGGTGCATGTCTGCAACATAAGAAAAAGAGATGAAGAACAAAAGAACAGGAAAGAAGCAGAAAATAAAAAGAAAACCAAGAGCCATGATGAGAAAGAAAAAAGAGAACAAGTTCATCCACCACCTGCCAACCTACAGGTGCACAACAATACTTCAACAACCAAAGTACCACAACAGCCACAAAATACTATGACTAGTAAGGAGGACAATAGCTGGCTAACTCAAAGAAGAAAACAGAACAAAGGACCTACCAATGTGCAGCAGCACCAGGACATCAGAACCACAGGAGCACTACTCAAAGGTAAGTATGTACCAGTGCAGCAAGTCAATGCTGATCCAGGTAAGAATGCTACTCCTACTACTACTTCCAATGTTCATGTTGATCTTGTTATGCAAGATCAACCCACTAATTAAGGTGCAGGAGATACAAACAACCAAAGGAACTCAATAGTAAAGAGTTCATCAGTAAGGCAAGCAAGTACTTCAACTCAGAGACAAGGTATTGACTTATCTCTCCCACAAACTCCTTCCCCTCATATTGGATGTACAAGTAATATCTTAACAGGTACTATTCAAAGGACCAATGTTGCAAGGGACTCAGGTATTGACTCTACTAGCCCAATCCCCAGGATGCCCCCAATTTTTAATGTTGTTGATATTATTGATGCTGAAGTTGTTGGAGGGCAGGATGGAAGTGAAAAGGAGGCACACTCTAACCTGCAGTAAGGGGTAACCATAAGGGGAAGGGATTTTGTCTCATGTTTTGCATGAGAACCAAAACACTGACCCTAGGAGTGACTCTAGAGCCATTGCAACCACTGAGCACAACAATATCAATGATCCAGCCCAGCCTAAAAATGCTAAAGGAAATGGTACTGCACAAGATTCTACTTTGCCAACTCCTAAAGGCTCTATGGCTAAAGACTTGGGGTCACTTACTAGCACCAGTGCCAAGTACTCTACTGCAAAGAGTAACAAGTTAAGTAAGAAAAGGAGGCTATCAAGAAGAAAATTGATGAAAAAACTCATGCTGAGGGAGTTCCTAAGTTTTGTCACAGCATGACTATGCAACAAACTCATCAGCCTTGCCAAAAATTTGTAATTGATGATGATCAAATGGGAATGGATATCACTACCCTCCAAGTACATTGCATTCTCACAACTCTCATTCAGTCAGCAGGTGTCAATACTGAAACACATATTAATGTAGCCAAGGCCAACGATACTCTCAACACTGAGGTTGATGAATATGTAGTGTGTGTATCTGAGAATGAAGAAGATAGTAATTATCAACTAATGACTGACTATGAGGATGAGGATGCTGTGAGTGAATAATTGATTAAGGCTTTCAGCCCATCCAGGGACAAGGTGTATGAGGATGAGGTCCAACAGGTTGCTAAGTCCAAGGGATTCTCTGATGAATATAGGGTCACTCATTCTGAAAATGAGGAAGACCATGACCATTGGAAAGAGGCACAATAAGAAGATCAACTGGAGGCATTCAGATCCACAGTGACAGCTTTATTGCAGAGGGAAAGTCAGCAAGACAAGGAAGAGAATGATCCACCCTCTAAAAGTAAGCAAACAAAGAAGAAGACTAAGAAAAGTATCATCAGCAGTTCTGATAAGGTTGTTCTCAATAGCAACATCAACACTAGGTCCAAAGCTCACAAACCTTAATGATTAGTACAATTTGCTGGATTGCAAGGAGTATTAATACTCAAGGGGCCCTTGACAGGCTACAAAAGTTGAAAGATCTCCATAAGTTGTCTATTATAGCAGTGCTGGAACCATTCTCCAACAAATCCCAAATTAAATTCCACAGAATTCAGCTAGGTATGGATAATGTTATGTCCAACTCCAACAGCAAAATCTGGTTATTCTGGAACAAAGACATTGTATGCAACATTGTTGACCAGGATGAACAGCAAATGACTTATGACATTACTCATGTGGCTTGTCCTAATAGCTACCTCATTACCTTTGTATATGCAAAATGCAAGGACTATATGAGAAGAGACTTATGGGATAAGATGCTGCAATTCTCCAGTAAGGAGAAGCCTTGGTGCACCATTGGAGACTTCAATGTTATTACAGATGTTTAAGAAAAGATAGGGGGCCAGCCATACAATGTGACCAAGAGATTTGAGTTTATTAGTGTGATAGAAGCTTGTGGACTCACTGATCTGGGGTTCTGTGGGCAGAAGTTCACCTGGTGCAACAATAGAGACAAAGATGCTAGGATTTGTAAAAGACTTGACAAGGCCATGGTTAATGAATCTTGGTTAGAAGTCATGCTTGTAACAACTGTCAATCACTTGGCCTCCACAGGATCTGACCACTGTCCTCTACTACTTGAAAGCATGGCAAAACAAGGTAATGTTATCAAGTATTTCAAATTTCTAAACTGCTGGACAGACAATGTTAATTTCCTTAGAACTGTAAAAGCATGTTGGGACAATCCTGTGGAAGGAAATCCAATGAGAACCTTCCAACAAAAGCTGAAAAGAGTTTCTAATACTCTTAGTAAGTGGTCAAGAAATGAGTTTGGGGACATCTTTGCTTTAGTAAAAGAATATGAAGAGCAGGTGAGACAAGCTGAAGAAAAAATAATCAGTGACAATACTGAAGAGAACAGGTCCAAGCTACATCAGATCAATGCTCAGTACATCAGATATCTGAAGATGGAGAAGTCTATCTTAAAGCAGAAAACTCAACTTCATTGGTTCAAAGATGGAGATGCCAATACCAGCTATTTTCATGCTATTATCAAAGGAAGAAGAAGAAAGTTATTCATCCATCAGATTAGTGATGAACATGGCAATACTATCCAAGGTGAAGACAATATTGCAAGATCAGCCACAACACACTTTGAAAAAATATTCAGTGGAGAAGAGAGACTGATCAGGGAAGATGTTCTTAAATGCATTCCAAAGATGGTTACAGAGGAGCAGAATGAGAGTCTGCAATCCTTACCTACTATGGATGAGCTAAAGAAAGTTGTATTGTATATGAGCCCTACATCAGCTGCTGGACCAGATGGAATGAATGGGAAATTCTTTGATTCATGCTGGGATATCATCTATGAAGACCTACTGAGATTAGTCCAGTATTTTTTCAAGATGAAGAAGATCCACCAACCACCTTGAAAGATATCACTAATTATGCTCTAGTGTTAGTTTCCATTCAAGTACATTTATTCACACTTTTTTAATACTAGATGATATATATAATGATATCCAGGACCATTGTAAAAGAGAGAGTCTCCCTAGTTTACTGCTTTCCTAGAATAATTACCATACCACTAGAGATAAGGGATAGAGTAGCTATCTTTTCTTCTCTTGTCCTTTTGTTTATGCAGGTAGTTGCAGACATGGAAAATGTCAACCAGCAATACAACAGCATACAACAATCCACAGCAATAACTGTACAAACTAGCAACATAACATCCACCATATGGAACTCCATTCAATAGCAATCAAAAAGGAAACTCTGGTTCTATTATTGTTTTTTATTGTGTGTCTCATTGTGCAGGTTTAATGCTACTTTGAGCCTGGGGTTGAAGTTGCAGCAGCTGAGTTTGAAGTTCTTGCACCAGAATATTAACAACATCACATGTAGATGCTACAGCAGCAGCAACTACATTATAGAGATGCAGCAACAACAACATAAGAATGCTGCAGAGATGCAGCACAGGAATCAGCAATGGGATTTCTCTGTTTGTTTGTCTATCTTATGCATGTACTCTGAAGAGCTGATCCTGATCATAAGTAAGGGTCTCCTCTTGGGAGTATATTGCAAAAACAAGCATCTTAACCCCTTCTACTATGGAAGTAACATGGAGATACCCAAGGACCTGCAGCAGACTATGACCAAAATGCAGCAGGGTATGATATGCAGGGTGATTTGGACCATGTGGACCTGCACCAAGGTCTCAAAAATTTGCAAGACTGCAACAAATACTATAGGAGCAAGACCCAAGAAGTCTCATCTCAAACGGATAATTGGAGATATTAGGTGAGCGACCTTGAAAAAGTCAGCTGTCTTAAACCTAAAGAGGGAGCATTTTGCTATTTGGAAGTTCCAACCTGTGCAAAATGCCTCAAAATCTTGCAGGACAAAAGAAAAGAATGTTTGTGCAAGTCTCAAGGAGTTTCAGCTCAATCGGATAATTGGAGACGTTAGGCGAACGACCTTGAAAAAGCAAATAGGCCCCAAAACACTTTTAGAGGTCCTTTCCTTTTTGCTAGCTTATGCAAGTTCTTTCTTGCTTTCGTTTGTTTGTTGTATTGTTGCAGGTTGCTGGAGTGCTACATCAACATGCATTAACAACAACTACATGGAGGACATCAAAGATACAACCACCAAATCAAATAGAAACTCTAAGACTGCTACACAAGGCCCATCCTGGTTTTTCTGTCTGGTTGGCTGTTCGTTTTTCTTTGATGGTTTTTGTGTAAGTACAACACCTGATGGGGCACCTTGGCAAATAAAAGGCATCAACATAGAGACAGCAACCTTACAAGCTAGGACTTCACCAACACATCAGCTCTTCACTCAAGCCAATTCCCTCACTGCAACACCTGAAGTCCATAGATCCTCACATTAAGGGAGACAACTACTTGGTTTACTTGGACCTCATCATCACAGCAACACTACTAAATACCAGGTTCCTGGTCTCAACACCTGCAACAGCTTTTGTGCACCCTAACTACAATGTCAAAGTTGAGAATGCTTGGGTTCTCAAAGCACCAGCAGCCATCAGCATCCAACATCTGTACCAATAATTTGCAGCACTCAATGAGCAACTACAAGTCATTACTACTTCATACATCAGCTTCCATATTTGCTTGTTGGGAGAGGCAATAAGGAGCTGGTTACAGGAATGCAGCAACCTTCCTTGGCTGCTTGTATCAAGAAGCTGCCTGCAGGTTTGCAACAGCCATCACACCTCCCATACTTGTTTGGCTCTTTGGTTGCTTGGTTGTGTAGGTACATAAAGTCTCAGACAAAGGGAGACAACAGCCACACAAGCAAGGGCTCAGGGAGGCATCACATACAAGTTGCACTACACAACTACTCTATCTTTCATGATCCTCAACAACAACCCCAAGGCTACTGGCTGCTATAGCTCCATTTACTTCCTATCCTTTCATCCTCCTTAACTACTCATCCTTATATTGATGTTGTTGCATATTTCCTTGGACTTACTTGGTATGACAAGACTAAAAAGGGCAAAGATGAAAAGAATTTTCCCATCCCATGCGAGATAGAAGTTTCATATACCTTTTTCTTCTTCAATTTAGCTATGTCTGATACATAGCATAGTTGAATAGGAATAGTGTAGGTTACTCTATTTTTTCTCATGAAAGGGGAGAATCTCCCTCATTTATGCTTTCCTAGTCAATTTGTACCGGAAGGAGTCCTCTCATAGGTTTACTGCTTTCTAGTTATAGTTAGCCTCTCTTTTGTATCAGGGATGAGTTAGCTGACCTTAATAGGTTAGCCAACTTATGAACCAACATAGGATCGGAGGTAAGGTTTATGTCCCCCTCCTTGTATTTTTATTTTGTTTATTTATGTTAAGGATTGGGGGTGATGCTCAACTCCTGACTGTGCATGAGAGGTGGAAGCCTCGTGTAGGGTCTGTTCCCTTAAAAAATGCTAATAATTTTTAAAAATAAAGAAAAAAATGTTCACTAAAATTTCCATTTAAATTTTTTATGGAAAGAGTCTAAATAGTTCTAGTGTTCAAAATAAACTAACGGATCGTTACACGTCTCAACAAGTCTTGGGGGCTAAAGCCAAAATTCATAAAGAGTCCTTATTATTTTTAGTTGACATATATAAATTGAAAAATTATAACATGCTCAGTGTAATCCTACAAATGAGGTCTGGAGAAGTAAAATATACGTGGACATTATGAAATAACAATATAAACAATGTAAACTTTCAATGAAAAATATATAATATAAAGTTAGAAAAAATAAAACCTGACTCAAAAATTTGAAAAGTTTATATAATGATATCGAAATAATGTTACGCTAAATTTGATAAGGTGATATAATGATATTAAAATAATGTTGATTAGTTTTAGTGCTTAAAATTTGAAAAAGATACCAAAAAAATAAATTTGATCGCTTTATAAACACATAGTGATAGATTTTGCATAATTTAGAAGGTTTGGCCGTTTAACAGACTTTAGAATATTCAATAATGAAAGAATAAAAATAGTGAAAGAAGAATAAAAATGTTAAATATAAAAATAATAATGTTGGTTCATGATAATCGTCAGAATATAAATGAGGCAACAAAATAGATAGTCACATAAGAAACGATGCTACAATTAACTAACACTATCCCATTGTGAATTATTACAACAGTCCTTATATTGAATGAGGTAAAAGATTATTATATTTTCTATATAAAAAGTTCTTTTCAAATTTATCAATAAATGAGATTTTTTTAACAATATACATATATATATATATATATATATATATATATATGAGCGTGCCAGGCCATACCACTAGAATAAAATTCATGCCATTAGAATACGTAAAAAGAATTAGGCAAAGACAAATTTGGATACACGAAGAAAGAAAATTCAGAGACGAACTAAAGAAAAACCTTGCTTGGTTGGAACAACAACTAGATAAACCAGTATTTAAAATACGGCCATATACAACAGAAGATACATAAAGAACAAATAGAACTAAGAGCAAGTACACTTAACCAAATTAGCGAATTACAACAAGATATTAGGTTTAGTCAGTATAGAGTAGAACTATACAAAGTACTCTGGAAAGTGAATTCTTTAGGATAGATTAAATAGATCCATTAAAACATCTTCAATACTTAGATTTACGAATACACCCAGGAAAAAAATACAGAGTTATACATAAAATAAATACCATTAGGTGTAATTTCTCACAAAGAGAACACATTGTCACGCCCCGGGAGGGTACCCTAGACATAACCGGCACTCAGAAACCATTTCTGGCTCCCAAGCGAACCACATAGTCTGATCACACATCCGTTCATTCATTCATTCAGCGAAAAGTTTAAAAATAGAGAATAATTTAGCGGGTAACTCAAATCACTCATCCAACTCAAAGAATAAAGGCCATGGGCCGACAGATCAACTAAAATATTTTTCATTTAAAAATAGTTTGACAAGAATAACTCAAGGATAGAAATACTCAATCGACTCATCACTATCTAGTCTATGAAGCCTCTATCACTACTATCTAATTCGTGCCAATGACATTTTCATGGCTACCTCAAATCAAAATAAAAAGGGCTAACTCAATGCAAGAATACACAGACGGTGTCCTCCGAATATAGGAGAGGACTCACCAATACGCTGAGTGCGAATAGATCCCCAATGATGCTCCTATTGACGATCTCTTAAACCTGTCTCTGCATCATGAAATGATGCAGGTCCAAATGGACGTCAGTACGTGGAATGTACGAGTATGTAATATGGCAGAATGAAACATACCTCGAGGAAGAATAACATCGGTCCACATATCTCAAACCAGAAAGATAAGAGAGACTCAAATAAGGCGTCATAAGTCTAAAGTAAGAATACATTTTTTTTGGCAAAGACCAATCACACATCTTACAATCCAATACAATCATACACAATACAATTCAATCAAATCGTATACCATTCGATCCCTTTCAATCATGTACACTCCGATTATATACACTCATCTCAACAATCAACTCAATAATCAAATCCAATCTAGTCACATACCATTCTATTCAATCCAATCACAATTCATCTATTCCAATCCGACCATATACAATCTACTCAATATTCAACTCAAACAATCAGCTCAAAGGACTCAACTCAGTAAATATGCAAATTAAATTATATCATGTTTTATAATTCAACTCAAAGGACTCAACTCCATAAATATGTAACAACTCACTCAAGTGTCCTAAGTCTAACAAGAAATAATTTAGACAGGACTAACTCATAAGCATATAGCAACTCACTCAACTCAACTTACTCAGAGTACTATCAAGACCTAAATAGGAGTTTTTCTTAACCGACAACCATCACTTATGAGCCAGTGAAAGTACAACAAACCGACATTATTGCCGCGTCCGTTCATACTTTGCCAGGGTATGAACGAATCAACCAATCATGGATCCAATCCAACCAAGTCCTATAATGTCAAGACAAATCTCTCGGGGAAGCATCCGACTTTAACGGTTCAATCCCCCCCTACGTTTGGCAATATAGGTATTGGGTTCGAATATGGACTATACTCTTGCCCAATTAGGTGCTCGATACTCCTCCCATGACTCCATGCTCATAAAACTCCTCCAATCATCTCAAACAAGCCCTCACTGCTAGTTTCATGTGGTACATTGCCACCTCATCAACTTTGTTCTCATTTCAACTCAATCAAGCCTCATTGGACCTTCTTTCAAATCGACTCACCTCAAATCATCAAACTCTTCTCTTTAAAAATTTATATAATCTCAACTCAATGAATGCAGAAAATATTATGTACATTAAAATATAATTTCAACTCCTCAACTCAAATTCAAAATAGATGCTTTAATGTAACAATACTCAACTCATTTAAAGGCTCCTCATACTCAACTCATACTTAAACTCCTTTCTAAATCAAAGACGAAACTAATAATTCTTTAGACTCAAAATAGTGTATAAGTAGTTTATGCAAAAAGGTTCACAAATAATTTATTTAAAGCTCTTCATCAAAAGATCATTTATTTTCAAAATATTCCTAAGACTCCAATCAACTCAAATTATGCACATCATATACCACAAAATCACATTTGACTCCAATCCACTTCATCATACAAAATCCTCCTCAACATAACCTCTTCATTTACATCAGCGTCAAATATCATCATTCACATCGTCATCAAACATCATCATCATATATCATCATTCACATCATCATCAAACATTATCATCACATCATCATCAAATATCCACTTCGAAATCCTTATTTTAGTCCTATGTTCATTTTATAGAAGAAAAAGGACATTCTTAACTAACCAATTCATTCTTTTAATTCCAATCAATACATATATACACAAACCTATCCATATCAACCTCAAGACATTTATGACAAGAAATCTCATCTTGGGTTCATGTGAATGAAACATGAATCCATACTCTCAACAAGACTCAACTCAAGAATATCGTCAACATCTATAAATCTATATACAAAGGTACATTCAAAATCAATAATATAAAAGATAACTATTTAGTAACTCAAGTCATTAAAAACATCAATCAACTAATAGTACTTAAAAACATTCTATAGTTTAGGAAAACTTTCAAGAAAACCTCCTTAGGGGGTTCAACTCTTTCACAACTCCTATCCAACACATCTATGGGCATATGGAAGAACTCAATCCATATTTTAGATTAGCCTTACATACCTTGTTTGAAGACTTTGAAGGAAACCTTGTGTTGGGTCTTCAATGGAGAACTCAAATCTTGAAGCTCTTAGAACTCTTCTTGTTGGAAATAGAGAAGAAGAAGAAGAAGAGAGAGAGAGATAGGTTTCTAGGGCTTTTAGAGAGAGAGTGAGGGATTGAAAATGATCCCAAAATGTGTTAGGGCTGATACATATATAATTTGGGAAAGTTCCCAAATTACCCCTCCTCAAAAGTTCTGAAAATAGGCTAAAAATGCACCTGGCGCGATAGTGGCGCGTCGCGCCATTGCAGCGCCAGGCCAATTACGCCTAAAACCTGCACACCTCGCAGTGGCGCGCCGCGCCAGAGACCAAACTATTGAGGCATGTTTCTGGCGCGATAGTGGCGCGTCGCGCCCTTACAGCGCCAAGGCCAAAATTTCTGGGTTCTGGAAAATTGGCCTGAAAAACCCAGTGTTGACACCCAATTTTAGCCTGACTTTTGTAAAATTAATATTTTTAATTTTTATTTTGTTAAATATTTCAAAAGTGCACTTTTATAATTTTAAATCAATTTTATCGATAATTATCCTTAAATGAGGATTTTAGTTTATTTTTTAAAAAAAATAGTTATAGTTATTTTTTATCATAGTTCGATAATTTAAATTTTTACATGTCATTTATTCATATTCATTTTAGTATTTTTAGCACAGTGTAGGAATAGATTAAAATACAGATAAATATTAAATTTTCCCCACAATTTTACCTACCCCACTAATCACATAAATTTTTCCACAATTTTACCTACTCTACTAATCACACACAATTTTCTACACATATATAACCATTTTCAAACTCTCTCCTCTCTTATTCTTCCTAAAAAAAATACCCATCAACAACTATCACAAAAGTCCAACACCTATACACTATAATTTTCTACACCTATATAATCATTTTTAAACTCTCTCTCTCTCTCCTCTCTTATTCTTCCTAAAAAACCACACCCATCAATAACTACAACAAAAGTCCAACACCTATACACTACAATTTCCTACACCTATACAATCATTTTCAAACTCTTTCTCTCTCATCTCTAAATGTTTCCTAAAAAAAACTACTCTCATAATATTTATTCTTCTTCTCCACTCTCTCCCTCACCCTCACTATAAATAACACCAACTTTAACTCTTCTTCACTACTTTTTTTATCCCTCTCCTTCATATTTCTCCATTAAAACCAACCAACAACCACCAAACCACCAAAATCCTCTTCTTTTCCGGTCAAATACACTTCATTTTTGGTCCCATGGCCGATGAAAAAATTACTGTTGATTTCTAAAGCCTTCCATGTTCATAAGACGGGTTTTTATATTACTATTATTCTTCTTCTTCTTCTTCTTCCTCTTCTTCTTCTTATTATTATTATTATTATTATTTATTCATTATTAACACATTTACTAAGTGTCTTTACAGGTGTTGGAGCACAAATCGACTGATATACAGTTCATGCATATCTGATATACAAGAAAATTGGTGGTTGTATACACTGATGTAAAGTGTATATATAGATGCGATATACAGTGAAATTGTGCCTAAAACCCAAAACGCAGATGACCCAACAGCTTAGTCCAAGCGTACAGAAATTAAGTGTCGAGTCATATTTACATGAAATATTTATTGTTTATTTATGTTGATTCGGATTGTAATAATTTATTGACTTATGTTATTTATGCTTGCTTAGATATTAATTTTAATTTATTTTAACTTAATTAGATTTCTCTAAAGATAAACCAATTCATGTTAATTTACTCTTTAAATGATTTTCTACCTTTACTTAGTCATTTGATAAACTTTTTTACTTTTTTTTATATACACATGTATATTATTTTCAAATGTTTAAGTTTGATCATTTTTCTAAAAATAATAATAATTTCAAAGTCTTCGTTTTCTTTTAAATTAATATTTTCAAAAGTTAGTCAAATAATTTTTTAAATCATCGGATAACCGCGCGTTAGCGGCCACTTTGAATGCTTAACACCTTCTCAAAGTGGAAATAAGAACCTCATATATTTTTCTCTGAATTTTTAAGACTTAAATCTGTTAGGGTCTTTTAAATTAAGTTTTCTTAATTTCTTTTAAAAATTAAGTGGCGACTCCTCTTTTACTAAAATTGATTTTTTCTTATAAAGATAAAATTAATTTTGCACTTTGTTCATTTTTCGACATAACACCCTGCACAATTTTTAGCGGCGCGTCGCGCCAGGGGCCAAACTACTGAGGCATGTTCCTGGCGCAATAGTGGTGCATCGCGCCACTACGGCGCCAAGCTCAGATTTCCAGTAGTTGAACCCCAGGCCTGAAAATCTTTGTTGTGCTCGTTCATCTTAGGATCGCCATATCTTCCGACTTTGAACTCTAAAATTTACATTCTTGGTGGCGTTGAAAAGAAGACTCAACGACCTTTAATTTAATAGGTTGTGGGCCACCTATATTTCCGTCTCTCAAAAGATAGGATCGTTAGAAGTCGACTCCTCATACAAACTCGTCCTAAAACTTAGCTACGACGAATCTTTTGGACTTAGCTTGGTCCTAGGGGTCCTTCATGACCCCACATCACCTCTAACGCTCTTTAATTACTTAGGAACTCATCCTAACTCATGTGAAAAATTACAAGTCCTCCGGTCTGAGTCTACCCACACGTGAAGAAATGTTCGAGTCTTTGCAAAAAAAATTCCGGGGTGTCACACACATATTACATTCAGAAGATAAACATCACAATACCTTAGTAGACCTAATTATAAACCTTAGTGAAAATACCCAGTTAAAGGACAAAGTAGTAATACGCGTCCTAGAAACCATAGAGTCTAACATAAATAAACAAACAAAGACTTTAAATAAACTTCGACTTCCTTAAAACACAACAACTAGAAGTAGATAGGAAAATACATTTCTTAAACACTAAGTTTAATATTGAAAAAATACCTACTAAAACAGAAATAGAAAGGTTAGTAAAGACAATATTAGAAAAGCCTAAAGAACTAGAGGAACAAAATAACCAAGTAATAACAAAAATCACAGAGCAAATAGAGTATATAATTTCACAAGGTATTAACTTAAAAGAAATAATAAGAAGACTAGAACAGATTTCTCTTTCATGAATGAAGAAGATATAAACTATAAAAAGGCGTTAGAAATCTCAAACAAATACCATGATGACCCAATAGGTCTTACAAAATACGTTCCGGCTAATGTATCAGATAAAATAGTTGTAAAACAAAATAACACAATAATAGCTTTGCTAATAGAATTAAATACTAAACTAGACAAACTACTTAAGAAAGAACAACCCGAAGTGCAAATACCGCAACTTCCTAATAAAGAAATAGATGCCTTAGTAAACCAATTAAAAAGAATAAAAATAACTCCCCCCCAAAAAATACAAGTTATCAAAAAACCGCAATCATGGACCTTTTTTCACACAAGTCTAGATCAACAGACGAAGAAAATATCCAAAGAAACAGACCAAGCATAAGCTACTCAGACAATAGAATAGAAAATAATCTCATATCTAGGATACTATCTAGGAGGAGAAGCCCTAACGATGAACAAAACCAAGAATTAAATAAAATAGTTGACGTAGATAAAGATTTACAAATTTTCCAACAAAATCAATTAAAACTATTGAACCCAAAGACTTTATACAAGGTAGGATGTTTCTCTAAAGATACTCAACTATACCGACACTATAGAGAAGAACAAATATCAGCACTAGGAGAAAATTGTTCAATTTTAAATTTAGTAACTCCTAATTTCTTGAAGACCATAAAAAGCCCTAGATTAATGATGATGCATATGGGATTGATAGTTATAGGAATTAAAGGTTTAACTAGAAAAAATTTTGGTGCCAAGGTATTAATTGTATTATATGATGACAGATGGTCAGATCTAAAAAAATTCATAATAGGATTAACTGAAGTAGATATGACAAATAATGGAGGAATATTCTATGTAAGCCCAGACTTTTTAATGAACTTAAATGAATTTGGTAAGCATATAAAAATAGGAATACAAACCAAAGGATATGAAGAAATGAATAATGGGAATAACCTACTAATGTGTTTAGGATTTATAGGAAAAATGACTTTGAGTAGTAATACAAAATTCAAACTCCAAGTTAACGATGTGGTAGAAGTAATGGGAAACAAAGGAATAAAATTAATAAAATCAATTAAAATCAATCCAGAAGAATACGCAGGCTTAGAATGGAATCTAGATAAATTAAGTAAGCCTAAAGATTTTATACCAAACAACCATCTAATGTACACTAGTTCCAAAGGAGAAACTTCAATAAGGTTTACAGATTATAATTATACCAATCAAAAGCTAGTAGATGACACAGACACAGAAAGTACAATAGCTATAGAACAAGAAGAATTTATGAATATAGAACTAATAAAAGAAGGATGCAAAGTAGATAATGCTATAGCGATAGCAAAAGAATTATACAAAGAAAATAAATATAGTGTGTTTAAATGTAAAGGTTGCAAAAAGGGCAAAATGAATATTGTTGAAACTATAGAACATTTTAGAATCTGCCCAAAAAGAAATGATAACCTAGCATGTAGAGTAGAAGATGCTAAAGAACTAGATGAGAATGATAACATAAAAGACACAGAAGACCTAGAATCTTTCGATGACATAACATCCCTAGTAAGCTACAAAGAACTAATGAATGAAGCAACAAGTGCCCATAGTGCAAGCCCTTTCCAAAGAACCAGTCCAACAGCAAATGTTACACATACTTCAGGCAATCTTCCAAGGAAAGCATGGCCTGCAGCACAAGAAATAGAAATAAGAGACAATATTAAACCAGCAGGTAGACGAATGCCCTTAGAAAACCCTATTAAATTGCAAGGGGGAAATAAAGGAAAAATACTTAATATAGCAGCTCACGATCTACAAATGTGGAATACAGTAATAGACGTATGGAAAGGAATAATTGTAGTAGATTTCATAAAAAACTATCAAGAAACAGACGCAGAAACAATGTATAAATATTTAGAAACCTTTTTAGGAGAATCATGTAAAGCAGTTTGGGAAGCATATAAACAGACTTACCCTCAAGAATTTCAAGGTCTAATAGAGTTAGGACCAAATCCATACAATTTTGCTAATAAAATACATATTTTGTTAACAGGTGAAAATTCAAATAGTGGATTATTAGCCTTACAAAGAAATGCAGTAATAAAATTAGAACAGTTAAGCATCAAGAATTGGATGCATATTAAATACTTTTTAAAAGATTATTTCTATTATTGCACAATTAGTGGAAATACATTTAATGACGAACTAGGTAAAAACCTATTTCATAAGTTACCTAGAGCTCTAGGAAGAGAAATAGAAGAACGATAGTATAAGAGAGCAGGAGTAATATAAGACTCAAATACTTTATGGTCAATAGGACAAAAGATACAACATGTAATGGAAATACTACAAGAGAAATGTACCAATATACAAATTCAGAAGCAGCTTAAACAAAATGAAATAATTTTTTGTAAATCGATTATTTATACAACTCAAAGTTATGATAAAAGACCACAAAAGCCAAAGAAGCATAAACGGCAATCATACTATAACCCAAAACCATATAAATGTAAAAAATATTACCTAAAAAGATCATCAGCAAGAAAACCTTATTTAAATAGAGATAGACACGTTAGAAAATATAGAAATGAAAGAAACTATAAAAATAAATTGAAATGTTATATATGTGGAAGTATAGACCATTTAACCAACATATGCCCTAAAAGAAATAATATTAGAACTAGAAACTCTCAATTAGTAGAAGAACTGCAGGAGACACTTTTAATTATAGATGAATGTATGTCAGATACTGAAAGCATATACTCCATTGTAAGTGTTGAAGTAGCAGAACAGACCCAATCTGAATCCTCTGATTCAAAAGAAGATAACCTAGTAAACGAAATAGGATTAGATAGAGGAATGCTAAATTTAGAAGACTTACAATTAAATACCATGATGAACGGGAATAGAATGTCACCATAATTTTGAGAGACATAAAGGTATAGACAGTAATCAATGTAACATATGTAAATGGTACCCCAGTAGAGCAAACAGAGCCAAATGCAATAAATGTTATATGGAAGCATGCATTACGTGTATAGAAGCTAAATTAGAAATAAAAATAGGAAAACAAAAAGAACAGCAACAAGATAAAGTAATTACAAAAGATCAGTAACAAATTTAAGATTAATAACCTTAGAAACCAGAATAAATGAAATAGAACAAAGATTGATATATTTAGAAAAGGGTAAACAAAAAATAGAAGAAAATGAAGAAACGCTAGGAACAATACATTTAGATAATATCGAAACAGAATTAATGAATATAGAGGAAAATAATACTAGCCTTATCTGTAATGAAGACAAACAATTTGGAACTGTTAAAGTATTAGCTAGAATTAAAATTAAAGACATAGAAATAGAAACTTTAGCATTAGTAGACACAGGATGTACGAGTTGTCTTATAAATAAAAAGATATTGCCAGAAAAAGTATTAAAAATATTTAAAGAACCTATATCAGTAATACAAATGGATGAAACCTACAATTTTTACAATCATTACATAGACAAAGCTCAAATAAGCTTTATTAACACTTGTAATGATATATATATATATATATATATATATCTATATATACACACACATATATACATACATCTTTGGGAGAAAGTGGAGGCCCCAAGCGATTGCTTTAGTGGTCTTATGGTCGAGACAGCCCTGCTCATAGGTCAATTTGATCTTTATATCAAAAAAAAATTAGATGAGATGAATTGGACGAGTTAAAATAGATTGAACCAATAAATAAGCAGATTGTGGGTCATATTTTCATAAATTAACTTTGTCACTGCTAATATTATTCCCTCCGGCCAATATTTTGTTAAACCTATATGTATAAATTAAACTGAAATTTATTATCACTCAATTTTTCATGATTGAATTGAGTGTGTCATATTTTGATGAACTGATTTTATCACTCCTAATATTATTCCCTCCCTCCAATATTTGTTTGGTTAAACCTATATGTATAAAATAAAGTTGTTTTCTTGAAGTGTTTGTGGGAGACTCATTAGGCAACAATCAATGGGAATCCCTTGCATGTTTGCTTCATGCTGCTCTTCCTGCCTCCAAATATGTCTATGAGACAGGGGATACTCTTATCACTCACAAATTTCCAGTAAGCATAAATATTTTTTCACAATCATATTTATGTAGAATTTGTAATTATCTTATTTAAAAGTTTCAAATATTAAATAGTAAATATTTTTATTTAATTAATTATGTCTTTCTATATTCTCCCCTCATTTATGGATCTCTAATTTTTTTCACAAATCAAGGACATGGAGTCTTTTTTTTTTAATAATGAATGACGATCAGACTTGAAATTAGGAGCTTGTCTTTTTAAAAAATCATATTAAATTGTGATTATCTTATCTATAAAGTTAGAGTGTTTAAGAGATTAAGAGACCAAACATTCATGTAATTAATTATATCTTTAACAATCTATATACTCTACGTAGAAAATCAAATAGCATGTCTGATCAAACTTTTAAAATCAATTTATTTTGAAAAGTGTATTCTCTAAAAGTGTTTTTTTGAAGTACTTTTGGTAGAAACAGTTTGTATTTGGCCAATTAATTTAAAAGACATTTTTAAGTATCAATTAGTGTTTGATCAAACTTTTGTACTTACATTTTTTAGCTATTGAAAAATAGTTTTTGGTACCCCCAAAACACTCATTTTCTCTCAAAAAACTTAGTCAAACACTTCACTTTTTTAAAATAAGCATTTTCTAAAAAGAAAAGAAAAAATGTTTTTGACCTCTCAAAAAGTTGATCAAACAAACTAATTAATTAGTAAAACCAATTAAATTTAAATTACATGAATATAAAGATTTTTTACACTATCAAAGTAATTTAACACACGATAGCACCATAGCGGGTTAATAATAACAATACTAGGTTACCAATTAAACTTATCATACTAATTTATCTTTAAATTGGCATAATTGTATAAATATTTTTTTACACTATTTGCATTATTGATTTATTCTTGACTCATCCAATTTGTTGATTTAGGTGATTATAATTGAAGGAATATGAAGTGTCACTGCAATACTTGAAGAATGAATTTCTGGTAGATCTTTCCATTGAGAAAGTTGGTCGAATTTTGAAGCTTGATTCCATTAGTAACACCTCAATTTGGAAAGGAGCTGATGTTTTAATCTTCAACAGTTATTATTGGTGGACTCATACTGGAATATTACAAGCGTAACCACTCATTATTACTTTCATCTCTTTCATTTTATGTGAAAATAAAAAATAAAAAAAATTATGATTTTTTAAAACTAAATATGTACTACATAAATTGTACTATATTCAAATGTCTTTAAAAATCTAGTGGACTTAAATATGTAGTGTCCCATAGACACTACTAAAAATCGCACCGAAAAAATGTTATTTTGATTGAATTAGTGAGGAAAAAAGAATAGTACTTTTATATGAAAAAATTAGGAAGCTTTTTAATATTTCAATGAGAATTTGTTTATCATCATGTGTTTTTTCAGCGAACTGATTCGATAAAAAATGAGTGTGAAAATTATATTTTATAACAAAAAAATTTCATTAAATTTGCAGTGGAAAAAACTTCTATTTTTAATAGTGACGGATTTATGGTTCGAAACTTAGTAAAAAATACGCTTTGAATTTAAATAAATTCATAAATTTTAAATTCTGAATTTATTTCTACGGTGGATTATAGGCCAATGAATCATTTATATGGAGCTCTTGATAATTTTTTTCCAATTAATTAGGTGGGATTACTATCTAAAGATATGGATCGTATGAAAGCACACAAAATTGGATTTACTACTTGGGCTAAATGGATTGACTCCAACATTGATCCTAACAAGACAAGTATCTTCTTTCAAGGAATTCCTGCTGTCCATTTTGCGTAAGTCCCCAAAAAATTTGATGACTTACTATTTGTCATTCAAATATTAGTTGTTTTAACAAATTAATTTTATTTATAAGTATTGATATTTTCTAAGAACATGAAGTTGTTTATTGCTTTTCTATCTTTAGATAATACCTTTATATGTTGTCTCAATTAGTTGAGATCTCTAGAGTTAATTAAGTGAGATACTTAAGGAGAGTTAAAGGTTAGTTTAGTCAATTACCGTTAGGATTAGTGACCAAATAAGTTAATTAATCATTTAAATATATTACCTCTTTAATTATACACATTAACCTTAATTGAAAGTTTACTTTTTATTGAGGCTAATGGCGTAAAATTAAAGAAAGTGATATATATATTAAGTGGTTAATTTATCTACCTAATAGATGTTTGAGAACATGCATAAAAATCTTCTCAAAATTTTAGTCAAAAGTGCCCAATAGAAACACTCTTTCATGTTCAGGTGCTCAATTGGAACATAATTTAGTTTGAATGTCTAAATGAAATTTACTGACAAATTTAAAGGGTTGTCAATACATGTGTTCTGCCATTTAAAAGTAAAAATTTTGAAGAAGAATGTTTACTTGATCACCCTTTCATCTTGTGGCTCCGTTACCGATTATAACTAAGATAATTGACTGTCTTTCTTAATGAATGTGTCAAATCTTAAAAGACAGATAACATGAAGCGATGGATAACACTTTATATATATGTGGTCTTTTTTCTTGGTTGGCTTTGACTAGTGGTACAAATTGGGGGGAGCCAAAGGAGGAAAGCTGCAAGGGGCAAACCAAACCCTTAGGAGGATCAACTTATCCAGGAGAGAGAGAATGAGATATCCAGGAGAACCTGTCAAAAAAGAAGTGCTGAACACAATGAAGAAGCATGTACATTTGCTTGACATTACATTGTTGACTCAATTGAGAAAAGATGGGCATCCATCTATTTATGGCACAAGTGGCCTACTAGATTGCAGCCACTGGTGTGTTGCTGGAGTACCAGATACTTGGAATTTGCTATTATATACAACTCTTATTTCATAGTATAATGATTTTTTAAATAGTAATTATTAATTTTAAAGATCCTCTCATTTGAACAATACAATTTCTTGTCTTGGAAAAACTATGAAAGTATGTTCCACCTTATTCTACTTTTCCCCCTCTCTCTATGTATATGCACATTATTCAATTGGAAGGTTGTTTCGGGCGGTAAAATTAGATCGTAAAATTATGACACATTCAAGCTTGGGTTATTGATTTGTTAATTTATTGGTTCAACTCATGTTAATTAGTTCAATTCAACTCATCTAATAATTTTACTGATTTGTAGTACAAATTGATTCATAAAAAAAAATCTAAAATATTTTCAAAAGATAATATTTTGTTTGATATAATTGAAAAAAAATATACTATGTACTTGAGAAAATTATAAAAAAACAAACGCAAAAAATTCTTCATTAAATTTCTCCTTGGGATTCATCTAATTAGACAGATGTTTTGCATGTAAACAAATACAATGAAGTTGATCTTGAGTTGAATAAAAAAAACTACCTAATTACACAACCATTCCTATCATATTTAATAATTCTCTCTATAATTTGAAATAATTACATATTGTCTCACTAATTAATAATTTCGTACCAAATTTCAATTCAGAAACACCTAGATACATATTTTTTGCTATTAGAATTGTTGAAATAAGGAGAGAGGCGAGCGAGAACAGGAGGGAAGCGAGTCTATGTACCCCAGATACATGCGAGTCCCACTGGATACATGTAACTGGGATTCCAGATACGCGAGCGAGATAGGAGAGTGGAAAGCAAGATAGGAGGAAGACGAGTAAGATTTTTCTATGTATCCAGTATACATGTGAATCCACTTGGATATAGTATATCTAGAACAAATTACACCTAATTTTGACCCTATATATCTGAAATAAATATATCTAGACATGCCAAATACATGTATCCGAAGTCTAAAATCTAAAAAGATTCGCAATATTGCAAACTAGTTTGTATCTAAGTAATTATCTTCTAAACTAATGTGATTTCTGTAAGTTACCCATAAAAAATCTATAATTAAATAGTTGGGCCCAATTCTCTTTCTCTGCACATGGGCCATTTATTGAATAAAAAGAGAACAAAGTCTTAGCCCAAATGGGGAGATCCGACCCAAAATACAACTAGAAAATAAGAAAATAAAAAACAGATATTTATAAAACAAAAACATTTGGAAAGTCAACCAAAGTTCAGCCTACCTAAAGGTAAACAACAAAATTTTTAGATAAATATAAGGTAAAGCTAATCACACAACATCCTTTAACACTCATGGATGATCACAAGTCAGAAAATGCTTGGAAAACCTTTCAACACTCCAAAGATAGCTTGGATATGGTCATGACTTTGGCAATACTTTATACCCCCTGTTTTAAAAAAAATGACTTACTTTTCTTTTTAGTCTATTACAAAAAGAATGACCTTTTTTTTTGGCAACACTTTAATTTCAGTTTTCCTTATGACATGTTTAAGGTCATAAGATCAAATGACATTTTGATATATTTGACATAACTTTAATTTAGGATCACAAAATTAAAAAATCTTTTTTATTTTCTTAAACTCCGTATCAAATCAAACGAGGTCATTCTTTTCTAAACGAAGCGAGTAGCTTCAAGATGTCCTAAGTATCCAACCATTTTATCAGATAGAAAACCTGTCCCCCATCCCTTGTATTCATCCCTCTATTTTTTCTCTTAAATTTCAAAGCCCTATCTTTTCTCTCAGATCTATAAATGTAATATTTATCTCCAATTTCTTTTGATAATTTTCATTTTATGAGATACAGTGTATATAGTGATGATCACCTTTAACGGCCAACGATGGTACACTATGTATGTATAGAGGGTGTTATTCTTCTTTATGTGTATTTTCATTGTATGGGAGAAAAAATATGATCTTCTGAGTGAGCGCATATAACCTATCGTGATTGTATGGGTTGATACAATGGAATTAAATGAATATATAATCTATCGTGACTATGTCCATCAAGAATGTATTTATTGATACAACTATTAAAGTGAATTAATTCAGTGTAATCTCTTTTACAATATGTTGAGTGAGTGCATACAATTTATCATGACTATTTATGTTGATAAAATAAAATTAAGTGAATGCATACAATCTATACAAGCTGGTAACAATTGAACAGTAGCTACGCATGAATAAAAGTGAAAGTAGAGTGAATGAATACAAGTGTTATAACCTAGTAACAATTAATACAGTAGAGCAAATAAATACATGTGAAATTAAAGTGAATGAATACAAGTATACAAGATGGTAACAATGAATACAATCGAGGGAATTAATACAAGTGAAATTAGACCAAAAGAATGTAGTTGATAAACATTGTATTCAATGCGCACATAAAGATAGTTGATACAAGTTGTATTCATTGCCCGAACGAATACAATTGATATAGGTAGTATTTATTGTGCGAATGAATACACTAAATACAGTCATCTTGTAATTAAATTTTTCAATGTGTTAATTACTGAAAGTGTAGCTGCATTTGGTAATTAGCTTCCAAATTGTAGTGATTTCTATAAGATGACATTTTTTATTGTTAGAAGTAGGGATGTTCACGATTTGAATAAAAATCGATCCAAATCGAAATCAAATTAGACCGACTAAATAAACTAATTTTTTTTGGGTTTGATATTGTTTGATTTTACATTTTTAATAATAACCGATAATATTTGATTTGGTTTTGATTTTTGTTTAAAAAATTTGAAGAAATAATGGAACTAAAGCGACAAATTATATACATATATTTTATAATTATACATACATGAGTTATTATTATTATTTTTTTGAATAATTTTAAATATCTTATATATTTTTTTTTATCAAAATCTAGTTATAATTATTTATGAAAGCAAAAACACTCAATACGAGAGCATTTATCTTAATTGGTTTCATGCGTATGAGTGTCTATGACAATTCTTAATGGGACTAGAAATGTCATTATATCTTTCTTGTCTAGGCCAAAGTGATGAATTTTGAAATTTTATTCACAGTAAATTTAGTGGCCAAAAGTTCTGTGATGCCAGTTGTCCTAACTATTTTTCTTTTTAAATAATTGTTGTCATTTTTTTCCTTTTGAATGAATCATTTCTTTTATTTTTGTGTATGGTTAATAACCAAACCGAATCGACAAATGTATATTTAATTGGTTTGATTTGATTTTAATAATTTAAATATCAATTTTTTTTTTATGATTATGAATGTTTTCCAATAACTGATCCAAACCGACCCATGAATATCCCTAGTTATAAGCTAGACCAATTACAATCCTATGAATTTTATTTTCGTACTTTATATTTGTAACGACCTAACCCGTCGTTATTAAAAATATCTGCGGTAAAGGTATACGAATCTCATTCGTCATAAGACTAGGATCAATTCCTTAGTATGCGAGTGCATTAGTTGTGAATTAACGTCGTACAATGCCCCTAGCACAAAGTTAAGTTGAAATTATTTTTTTGATTTAGTTTTGGACTTGAGTTTAAACTAGGGTCAACTTCAAATGACCATAGCTCTCTACCTATAATGAATTAGGTGTCTCATAACCTATCAAATTAAATATATATGAGTCTTATTTCCAACGCCACTAAATTTGCCTTATTTGGAGTTCGAAGTAAAAGGTTATACCAATTTTACTGAGCATTGTCCATGTTGGGCCGCCAGAATCGGATTAGGCAGCCAAAGCGGGATCCGATGGGCCAAAAGTTAAAAAGGGCATATTTTTATTATATCATTCTTCTCCTAAGTATCAAAATAGATGAGGGTTACCCTAAAAAGAATCAAGAAGTTGTTCTACGCTTGGAGACAAGGAAAGAAGAGATTCCTAGCGCAAGGAAGGCTACAACCCACATATTTCAGGCCCGTCACCATAGTTTCTCCTTCCATATGTCAAGGATCATGCTATAATCCTTCTACAATTGCTTGGCGTTCAGGTAGGCTAGGTTTTCTCTAATTAAGTAGTTGTAAATCTATTCTCACTCATTCTATATTGTAGTTGATAGGAGATTTCGTGCTTAGGCCTTCGAGCACGGAGTCTAGATGGTTAAATGATTGTCAATTGTTGTTAGAGTTGGAATGTATAATGTGGGTCATGATTATTATGTGACTAGCGATAAAGGTCCAATATTTGAATGTTAACCTTAGTGAAAACTGTTTAGAAGGCTAATGACCCTTGCAGAATTAAATGTAGACAATTGTTGGGTTGTTAGGAGATCTTGAGACCTGTGGGTTATGAGCAATTGATACATATAGGGATAGGCTTATACAATAATTGTATGTGTTTATGTTGATTATTCCCTGTGAATTGATACAGCCTCTGGCAGAAATGCAAGGTAAGGCTGCGTACAACAGACCCTTGTGGTCGGGCCCTTCCCCGGACCCTGCGCATAGCGGGAGCTTAAGTGCACCGGACTGCCCTTTTTTTTATTATTCCCTGTGAATTACTTAAGTAATAAGAATCATGAAATAGAAGGTGAATGTGAATGACTTAGTGTTAATAGATCTCTTGCCATCAACCTATTTGATTACCTGTGACTCTAAGTTATGATTTAGTCTATATCATAGAGAAACTCTTAATAGTGATTGAGTAATGTTGTAATGTTTACCATGCATTTAATTGATGTGGTTGAGCAATTGATATATTGTTGTGATTGGTCTACAATTTCAAGACCATGAAATCTATAATCTTCAACTTGTTCTACTAAAAGTGATGTCTTGAATGAAGAAGGCTTAATAAAATATTATTAATAAAGGGAAAGATAGAACGAAACTAATGAAATAACTATTTGTTAACAATTGCATGCAATGAACCTGTTACTTGATTGTGCAAGTATGTGAACTATTCATCGTAGATTATGATTGTGGTTATAATAATAGATCGAGTGTCATTTTTCCGACATATATATTAGATCGGGTATCATATTCCGACACATATATAGGATCGAGTATCACGTTCTGACATATATATTCTATCGGGTATCACATTATGACACATATATAGTTTGAGTATGGGTTCCATGAGAGAAACATTGTGTGGCTATCATCTGTGAATTGATCTTAACTATATGGTTAATGATAGAGAAATTTACCTGAATATTATTGAGTATGCCCATCCTGTGTAATAGTTTATATGAAAGGACCAAAGGACTAAAAGTTACCATGTTGACTATTATATTTGAGATTTACCTTGTGAAACTATATATTGCTCCTGACATGGTAAATTGGTAATGTACTTCTATATATGCCTGTTCTAATTATTTTGTGGTGGTTAGAAGTTCTGTATCGTAGGCATGAGGCCGTGGGTAAATAAATGAAGAGCAATTGATTTATGGTTTTATCACATCCAAAAACCGAGGTCATAATGGCATACATCCAGAACTTCATCCCAATGTGTAAGCCGAAAAGCAAAATCATATGAGCCTCCCAAAGGGAAGTCAGGCCACGAATAAACACAAAATGAAGAACAACAACGAAATTATTCCAAAATCTGGTGTCATAAGTTTAAGAGCATCTAAATACAAATTTGAGTATGAATACACAGTTTAAGTCTTTGAATATAGAAAAGACTGAAAATGAAAGATGGACTATCAGCGATCTGGATCCCAAGATCTCACCACTGATCCGATGATGATCTATCCGCTAAAATCAATTATCGCGCTGGACACCCTGACTAGTATCTACATCAAAAAGGGACACAAAAGTAGGGATGAGTACAATCCACATGTAGTCAGTAGGTTTAACCGACTGAATATAAGGAATTAAGAAAAAACTATGAAATAAACTAAAGAACGCTTTCACCTACATGCAGAAAAGTTCCACTCTGACTATGCTGCCTCCAATTTATATAGAACGGCGAGAATAGAGTAAACACATAATTACAGTTCAATATCACAATTAAACAGATACAATAATGATATGATGATACGTTGGATCAAGGCTGTCACTCAACCTGTCGTATACACCTTCCGAGCTGTACTACCAATAAAGACCCATGGGGATCTCGCAGATCATATACCTCATCATAATCTCAATGTATCAACTATCTCACCACCTAACTCGTGGCCAAAGACTCATGATACTAATGTCTCATTCTCTTGCTACCTACTCGTGGTCAAAGATATATGAAAAGTGTCATATTTTCTTTCTCAAAAAAGACTTCCACAATTCTCAACTTCTCAATGATCAATGATAATATGAATGAGGATGAATGCATTTACAACATACAAGGCATGGAGGTAATATTCGACTCAACATGTAGCACAAGGTTTAAAGTTCTAAAAACTTAACCTCAGCATGATATTCATTCTCAATAGACAGTAATGGGAAGGAATTACATCAAATTAAGTGTTCACACCTTTCTCAACAATATCTCAATACTCATACATGTTCAAAACTCTCAACTCAACCCCTCAGGTGGGAATTACAAGTAAAATAACCTTGTCATATCTCTAACTCAGCTAAGACATGGGTTACACCATCTCAATCACAGATAAAATATCACATAAGGCCCTTACATGGGTTACACAGCACATATAACCCCCACAAGGGTATCACAATATAAATTATCAGTCCCAACTACACTACAACCCCATCCAAAGTTTATAGCATAGAATTTGACTAATCACCCAAACTCAGCCCCAAGAAGGATAGCCAAACCTACCTCAATTATAGAAACCACACTCCAACGCCCTATCAGATGAACAACCTTTAAATTTAATGTCTGAAATGATAACCCACTATCAAGAATGAAACATACGCGTTATAAGGAGTCCAATGACACCCATATTGATAGGTTTCAAAACCATGGGTAAAATAGTCTAAAAATTGATCATTTTTTAAAAGAGGTCAAATCTGGAATTTTATTTCAAAATCAGCTTCTACACGAAAATTGGAGTTCCCAGGTGAAAAAATCTATAAAATGGAACAAGATTTTAGGTAGAAATCACCATTTAAAGTTTGATGAAAAACCATGAATTTCAAGGTGAAATCACAAGATAATGGAAGTATATCAAAGGATTTAGGTTATAAATACTTACTCAAATGAAATTCTCTGAAAATCTATTTTACAAATCGTCTCTCCAAGCTTTTGGAAATTAAATATGAAAGAAAAGACCCAAGTCCCATTTTTGGACCTCTCAGGTGTTGCTAAAGCGACCAAATGATCGCTAAAGTGGAGGTTCGCATTCACGAACCCCACTTAAGTGAGCCCCTTTGCTTAAGGGATGGGTCTTGCTAAAACGAACCTGGTCTGCTTATGCGGATCCCTGCACCAGCAACACAGTAACAGTTCAAAAACCCAACTTCCAAATCTCCAATCGAACTCTTAGAATTCGTTCGAAATCCCATACACACAAACCATATATGCACTCTTACTAAATTCGACGTTCCAGAATCAATGGAACCATCGAAATTTGAATTCGAGATCTTATTAAACCAAAATTCTATAAGTCACAACTTAACTAGTTTCGACACTTGAAATACCCAAAATACCCTCGAAACCTATAAAAATTACAACAAGACATTTCTAGCATTAGAATCACCCCCTAAAACAATTGAAATCATCAGAAATCCAATCCGAGTCTCCAAACTCGATTTGTTGACCAAAGTCAAATTTAACTCATTTAAAACTAACTTTCCAACTTGAGACCTCAAATTCACATACCAATTCTAGATTTGATTTCGACGACTCTCCTAGATCAATTTTCACATTTCGGAGATGATGGAATTAATAGAACTGATGGAATCCCATTTTGAGACTCGTAGCTTCGATTGATCCCAAAAATCACTTGTAAACCTCTTAACTCTATAAAACTCAAGAATTTTCCCAATCCACTAACTATTAAGACTTTAACACATTCAACCACACAAACTGAATAAATAACACTTGGGGGCACTTATGTTAAGGGTAAAATGGTAATTTCATGCAAATTTCTAAAAATGACCCTCAAGGTCATTACAATATCCACCACTAAATATGATATTCCTCCTCAAACATAAAATAAATGAAAGTACCTGGAGTCTCAAAAAGCTGAGGGTATCGGGCCAACGTATCAGACTCTAACTCCCAAGTCGCCTCCTCAACAGGCCGATGTCGCCACTGCACCTTGACCGAAGAGATCTCCTTGGTCCTGACCCTAAGAATCTGTCTGTCTAGGTTAGCTACCGGCTCCTCCTCATAAGTCAAATCCGGACCCAACTCTACCGCATAATAAGAAATCACATAGGATTAATCCAATATGTACTTGCGAAGCATGGAGACATGAAACACTGGATGTACAGCAGACAACCTAGAGGGTAAGGCCAACTCATAAGCCATCCCACCCACTCTCCTTAAAATCTCAAATGGTGCAACAAACCTTGGGCTAAGCTTGCCCTTTTTCCTGAACCTCATCACATCCTTCATTAGCAATATTTTAAGCCACACACAATCACCTACCATGAACTCTAAGCGACGAACCTTCCTATCAGCGTAGCTCTTCTGATGACTTTGAGCTATCAATAGTCGACCCTGAATCAAATGTACCCACTCAATAGCATCCTTGAGTAAGTCAATATCTAATGCATCAACCGCAATGGAATCAAACCACCTAATGGGTGACCAGCACCTACGACCATACAATACCTCAAATGGTGCCATCTGGATGCTGGAGTGACAACTATTATTATAGGCAAACTCTGCTAAGTCCAAGTGTTGGTCCTATCGGGCACCAAAATCAATCACACAGGCTCTAAGCATATTCTCTAACACCTGAATAGTCCACTCAGACTGGCCATCAATTTGGGGATGAAATGCTGAACTCATCTCTAGCCATGTACCCAAACCACGCTGTAATGCCTCCCAAAAGAGAGAGGTAAACACAGAATCCCAATTCCAAATAATAGAGATAGACACCTCATGCAACCTGATATTTTCACAAAGATAGATCCTAGTTAATTGCTCTGCATTGTAGCTAGTCTTCACCGAAAAAATAGGCTGATTTGGTCAATCGGACCACAATCACCCATACAGAGTCATACTTACCCAATGCCATGGGTAATCCAAATATAAAATCTATAGTAATACGCTCCCACTTCCACTCGGGAATGGGAATCATTTGTATACTTTACCTGTTGGCAATTCAGACACTTATCCACACAATCAACAATGTCCCTCTTCATGCCGCATCACCAATAGTATTGTCTCAAGTCATGAAACATCTTTGCCACTCCCGGGTGAATTGAATACCTAGAACAATGAGCCTCCTCCAATATCATACATACCCAATCACCAACGTTGGGCACACAAATACGACCATTAATCCTTAAAACTCCCTCTGGATTAAGAGGGGCTAATTTTGCTTCACCATTCAATACTTTGTCTCGAATGGCCCTCAACTTGTCATCTTCAAACTAGTGTGCACGAATCTGATCCATTAAGTAGACCTAGCCTCCACAAAGGCCAAAATGTTATGATGTGTAAAAATATCAAGTCAGACCAACTGTCTAGCCAATGACTAAACCTCCAAAGCCAAAGGGCTCTCATCCGCCTTAAGTAAAGCCAAACTACCCATATTAAGTGCTTTGTGACTCCAGGCATCTACTACCATATTAGCTTTGCCTAGATGATAAAGAATAGTATGTCATAGTCTTTCAATAACTCCAACCACCTACGCTGCCTCATGTTCATATTTGGCTGAGAGAGATATACTTAAGGCTAAAGTGGTCAATAAAGACCTCACAATGCACCCCATAGAGATAGTGCCTCCACAACTTCAAAACAAACACCACTACCGCCAACTCTAGGTTGTGGGTAGGATAGTTCTTCTTATGTACCTTCAACTGTCGAGAAGCATAAGCTATAACTCTACCCTTTTGCATCAATACACCACCCAATCCTACTCTCTATGCATCACAAAACACAATAAAGGTCACACCCTCCTCGGGTAAGGCTAGAATAGGTGTTGAAGTCAATAGCTCCTTGAGCTTTTGAAAGCTCTCTTTGCACTCTTCAGTCCACTGAATTGCCACGGTCTTTTAAGTTAGCCTAGTCAATAGGGCTGCAATAAAAGAGAAGCCCTGAACAAACCAATGATAATAGCCTGCCAACCCAATAAAACTCTAAATCTTGATAATTGAAGTAGGCCTAACCCAATCACGAACCACTGCAATCTTGGTCGGATCAAAAATAATACGATCCTTGGTCACCACATAACCAAAGAATGCCATGGACTCGAGCCAAAATTCACATTTGGAGAATTTTACATACAACTTCTCCTCTCTCAATTTCTGAAGGATTGTCCTCAAGTGACTAACATGATGTGCCTCATTCTTGGAATAAACTAAGATGTAGTCAATAAACACAATTACAAATGAGTGAAAATAAGGCTGGATTACCCAATTCATCAACTCTATAAAAGCAGTCAGGGTATTAGTCAACCTAAAGAACATAACCGCAAACTTATAATGCCCATAACGAGTCTTGAATGTAGTCTTCGGGATATCAGATTCTCAAACTCTCAATTGGTGCTAACCCGACCTCAAATCAATTTTGGAAAATATTAATGCACCCTGAAGCTGGTCAAATAAATTATCGATGCGAGAAAGAGGGTACTTGTTCTTGATGGTCACTTTGTTTATGTATCGATAGTCAATACACATCCTCATAGTACCATTCTTCTTCTACACAAATAAGACCAGTTCACCCTACGACGATCCACTAGGCCGAATAAACCCCTTCTTCAATAAATCTTTCAATTGTTCTTTTAACTCCTTCAACTACACCGGAGTCATCTGATAAGGAGAAATAGAGATGGGCTTAGTGCCCTTCTTTAAATCAATAAAAAAATCGATATCACAATCAGGAGGAACACCCAGCAAGTCTGTGGTAAATACATCCATAAACTCTCTCACCACCTTTAGAGACTACTAGGGTGGTGAGAGACTACTAGGGTGGTAAGACAAACAATCCTTATCCATCATACGACGAGCATGTATATAAGATATTACCCCTTTTGGATACGAACTCGAATTACCCTTCTACACCAAGCTAGGAAAACGAGATAAGCTAAGGTCACGGTCTTTGTGTAATAATCTAATATAGCATGATAAGGAGATAGCTAGTCCATACCCAAAATCATATCAAAATTAAGCATGTATAACAAAACCAAGTCTGCACGGGTCTCTCTATCCAAAAATATCACTAACCAACCCCGATATATCCGATCCATCACTAAGGATCACCTACCGGGGTAGAAACAGTAATAGGCACAGTAAGAGGCTCACACACATAATTACTATCCACATCAAAATATGTTGACACATAAGAATAGGTAGACCTTAGATTAAATAATATCAAAATAGGATGCTGGCAAACCAAAATAATACCTGTAATAACTACATCAGAGGCGTCTACCTCGGATCTACCTGTATAGCATAGCACAGCTGATGGTCGCCTCTGTCCTGGGAACAACTACAAGCACCATCTCTAGCTCTATTCTTGCCACTTCTAGTGCCCTGTGCCCTGTGTAGTACCTTGAATGGTTAGAGCGGGGGTAGGATGAATAATCGGTGTCCCAGGCCGTCCAGTAGAAGGAGCACATCTGGGTAATCTTGGGCCTTATGCCCAAACTCATCATACATAAAGCAGCCTCAAGGTCCTGAACCCCGTGAAGGATAACCAGAAGTGTCAATACAGCCTCTGGAGCCCGAAGAACCACTATAACCAGCCTGACCCAATCTAGATCCAATGTACTATCTGAGCCCTAAATAGTTGCCTAGACTGGTCTGCCCTGATAGACATGGGTACCTGGACCTGAATACTTCCTGTCTTTGAAGGAGTGACCACCAAACTGACCCTACCGATGGAATCTCTTGGGCCCGCCCTGTCTAGCAAACTGAATACAAGGAAAGTTGTAGCCTCCTAAAGATAACCCACAAATCCCTTCACCAGCTTACGGATCCGCTCAAACTCAGTAGGGATGTTTGACATGGCATAATGAGAAAACTCATGAAAGTGAGCCTCGTACCCAGATACGGATAAAGAGCCCTACTCCAATCTGTCAAACTCGTCTCTACGCTGGTCACAAGGGCTATAAGGCACAAACCTCTCAAGAAACACCTCAGAAAACTATTTCCAACTCATTATAGGGAAACTAGCAGGCCTACGAGTAATAACCGATCTCCACACTCCTTCGCCACCCTTTTAAACTGATACAAAGTGTAGGCTACTCCATGTGCCTCAAGAATACCCAGGTTGAACAACTTATCTTGGCACTTAGTAAGAAAATCATAAGCCTTCTCTCCAACCGTGCCATAAAATGTAATAGGTGCCAACTAAACAAATCTCTCGAAGCTCTTCTTCTTAGCTATCGATATGGCAGCACTAGCAGATATTAGGGGAGCTGCAAATCTCGGGAGTATGATAGAAAGAACAAAAGAAGATCCCAGAGACTGAAACCCAATACTAGGCCCCTGAAATAGTGGCATAGTACCAACTGCAATAAGAGAGCCTAAAGTACCTAGAAGAACACCAGAAGTCGTAGCACCATCCAATCTAGCCAATAATCTAATCAATAACTCCTGAAACATCAAAGCACAATTGGGAACCGCAGGAGGTTGGGCTAGCCTCTACTCCTTAGTCTGCTACTCATAATCATCCATGTGCTCATACATCGGCTCAGGCGATGGTTCTCTAGCTTAGACACGAGCAGGAGCCGCGCCTCTAGCTTAACCTCATCCCCTAAATCAATCACATCCTCTGCCATGCCCGTAAATTGGGGCTCGGGCAGAAGGTGCAGCCTTACTCTCAGCGACTTCGGCTATAGTCCTTACCATCTGCACAGAAGGAATAGATTAGAGGTATACACCACTTGATATGAATAACTCATACGAAAGGAATCAAGAAAAGTAATTTATCTTGACAAGTATCTTGTAGCCTCTCGAAGATAAGAATAGACATCTATGTACCGATCCGAAAAACTCTACTTGACACCCTGCTCTTTAACTTATGAGACCGGTGAACCTAACGCTCTGATACCAAATTTTCGCAACCCAAAAATTGAGGTCATGATGGAACATATCCCAAACCCTATCCTGATGTGTAAGCCAAAAAGTAAAACCATATGAGACTTCCAAAGGGAAGTCAGGCCATGAATAAATACAAAATGAAGGACAACAATGAAATACAGAAAACATTATAAATGAAAGATGGACTAGTGATAATTTAGATCCCAAGATCTCACCACTGATGAATTATAATGTATCCGCTAGAATCAATAACCGCACTAGAAATCCTGACTAGTATCTACATCAAAAAAGAAAACAGAAGTGGAGGTGAGTACAATCCACATGTACTCAGTAAATTTAAAAGACTAAGTATAAGAAATTAATCAAAAACTATGAAATAAATTAAGGAACGCTTCCACCTGCACGCAGAAAAGTCTCACTCCGGCTACGCTGCCACTAATTTATATAGAACAATGTGAATAAAGTAAACACATAATTATAGTTTAATATGTTGTGGGATTTCACTGGGTTGTTGTTGTTGTTGTTGTTGTATAATTATAGTTTAATATCACAATTAAATAAATAGAACAATTATCATATGTGTCAATGCAATGCAATGCACAATAACGATATAATGATATGATGGTACGGTGAGATCAAGTCTGTCGCACAACCTATCGTATACACCTGCCGAGTTGTGCTACCAAGCAGGATGCATGGGGGTATCGTAAACCATATACCCCATCACAATCTCAATGTATCAATTACCTCGCCACCCAACTCGTGGCCAAGTACTCATGATACTAATATCTCGTCCCCTTGACACCTACTCGTGGTCAAGAATATATAAAAAGTGTCACATTTTCTTTTTCAAAATGGGCTTCCACAATTCTAAACTTCTCAATGATCAATGATAATATGAATGAGGATGAATGCATTTACAACATATAAGGCATTAAGGTAATATTCGACTCAACATGTACCACAGGGTTCAAAGTTCTCAAAAATTAACCTAAGCATGATATTCATCCTCAATAGAAAGTAATGGGAAGGAATTACATCAAATTAAGTGTTCACCCCTTTCTCATTAATATCTCAATACTCAGGCATGCTCAAAATCCTCAACTCAACCCCTTAGATGGGTATTACAAGTCAAATAACATTGTCAGATCTCTAACTTAGTTAAGTCATGGATTACACCATCTCAATCATAGATAAAATATCACAAAAGGCCCCCCACACGGGCTACACAATACATATAATCCCCCACAAAGGCATCACAATATAAATTATCAATCCCAACTATATTAGAACCTATTCCAAACTCTACAATATAGAATTTGACTAATTACCCGAACTCAGCCCCAAGAAGGATAGCCAAACCTACCTCAATTGTCGAAACCGTACTTGAACGCTCTACTGGATGAATAACCTTTAAATTCAATGCCCAAAATAATAACTCACTATCAATAATAAAACATACACATCATAATGAGTTCAATGACACCCATATTAATGGGTTTTAAAATTAGGGGTAAAATAATCCAGAAATTGATCATTTTTTAAAAGAGGTCAAATCTAGAATTTTATTTCAAAATCAGCTTCTACACAAAAATTGGAGTTCCCAGGTGAAAACCCCATAAAATGGAGTAAAATTTGAGGTAGAAATCATCATTTAAAGTTTGATGAAAAACCTCCAAAGTTTGAGTTCAAAACCATGAATTTCAACGTGAAATCACAAGATAATGGAAGGAAATCAAAGGTTTTAGGTTATAAATACTTACACAAATGAAATTATCTGAAAATCTACTTCAAAAGTCGCCCCTCCAAGCTCTTGAAAATCAAATATGGAAGAAAAGACTCAAATCCCATTTTTGGACCTCTCAGGTGTCGCTAAAGCGACCAAAGGGTTGCTAAAGCGAAGGTTCGCTTTCGCGAACCCCGCTTAAGTGAGCCCCTTCACTTAAGCAATGGGTCTCGCCAAAGCAAAGGTTCACTTTGCGAACCTGGTCCACTTAAGTGGACCCTTATATCGGCAACACAGCAACAGCTCAAAAACCTAATTTTCAAATCTCTGATCGGACCCTCGAAATTCGTTTGAAATTCCATACACACAAACCAGATATGCACTCTTGCTAAATTCGATATTTCAGACTCAATGGAATCATCGAAATTTAAATTCGAGGTCTCTTTGACCTGAAATTTTATAAGTCGCAACTTAACTAGTTTCGATACTTGAAATACCCAAAATAACCTCGAAACCTCTAACAATTACAACAAGGCTATTTCTAGCGTTAAAATCACCCCCGAAACCATTGGAATCATCGTAAATCTAATTTGAGTCTCCAAACTTTATTTGTTGACCAAAGTCAACTTAACTCATTTAAAACTAACTTTTCAACGTGAGACCTCAAATTCACATTCCAACTTCAAATCTGATTCCGATGGCTCCCCTAGATCAATTTCTACATTCTGGAGCTGATGGAACTGATAAAATCTCGTTCTGAGATTCCGTAGCTCCGATTGATCCCGAAAAATATTGTTTCACCTCTTAACTCTATAAAACTCAAGAATTTGTCCAAGCTACTAACTATTAAGACTTTAACACATTCAACCACACAAACTGAACAAATAACACTCGGGGGCACTAATGTTAGGGGTAAAATAGTAATTTCACGTAAATTTCTGAAAATGACCCTCAAGGTCATTACAGGTCTAGTGATATTGGTGACTTAAAGTCAGATATTGATGATGTCCTATTGGTACATATGAAGAAGGGGGATTGGAAGAGAATTCGAAGATTCTGTCTCTGGGCAGGTATCCTTGGCGGAAGGAATCCCGTTGTGGCGAGGCAGCTGGAGCGGGTGGCGGACCAGTACAGTTATGAAAAGAGCCTTAGTCCACCTAATTATTTTCCTCTTCCAAGTGAGATGTTAATTATCCTATGATCATGTGTTGGTGTGAAAGCTAAAGATAGTAGACGGGTTAGACAGAGTTAGTAGTGGCCTATAGTTTGGAAACTCATTTATGTGATAGAAGGGCTAGGCCTTGATCTGTATTAGAGTTGGCAGCGGACCAACTAGAAGGGATGAAATTTAGGCTTGAACGATTTTAATGAGGTTAATGGGAATGATAAGAGTTTGTGCATAAAGGTTTGGCTAGTGTATTTCCTTAAGAGCATATTTTTCTCTTGTTGATTTCTTTATATTATGCGGTGGGTATCGAGTTGATTGATGTTGCCTACTAGTACGTGTTGTTTGTATTGATATTA
Organism: Solanum dulcamara; assembly: GCF_947179165.1. NCBI lineage: Eukaryota > Viridiplantae > Streptophyta > Magnoliopsida > Solanales > Solanaceae > Solanum > Solanum dulcamara. Next base: position 64,404,995 of record NC_077246.1, read on the forward strand.
CTCTTGTTATGTCACTTGGCATAGTCTGGTTGCAGGGTCAGTGATGTCTCTTAGGTGAAGACGAAGATTATTCTCCAACAGCTTCTATTCTTCTTTCCTTATGGTGGGAGCAGTATCATTAACTTATTGTATATTGTATCTTTAGAAGGCCTTGTACCTGTTTAAACAAGTATCATTGGGGGTGTTAAAGTGTTTCTTGTAATCAATCTTGGAGAGTTTTTAATTTGACATATAGTGATCTCCTAATTCTTTTAGACTTTTAATGGTATTTTGTTAAACTTTTGCATGATATTTCATAAGGATTTTGCTATCTAGGTGTTAGAGTAGGTAGCTGCACGGTCCGGTGGGTTGGATTATGACAATATTAGTATGGGATATTTTTATTAAAAAGTAACTTTTATACTTATCATTACTCTGGTAATTATTTGGAAATGAGGTGTCCGATTTTTGGTGCCTAAAACGGAGGTCAAACTGGCTCCCCAATCACATCCCTGAAAGATGATCTTGCTTTTTTTTTATTTTTTTTCCTTATTAATATTAGATTTTTTAAGGCTTTTATCTATGCTTAGAAACTCTTTTATACGGTTTTTCCTTTCATCTTTATGTTTATGTACTTTTATATTATTACTTGGAAACTCTTTAATATAATAAAAATATTTAATTGTAGGCTATTTAAGGTAGGAAACTTGTTTCCACTAAATATTTTTGTTGTATCCAATTTTTTGAGACACTTATCAAAAGTTTTTGTCAATTGTTTGTTCCGTCATGACATTTATCAACTTTAAAGATTATGTTAATAATCTTATTACTTGAAACTCTTTATTATTATAAAAACATTTAATTAGAGGCTTTGAAGGTGAAAAAGCTTGTGCCCATCAAGTTTTTTTGTCATATCGAATTGTTTGAAGTACTCACTGAAATCAACTATAAATATTATAATATTAGTTCAAAGTCTATTAAAATATTTTAAGAGTTTTATTTAAACTATTATGGTATATATCATCATATCATGCTAAAAGTGAGAAGCCATTAAAGTTAAAAATTGATATAATAAAATACCTATTAAAGTTGAATGACCATTTTATCATCCATTAAAATTCTACTCCTATGATATTTTTTGTACACAAATATCAATATACATTCTATTAAACATCATTATTAAATATGAATATTCTTATCCGATTAACCAACTGTATAATTATCTCTTCATAGATTACCATTTTTTCATAACTCTAAAAATAATTAAGGAGTTGCAATATCACACCATGGTCTATATTCATCTACCCAAAACATATATTATAATTTGAGTGATAATTCTTTATTAATAGCTTAATGATGAACAATTTTACATACACCAAAAATATGAGAGCATTGAAATTTGAAAAATAAGGCAATAAACTAAATTTGAGTGAACAAATTCACAATGAGTGATAATTCTTTATTAATAGCTTAATAATAAAAAATTTACATACACGAAAGATATAAAAGGATTGAAACTTTACAAATAAGGCAATAAACAAAATTCTGCTTATTTTTTAAAGCGAATTTTGGGCTCATAGTCCCTTTATTAATAATGAATTTTGATGGGCTCCAAAACGAAGTCCACAAAATAAAATAAAATAAAATAAACTATTTACATCTAAATCGGCCCAAAAGTGACCTCATTCAGGTATATATCAAGAAATCCCTAAAAAATAGGATTTTCTAAAACGAGCCTCAGTTTCATCTTCTTCTTCTTTCTTATGCCTCCACTAAGGATGTGTCCGCTGATTTATTCAAACGTCGATCTACGCCTCTTGCTTCTCTGAGTGAATTTGTTTATAAAGGGCCCCGTCTCCTCTTTATTTCTCACTTCCCCTCTCCCCTGCCTCCTCTCTCTCTCTCTCTGTCTCTTCCTTTCTCTCTCTACCCCTTCTCTTCTTCTACTTGTTAGTCAGAGTCAATCATCATAGATCGACCCTCTACTCCTATCTATCTATATTCCCTCCTCTCTCGCTTTATGTATATGTGTGTTTTTCATGTTTGTGAAGCAACAGCTACCACAGAATCAAACCATTTTTGGTGTCAAGTTTTGAGATGCCCTAGTTCCTCTGATCCACCCTCTTGATGATCTTCGATCATCGTCTAGGCAGTCCTCATCATCTGGATAGCCCTCGACTACACCCAGGTTCTATCGTTCTTGTTTTGATAATTTATTTAGGTATTTTGTTACTCTTGCCTAGTTATTTTAGCATTTATGCTCTATTATTTGATGTTTCTATTAGGTATTCTGGATTAAATTGCATTGAATTGATTGCTCAATTTGCCTAGTTATTTTAGCCTTCTTACTATGTTGGGTCATAGGTATTCTGTTTCTTTCTTTTATATCATTTTCCTTTGATTTATAGTTGAAGATCTCTGTTAAGAGATCTGCAGTAGTAGAATATAAGTTAGTCACTAGATTTCCACTGCACATGGTCAGATTATCTTTCTGTAGATAAAACTAATTCTAGCATTTGCAGATTTGCTGAGTTTATATCTTTTTTTGCTCTGCTTCCTTTTTATCGATTGCTTATTAGTGATACTTGGGTTGCGACCAATAATTCTTGCAATTTCTTGGAGGGTAATATTGTTGCCTAGCTTTGAAGAAGAGTAAGAGAACTTAATGCACCCCATCTGTTCGATAAATTTCCTAAGAGGAAAAGGAGCTTATTTTTTGGCAGCAATCAGGTTCATTTCAACTGGAGTTGGTACCTCCGATTTTCATATCTTTCAATATCTATTCCTTGCTCATACAGTTGTAGTTACATTTTGCTAACTTTAGAACTTTGAATAATTTATTAGTTCATACGCATTTTCGTGGCTTTGGATAGTGATGGTAGACTAGGATCATGTTCTCGCTCAGGGACGGGGACGGAGACGAGGGTAAGGAGGGGTAAGTGGGTTAAAGGAGCGTCTAGACTGAGAGTAAGTTCTTGGAATATTGGAACGTTAATGGAAAAATCCATAGAGCTAGATAAGATTCTAAATAAGAGAAAGATTAATATAGCTTGTGTCCAAGAGACTAAATGGATAGGTTCTAAAGCTAAGGAGGTAGACGGGTATAAACTTTGGTTCTCTGGTAAATCAAAAAATAAGAATGGAGTAGGTATTTTAGTAGACAGTGATTTAAGAGATCAGATGGGTGGAGGTTAGGAGAGTCAATGATAGAATGATGTCGATTAAGGTGGTCGTTGAAGGGATCACATTGAACATTATTAGTGCTTATGCGCAACAAATGGGATTAGGCGAGGATGATAAGAGACGCTTTTGGGAGGATTTGGATGAGTTAGTGAGAGGCATACCGCCTACTGAGAAGCTTTTCATGGGAGGGGATTTTAATGAGCACATTGGGTCTATTTCGGGAGGGTATGATGATGTGCATGGAGGCTTTGGCTAGGGGAACAGAAATAGAGGAGGAGTTTCACTTTTGGATTTCGCAAGAGCTTTTGGGTTGGTGATAGCCAATTCGAGTTTCCCAAAGAAGGAGGACCACTTGGTAACCTTCTGTAGTTCGGTGGCTATGACTCAGATGGATTTTCTACTCCTTAGGAAAGATGATAGAGTTTTTTGCAAAGACTGTAAGGTCATTCTGATCATCAACCTTACGACCCGACATAAGCTCTTGGTGATAGATTTAGGGATCAAGATGATGAGGAAGAAAAGGGTCAGGGATGACCGACCTAGGATCAGATGGGGGAGTTTGACCATGACTAGTGCCCTAGAGATAGGAGAGAAATTGAAGGATATGGGGGCCTGGGATAGTAGTGGGGATGCGAACAGTATATGGGATAGGATGGCTAGTTATATTAGGGTTGTAGCAAGGGAAGTGTTGGTAGTCTCGACAGGTAGTCGTAGTCAGCATCTAAGGAACTGGTGGTGGAATGGAAAAGTGCAAGGGAAGGTGGAAGCAATGAATATGGCGTATATGAAGTTGATAGAAAGCAAGGATGAGGTGGAGAAATGGATGAATAGGGAACTTTATAAGATAGAGAGGAAGGAGGCAAAGTCGGCAGTTTCGACGGCAAAAACAACAGCTTTTGAATGCCTTTATGTTGAACTAGAAGAGAAAGGTGAGGATAGAAAATTGTTCAGGCTAGCCAAGGCACGGGAGAGAAGGGCACACGATGTGGATCAAGTGAAGTGCATTAAGGACGAGCATGGAAAAATATTGGTAGAGGAGACCTTCATTAAACAGAGATGGTAGTCATACTTTCATAAACTCTTTAATGAAGAAGGGAACAGAGAGATTGTGTTGGGAGATTTGGAACATACAGGGAGGCGTTATAATTTTGGGTGTTGTAAGAGTATTACGGTTGAAGAGGTTAAGGGTGTTGTGCATAGGATACGCTAGGGAAGAGCGACCGGACCTAATTTTTAGGGAATTTTGGAAGAGCGTGAGCTCGATAGATTTGGAGTGGCTGACTAGATTATTTAATATCATCTTTAAGACGGCAAAAATGTACAAATAATAGAGGTCGAGTGTAATGATCCCTCTATACAAAAATAAGGGGGATATTTAGAGTTGCAATAACTATAGAAGTATCAAGCTTTTAAGCTATATTATGAAAGTGTGAAAAAGAGTGGTCGAGATGAGGGTGAGGAGAGGTATTTCTATTTCAGAGAACCAATTCGGATTTATGCCGGGACGCTCAACTACAGAAGCCATCCATCTTATGAGGAGACTAGTGGAGCAGTATAGGGAGAGGAAGAGGAACTTGCATATGATATTCATTGACCTAGAAAAGGCTTATGATAAAGTTCCACGAGAAATACTATAGAGATGTTTGGAGACTAAAGGTGTACCTATGGTATACATTAGGGTAATCATGTATGAGGGTGCCAAAACTAGGGTAAGGACAGTAGGAGGGGACTCATAGCACTTTCCAGTTGTGATGGGGTTGCATCAAGGATCAGCTCTTAGTCCGTTTTTATTTGCCTTGGTGATGGATGGATTGACGCGATAAATTCAAGGTGAGGTGCCATAATGTATGCGTTTCGTGATGACATAGTCTTGATCGATGAGACTCATAGCGGAGTTAATGCTAAGTTGGAAGATTGGAGACATACCTTAGAGTCTAAAGGGTTTAAGCTGAGTAGGACCAAGATGGAGTACGTAGAGTGCAAGTTCAGTAAGATACCATAAGAGTTTAGCACGGAAGTTAGGCTTGGTGATCAGGCCATCCAAAAAAAAAGTAGTGTCAAGTACCTTGGGTCTATCATGCAAGGCAGCGGGGAAATTGATGATGATGTCACACATCATATTAGGGCAGGGTGGATGAAATAGAGGCTCACTTCTAGTGTGATATATGATAAGAAGGTTCCACCAAAACTTAAGGGCAAGTTCTACAAAGTGGTGGTTAGACCGACTATGTTATATGGGGCAGAGTATTGGCTAGTTAAGGTCTCTCATATTTAAAAGATGAAAGTTACCGAGATAAGAATGTTGAGATGGATGTGTGGGCATACCAGGAGCGATAATATTAGAAAGAGTCTATTCAGGACAAGATAGGAGTAGCCTCAGTGGAAGACAAGATGCGGGAAGTATGACTGAGATGGTTTAGGTATGTAAAGAGAAGAGACACAGATGCCCCAGTGCGAAGGTGTGAGAGGTTGGCCATAAATGGTTTTAGAAGAGGTAGGGATAGGCCGAAGAAATATTGAGGAGAGGTAATTAGACAGGACATAGCGCAGTTATAGCTTATAGAGGACATGACCTTAGATAGGAGGGTGTGGAGGACCCATATTAGGGTAGAAGGCTAGTACAAAGTCTCATTATTCTTTCTTATTAGTAGGCACACTAGCGCACTATAATTTCTTGTGCTCTAATTTCTGTTATTATATACTACTCTCTATACTTTGATTACTCTATTCTATCTGTGTTGCTTTCGTTATTTGCTTTCACATAACGTTTTGAGCTTCTTGTACTTCTTAGCAGTATCTGACCTATTTTTATGTTTCTATTGAGACGAGGGTCTCTCGGAAATAGCCATCCTACCTTGATAGGAGTAAGGTCTGCATACATTTTACCCTCTTCAGACCCACATTGTGGGATTTCACTGGGTTGTTGTTGTACTATATTATGTGTATGTGTTTCACGTTTGTGAAGCAACAGTTAAGAGAGAACCAAACTCTTCTTGGCAATGAGTTTTTGAGACCTAATTCCTCCAATCCACTCTCTTAATGAACTTGGATCATCGTTTGGGAAATCCTCATCATCCGAAAATTCCTCAACAATACCAGGTTCTATCATTCATATTTTAATATTTTATTTAGGTATTTTGTTAATCTACCCAGTTATTTTTAGTATTCTTTCTCTATTATTTGATGTTTATATAGGTATTTTGAATTAAATTGCATTGAGTTGATTGTTCAATTTGTGTTCCATCATTTTAGTTGTGTTATTATCAAGATATTTTGTTATTCTTGCTTTGCCATTTTAACATTCTTGATCTACTACTTTATGTCGTTATTAGGTATAATGAATTAATTTGAAGTGATTGTTTATTCTATGGTCAATCATTCTTACTTGTAGTTTATTTAGGTATTTTGTCTTTATTGCTTAGTTATTTTACATTTCATGCTTTCCCATTTTGTTGTTGGCATGTTATTTTGACCACTTTAATTCTTGTTTTGCCTATCAATTGCTTTCTTGACTATTATTTTTTACACTTGACTATTTATATAACCTGCATTAGTATCTTCCGGTAATATAGTAGTTTGTGATCATGTCTTCGATTAGGGGTAAAGGTTGGGGCAGGGGTAGTAAGTGCATCAAGAGGGTTCCTAGATTATGAGTTGGGTCTTAGAATATAGGAATATTGAAGGAGGTCGATTAGGTTAGTGAAGATTCTTAAAATGATCAGGATTGATGTAGCTTGTATACAGAAAAACAAATGGATAGGAACCAAGACTAGGAAGTAGACATGTTTAAATTGTGGTGCTTAGGGAGCTTGAGAAATGAGAATGAATTGGACATTTTAGTAGATAGGGAACTCGGGGAGAAGGTGGTGGAGATTAGAATGATGTCCATTAAAATAATTTTTGGGGAAGGGTATCTCTTAATGTAATTAATACATATGCACCGCAAATGAGTTTAGATGGAGAGGACAAAAAGTATTTCAGGAAGGAGTTGGATGAGATTATGAGAGGTATCCTATAGATTGATAAAATGTTAATAGGAGGAGATTTTAATGATCACATAAGGACCATTTCAAGAGGTTATGATGGCATACATGATGCCTACAAATTTGGGTATAGATATGAAGGAGGAGATCTCTTATAGACTTTGTGGATGCTTTCGAGTTGGTCATAGCAAACTTGATCTTCCTAAAGAAGGAAAAACATATAGTGATCTTTCGTATTACAGTGGCTAATAGATAAATTATTTTCTCCTTAGGAAGGATGGCAAAGGTGTATGTAAGTACTTCAAAATTATCCCAAGTGAGAATCTTATAACCCATCATAAGGCTATTATTATAAATTTAGATGTAAAAATGATCAAGAAGAAGAGAAGGGTTGCATTTGGCCAACCAAAGATTAGATAGGGAGGCCTAATTGGGCCAAATCTCAAAAGATGGGGGAGAAGTTGGTGAATCTGAGGGCTTTGGGGAGTAGTGAGGACGCAGCTAGAATAAATGATTGCATCAGGAAAACAACTAGAGAGGTGTTAGGGATCTCGAGGGGTAACTCAAGTAGGCACAAAGGGGATTGATAGTGGAATGAAGAGGTCTAAGAAAATATTTAAGCCAATGGGGTTTCTTATATGGTGTTAGTGAAAAACTTATATGGGGAAGACAAGATGAGGAGTAAGAAGAAGCATAAGATGACAAAGAAAAAAGAAAAAACTAGCGATCATGATGGCTAAAACGATAGTTTTTGAGCATTTGTATATAAAGCTCAAGTGAAAAGATAGGGATGTAAAGTTGTATAGGTTCTCCAAGGTGAAAGTGAATTATACGTGATCTAGACCAAATGAAGTGCATCAAGAACGAGAATGATGAAGTGTTAATAAAATAGGAATACATTAGACAAAGATAGCAAATATATTCCCTTAAGCTCTTGAATGAAGAAAGGGATAAGGATATCGTATTAGAGGAATTAGAGCAATTCAAAAGGCATAGAAATTTTAGGTACTATAGGTTCATAAAGGTTGTAGAGGTTATAGTGGTTATTTGTAAGATGGGGAAGGGAAGAAAGATTCGGTCAGGCGAGATCCCGATGCACTTACGTAAGAACACAAGAGAGGCGGGTATGGAGTGGCTGATTGAGTTGTATAATGTCATATTTAGGACAACTAAATTTTCATAGGAATGGAGGTGGATACTATTATGTCATTATATAAGAACGGGGGGGATATTTAAAATTACACTAACTACATGGGTATCAAAATATGGAAGAGGATGGTCGACATGAGGATGAAGAGGGTGTGTCTATCTTTGAGAACCAATTTAGATTAATACTAGGGAGTTTGACTATAAAAGTTATCTCTCTTGTAAGGAGATTGTTAGAGCAATATATGTACAAGAATTGGGACTTACATATGGTGTTCATTGACCTAGAAAAGACATGTGATAAAGTATCTAGAGATATCCTTTAAAGGTGTTTAGAGTCTAAAGGTGTACATATGGCTTACATTAGGTATATCAAGGATATGTAGGATGGAGCCAAAATCTAGAATAAAACAGTGAGGTGACTCGATACACTTCTTGATCATGATCATATTGCATTAGGGATTAGCCCTTAGTCCATTCCTTTTGTTGTAGTAATGACAAATTGACACGATATATCAAAGGATTGGTATCTTGGTGTATATTATTCATAAATGACATAGTAATAATTGATAAATGCGTGGTAGAGTTATGATCGACTTGAAGTTTGGAGAAGCCCTAAAATTTAGAGATTTTAGGTTAAGCAAGACTAAGATAGAGTACCTAGATTGTAAGTTCAGTGACTTAACACGTAAGATGGAGGTGGAAGTGAAGATCGATGCACTAGTCATACCCAAGACTTTTAAGTATCTTGGGTCCATAATTCAAGGAAATAAGGTGATTGACAATGATGTTACACACTATATTGGAGAGGGTGGATAAAATGAGGGTTTGCCTCTAGGGTACTATGCTATAAATATGTCACCAACGCTTAAAGGTAAGTTATATAGTGTGGTGGTTAGACCAACACTATTGTATGAGGCAAAGTGTTAGCCAATTAAAAATGCCCACGTTCAGAATATGAAGATAGTGGAGATGAAGATACTCAGATGGGTGTGTGGGCATTATAGGAGAGATATGATTAAGAACAAAGTTATACTACATAAGGTGTGAGTGGACTCTATGTAGGACAAAATGAGAGAAGCAAGGTTGATATGGTTCAGACATGTGAATAGGAAGTGTGAGGATGTGTGAGAGGTTGATTGTAGTAGAAGTTAGGCAAGGTATAGTTAGGCAAAAGAAGAATTGGGGGTGGCGGAGGTTGATTTGATTGGACATGAAACAACTTCAATTGACTGAGGACATGACTTTAGATAATAATGTAGGATGGTTGAGAATTAGGGTAGAAAGCTAGTAGGTAATTGAGTATTATCGTATTTCATGATTTAGGTATCACGTAGTTTATTTTTCTTTAATGTGTATTAATATTTGTTGCTACACTTATTAGGTATATTGTTATTTTATTATGTCTTTTTCTTTCTTACTTTCATGTGTTGGTTACATTTTTTTGAGACTAGATTCTATTTAAAATAACCAATTTACCCCACAAAGATAAAGGTAAGATATGCATATATTCTACACTCTTCGAACCCTACTTGTGAGATTACACTAAATATGTTGCTGTTGTTGTACCTTAGATGTAATTTTTTCGGGAAAAAATTATTACGGGTGAAGTAAAATTTCATACAAATCACTTACAACAATTAATCATAATGAAAGATAGAAAATTATATGAAAAGATGAGTTACCCAAGTATAAGATGATGATGATTAGTAGTTACGAAGACAAGAAAGAAAATGGGTAAGGCATTGTTGAAGAATGGAATTCTAGGTTGTCAAGAATGACTCATTTCCAAGCACTCAAAATGAAAACTATAATCCAAAAAATCATTTTTTTCAATAAACCCACATGATAAACTACAATCAATTCTATTTTTTTTATAAAAAAAAATAAAATTAAAGGGGTGAAGTAAAACTTGATACAAATTAGTTATAACAAATAATTCTAATGAAAGATACAAAATTGAGATGCAAAAATTGTTGGGTAACAAATCCATCCCACATCGGATTGGAAAAGAAAAAATGTACCAATATATAAGTGTTCATCCAACTCTTTTGGGACATGGCCAAAAACAAATCTGTGAGTACTTGACCCAAAGCGGACAATATCATACTAATGTGGAGTTAGGGCAGTCCCAACAAAAATGAGTTACACAAGTGTAAGAATGATGAACAAGAGAAAATGATTAAGGTGTTGTTGAAGAATGGAATTTAGGGTCTCTGGTAATGCCACATTGGGCTCATTGTTGAAGAATTTCAAGATCGTTTCTCTCAACTTCTCCATGGCTTTCTCCTGATTCTTCTTTTTTACTGTTGTTGCGGCTTAGTGTTTTCAAAAGTTTTTTGATGTGGTGACAAATCTATAACTGTTGTATTCTCTGTTTGGAGAAGTTTTTGGGCGGTTTTGTTGAAAATTTTAAAATTTTTTAATGTGTTTTTTTGGGGAACAAATGAATTTATTTTGAGATAATACTCTCAACTAGTATCTTATAAAAAGATACTTAAATTTTGTGGGAGTTAGATGAACTCTTTTAGCAACTTCAAACTTATAGTATTACCTAGGGATGGACATGATACAATATAGTAATTTCGGTTCCATATTTTTGATTTTTTAAAAATATTATAGTGTTACTACACTAAATTAATTTGTTATGGTGTAATATTTTAAAGTTCAATTTTGATATTTTACAGTATGACAAATAGTTTGATCGATTTTAATTTACAAATATTCATATAATCAAGAATTATGACTTTCAACATTTTAAGAAACGTCTTAATTATATCATACTCAATATTGAATACAGTACCTAAGTTTACAATTATATACAAAATTTATATTTATTATTATAATATTAGCAAATATATATATATATATATATATATATATATATATATATATAAAGTTCAATTTTGATATTTTACAGTATGACAAATAGTTTGATCGATTTTAATTTACAAATATTCATATAATCAAGAATTATGACTTTCAACATTTTAAGAAACGTCTTAATTATATCATACTCAATATTGAATACAGTACCTAAGTTTACAATTATATACAAAATTTATATTTATTATTATAATATTAGCAAATATATATATATATATATATATATATATATATATATATATATATATATATATATATATATATATATATATATAAAACTAATTATTCAGACGTTGGGATTTGACTATTATATCTTGATTGATATATCTTTTTTGTGTAACTGACTAATGAACAAAATTGCTAGTATTTTCGTTTGAATATTTCTACATGTATAAAGTGTTAGTATGATATAATTGAGACGTTTCTTAAATGATTGAAATCATAATTTTCGATTACATAAATATATGGAAATTGAAATCGATCAAACTATAACTATCAATTTACCATGCCACAAAATATCAAAATCAAATTTTAAAATATTGAATCATATCAAATTAATTTCTTACGATAATTGATAACGGTGTAATATCTTTAAAAAACAAAAAACAAAATTATTGAACCGAAATTTACGATATCTTATCATGTCCACATCCCTAGGTAATAGTAAAGTGCAAAAATTTTCAGAGAGCTCATCAAATTCCCTCCTCCCAAAAAAAAAACACCCAAAAAATCTTCAAATTTCTCAATAAAACCGCCTAAAAACTCCTCCAAACAGGGAATACTAGCAGTTATGGACAATTCTAACACATCAAAAGGCTTGCGAAAACCCTAAGTTGCAGCAGCAGCAGCAGAAGAAGAAGAAGTAATGGAAAAGTTGAGAGAAACAATCCTGAAAATGTCCAACAAAGAACCCAATGTGCCATTGTCAAAGACCCAAAACTCCATTCTTCAACAGCATCTTAACCGTTTTCTATCTGGTCTTCATACTACCCCTGTTCATCCTCCTTATACTTGTGTAACTCTTCTTTTCATCTCAATTTTCTATCTTTCATTACAATTTTAATCTCAATTTGTATCAAGTTTTACTTCACCCCATTTACTGATTTTGGAAAAAAAAATGAATTTTTGGGTTATAGTTTTCATTTTTGAGTGTTTGGAAATGGTCCATTCTTGATTACCCATTTACTCTCTTGTCTTCATCATCCTTTTTATGCTTTGAAAACTGTTCTGTTCATGTAAAGTTTGTATCTTTCATTATAATTAGTTATATTAAGTGATTTGTAGGAAGTTTTACTTCAATGTTAAATCTTTTTTCGAAAATAAAATAAAATTGGGAGTAACAGTGAATAGTTTTGAAATCTCTGTATTTGGATTTTACTTCTTCCCATTAACTGATTGTTGGGGAAAAAATGAATTATTGGGTTATAGTTTAATCCAATATTTTGTTTTGTTATAGATGATTGAAAAGGCCTTGCAGGAATTGGATGAAGAAGGTGGTTCCAATGAAGACTCAATATCTGAGTTTATCAAGAAAGAATATGACAGTTTACCAAGAGCTCATACGACCCTGCTCAAACATCATCTAAAGAAGATATCTGAAAAGGGAGAAATCCTTATGATTGATGGAGGACGGTTTTTGCTTCCTGGTGACAGCAAAAACTTGAATTCAAAGAGAAAAATGAATAGGAAGAGAAGGAGGAATTCATCAATTAAACAAAAGAAGCCGCAGCAAAAGAAAAAGAAAGAGGAGGATCCTCGACATGAGGTGCATTTTGAGCAATGTCATAGGAGGCCTGCTAAGTATAAGGAGGACGGGGCTAAAATAGATGATAATACAATTTCAGCAGCGGCAACAAACAAGGAGGTGTTATGTTTGGATGCTCCTCAGGATGAGGTACGTGTGAAGGAACCAAAAGATAAGCGTCGTGGAAGGGCTCTCAAGGGCAAGGAGGACGGGATGATCCAGATTCTACACTTTTGAAGGACTTGAGATTATCCAAGAAGCTAACGAAGAAACAAAATGATCAAGGACTAAGAAGGCGTAGGAAGGCACAGTAAAGTAAGCATTGCAGTTCCTTGAGATATCTCCCAGAAGTTCAAATGTTAGTGGATGCATTTTAGTTGCTTGTATTTCTCTTTATTCAATTTAGTAATTCGAACTAAGAGTTTCACTTATTTGAAAGAAGCTATAACATTAGTTACTAATCACCTGTAGTTCTCTTTTCTTTAAGTTTTGCTCTATACAATAGAATTTGTAAACTCTCTACAGGCTTAGCTTGTTTAGTGCTGTGAATATTTATAAAATGCTTTCTTTTATTTATCGAAAATCAATTTTGTATACCTCTCTGTCATCATGTAGTTAGTGTGAATATTCTGAGCTCCAATTTGAGGAGCACGGTATGACTTCAAGTTTGCTGAAGCCTTATCTCCCTCGCACCACCTACAAATCCACATGCCCCTTCTGGAGTACTTTTGTGGATCCCTCTTTGAATTTTGCTGGTGCTGTAGAAGTAGTGAATGGTCATGGAAGTAAGAGGAAGGTGGAGCTCATGCACAGGTTGGATAACTTGATAGAAGGAAAAATCAGTAATGACGTTTTCAAAAGGAAAAAATTAGAAATGATTTCTTGAAAACGGTTTCCACAAAAGGCAAAATAATATGTATCATGTGTTTATTGATTTTGATTCATAAGAAGATAGGAACTTCCTATCTATATGTAATACGCAAATGAAGCTACTGAAATGGAAAGCTGATTTTAAGCCAGAGGTAGAAACAATTTTAGCCCTGTATTGGGTTAATCTACAAGATTTAAGGCAGCACTTTTTCGAATGGGATGCATTATGCATGATCGTAGCTCCAATTAGCATTCCAATCATTTCGGATAATGAGAATGAAGAAGAAGAGAGATCTTCTTTTTAACAATAATGAGAATGAAGAAGAAGAGAGATCTTCTTTTTAACAGGAAAGTTTGGTCACGTAGATCTTCAATTTCGCCGCCGCTGCATGGTGGAATTTAGCAAGTTGCTGAAAACCGGCACCACCTACCCGAGCAAGAGTTGTGCTCGATTTCGAGTCAAGAAAAAAATGGATCAAATGGTACGATCCCTCCATCACCCCAGAATGAAAGGGGTCGCCGACTCCAACTACCGTCCATGTACGATCCATTCTAGATCTGACCAACTGCCCATCCTACCTCCTCTGCGTTCTTGACAGCCCATCTTTTGGAATCTATCACTCAAAAGGGTTGAATATGAGAGTGTCACGCCCCGGGAGGGTACCCTAGACGTAACCGGCACTCAGAAACCATTTCTGGCTCCCAAGCGAACCACATAGCCTGATCACACATCCGTTCCTTCATTCAATCAGCGGAAGATAAAAAAAAATATAAAGAGGATATTCGGCGGGCAACTCAAAACATCACTCTAACTCAAAGAATAAAGGCCGTGGGCCAACATTCAACTAAAATATTTGTCATTTAAAAATAGTTTGACAAGAATAACTCGAGGATAGAAATACTCAATCGACCCGTCACTATCTAGTCTATGAAGCCTCTATCACTACTATCTAATTGGTGACAATGACATGTTCATGGCTACCTCAACTCAAAATGTAAAGGGCTAACTCGATGCAAGAATACACAAACGGTGTCCTCCGAATGTAGGGGAGGACTCACCAATACGCTGAGAGTGGGTGTGGATCTTCAACGGAGCACCGGTTGATGATCTCTAGTACCTGTCTCTGCATCATGAAACGATGCAGGCCAAATGGCGTCAGTACGTGGAATGTACTGGTATGTAAAATGGCCGAATGAAACATACCTCAAGGAAGAATAACATCGATCCAAATATTTCAAATTAGAAAGATAAGAGAAACTCAAATAAGGCGTATAAGTCTAAAGTAAGAATACATTTTTAGACAAAGACCAATCACATATCATACAATCCATTCCAATCATACACAATACAGTTCAATCAAATCATATATCATTCGATTCAATCCAATCATATACCCTTCCATCCAACCCAATCATACACTATCCCATCACATATCATGTAATCCAATCCATCACACATCACCTAATCTGATCATATAAAATCAACTCAACAATCAACTCAACAGTCAACTCAAAGGACTCAACTCAATACATATGTAACAACTCACTCAAGTGTCCTAAGTCTAACAAGAAATAGTTTAGACAGGACTAACTCATAAGCATATAGCAACTCACTCAAATTCCCTAAGTCTAACAAGAAATAGTATAGATAGGACCAACTCATAACCCACTCAACTCAACTGACTCGGAGCACTATCAAGACCTAAATGGGAGTTTCTCTTATCCGACAACCATCACTTATGAGCCAGTGACAGTACAACAAAAAGACGTTGTTGCCGCGCCCGTTCATACTTTGCCAGGGTATGAACGAATCAAACACTCATGGATCCAATCCAACCAAGTCCTATAATGTCAGGACAAAACTCTCGGGGAAGCATCCGACTTTAACGGTTCAATCCTCCCTACGTTTGGCAACACAGGTATTGGGTTCGAGTATGGACTGTACTCTTGCCCAATTCGGTGCTCGATACTCCTCCCATGACTCCATGCTCATAAAACTCCTCCAATCATCTCAAACAAGCCCTCACGGCTAGTTTCATGTGGAACATTGCCACCTCATCAACTATGTTCTCATTTCAACTCAATTAACTCATAATGACAAGTCTCATTGGACCTTCTTTCAAATCGACTCATCTCAAATCATCAAACTCTTCTCTTTAAAAATTTATACAATCTCAACTCAATGAATGTAGAAAATATTATGTACATAAAAATATAATTTCAACTCCTCAACTCAAACTCAAAATAGATACTTTAATGTAAAAATACTCAACTCATTTAAAGGCTCCTCATACTCAACTCATACTTAAACTCCTTTCTAAATCAAAGATGAAACTAATAATTCTTTAGACTCAAAGTAGTGTATAAATAGTTTATGCAAAAAGGTTCATAAATAATTTATTTAAAGCTCCTCCTCAAAAGATCATTTATTTTCAAAATATTCCTAAGACTCCAATCAACTCAAATTATTCACATCATATACCACAAAATCACATTAGACTCCAATCCACTTCATCATACAACATCCTCATCAACATAACCTCTTCATTTACATCATCGTCAAATAGCATCATTCACATCGTCATCAAACATCATCATCATATATCATCATTCACATCGTCATCAAACATCATCATCATATATCATCATTCACATCATCATCAAACATTATCATCAGATCATCATCAAATATCATCATCACATCAATCGTCAAACATCCACTTCGAAATCCTTATTTTAGTCATATGTTCATTTTATAGAAGCAAAGGGACATTCTTAACTAACCAATTCATTCTTTTTCATTCCAATCAATACATATATACACACAACTATCCATCTCAACCTCAAGACATTTATGACAAGAAATTTCATCTTGGGTTCATGTGAATGAAATATGAATCCATACTCTCAACAAGACTCAACTCAAGAATATCGTCAACATCTATAAATCTATATACAAAGGTACATTTGAAATCAATAATATAAAAGATAACTATTTAGTAACTCAAGTCATTAAAAACATCAATCAACTAATAGTACTTAAAACATTCTATAGTTTAGGAAAACTTTCAAGAAAACCTTTTTAGAAGGTTCAACTCTTTCACAACTCCTATCCAACACATCTATGGGCATATGGAAGAACTAAATTCATATTTTAGGTTAGCCTTATATACCTTGTTTGAAGACTTTGAAGGAACTTGATGTTAGGTCTTCAATGGAAGGCTTGAATTCTTGAAGCTCTTGAAGGCACCCTTTGTTGGATATGGATTTGGGGAAGAAGAAGAGAGGGAAAATTTCTAGGGCTTTTTAGAGAGAGAGAGAAGAAGAAAATAATGGTCCAAAATGCTCAAGGATGGTGTAAATATAATTTGGAAAAAGTCCAAGTTGCCCCTCTTCCAAAAATCTGGAAATTTGGGCAAACGTCTTGCTGGCGCTATAGTGGCGCGTCGCGCCACTGCAGCGCCAATCCAAAATAGGCTTAAAACCCTGCATATCTAATAGTGGCGCGTCACGCCAAGCCCCAAACTACTGAGGCTGTTTTCTGGCGCTATAGTGGTGTGGGGCGCCACTGGAGCGCCAAGCCTGAATTTCGCCCAGGTCTGAAATTCCTGCAGTACTAGTCTGTAGTAAAATGGCCATAACTTTTGACTCCGAACTCCAAAAATTGCAATCTTGGTGGAGTTGGAAAGAAGACTCAAAGACCTTTAATTTGGTAGGTCGTGGGCCACCCAGTTCTTTATATCTTAGGAGATATGGTCGTTTGAAGTTGACTCTTATACTAACTCGTCCGAAAACTTAATCGATTGGAGTTCTTTGGACTCGACTTGGTGTTAGAGATCTCTTATGACCCCTAAACACATCTAACACACTTCAAATACTTAGTAATTAATCCTAACTCATGTGTAGAATTACAAGTCCTCCGGTCCGAGTCTACCCACACGTGAAGAAATGTTCGAGTCTTTGCGAAAAAATTTCTGGGGTGTCACAAAGAGTGTCCCAGAATATTGCTTTCACTGTAAAGCTCAGGGACACAGTGATGATAAGTGTAGAATCTTGTAAAGGAATTCTTTAATCACAATGATACAGGGAACAACTTGGATCCTCAGCAAGCAATAACGGAGAATGAAAATACATGGGACCAAACTAGAGTACTGAGTTAGCTTTAGCTTTCAGGTAAATGATCAATATATCATGCTCGATAAATTTCATGCATTTATGCAGTTGGCTGGCTGTTTCTATTTATGTTTCCTTACCCCTCCTCTTCTCTAAGAGAGACTTGCATATGGTATTCATCGACTTAGAAAAGGCTTACGATAAAGTCCCACGAGAGATACTATGAAGATGTTTGGAGGCTAAAGGTGTACCGGTAGCGTACATAAGGGTGATCAAGGACATGTACGAAAGTGCCAAAACCAGGGTAAGGACAGTAGGAGGGGACTCAGAACACTTCCCAGTTGTGATGGGGTTGCATCAAGGATCAGCTCTTAGTCCGTTTCTATTTGCCTTGGTGATGGATGTATTGACGCGACAAATTCAAGGTGAGGTGCCATGGTGTATGCTTTTTGCGGACGATATAGTCCTCATCGATGAGACTCGTAGCGGAGTTAACGCTAAGCTAGAGGATTGGAGACGCACCTTAGAGTCTAAAGGGTTTAAGCTGAGTAGGACCAAGACAGAGTACCTAGAGTGTCAGTTCAGTAAGACACCTCAAGAGGTTGGCGCGGAAGTTAGGCTCGGGGACCAAGCCATCCAAAAGAAAAGTAGTTTTAAGTACTTTGGTTCTATAATGCAAGGCAGTGGGGAGATCGACGAAGATGTCACCCATCGTATTAGGGCAGGATGGATGAAATGGAGGCTCTCCTCTGGTGTGTTGTGTGACAAGAAGGTGCCACCACAACTTAAGGGCAAGTTCTACAAAGTGGTGGTTAGACCAGCTATGTTATACGGGGCAGAGTGTTGGCCAGTTAAGGTCTCCCACGTGCAAAAGATAAAAGTTGCCGAGATGAGAATTTTGAGATGGATGTGTGGGTATACCAGGAGCGACAGGATTAGAAATGAGGCTATTCGAGACAAGGTAGGAGTGACCTCGGTGGAAGACAAGTTGCGGGAGACGCGACTGAGATGGTTTGGGCATGTGAAGAGGAGAGTCCCAGATGCACCAGTGCGGAGATGTGAGAGGTTAGCCATGGATGGTTTCAGAAGAGGTAGGAGTAGGCCGAAGAAATATTGGGGAGAGGTGATCAGACAGGACATGGCGCATTTACGACTTACCGAAGACATGACCTTAGATAGGAGGGTGTGGAGGACACACATTAGGGTAGAAGGCTAGTACATTAGTGGCATTATTCTCCCTTATCCGTAGACATATTAATGCACTATGATTTCTTGTACTCTGATTTATGGTATTTATGTTATTATCTAATAATACCTACTGTTTTTTGTGCTTTGATTATTTCGTTATCTACTTATCTACTTTTAATATTCTTGTCTGACCTTTTTCTATGCTTCTATTGAGCCGAGAGTCTTTCGGAAACAGTCGTCCTACATTGGTAGGAGTCAGGTCTGCGTACACTTTACCCTCCCCAGACCCCACGATGTGGGATTTCACTGGGTTGTTGTTGTTGTACCCCTCCTCTTCTCTCAGGCATTCAAATTGCACAAACATGAGAAAACAGGGTGGAGGTTAATTTTAATTTTTTAAAATTAAAAAGAAGTATAGGGTGGAGGAGGGAAGTGCAACTTACCACACTGGTGAATATTTGGATCCAGTAGCTGTTGCTGAAGCAAAGAAGTTAGCTGGGATTTCAAGTCCTCCATTACAAAAAGATGGTGTAAATGGCGATTGGTGTGACTGTTGGAAATTCATCTCTTGAGGGAATTTCAAGTGTGGTTGATGTGATTATGGTAATTGATAGCGTTGATCGATTAATTAAACATGAGAAAAACAGAAGGAATCATTTAGTATGCATTTCTGCATCATTTGCTAATCACTTGTAGTTCTCTTTTCTTTAAGTTTTGCTCTAGAGGTTATGATAGAGTAATCCAACAATGAAGTTGGTGCTTGATTCTTAATCAGTTAAGAAGCTATTGTGTACGTTTCTTTAAAGATAGTCGATTTATCTCTTTCACTTTGTTTGGGATTGACGTGTAGTCACAATTATTCATCTTTTTTAGAAAAAAGAAAACTTTAAAGCAATCATGAAGTAGTTTTAAATTGGTGGTACTGGACAATGATCCATTACTTATATTATTGCAATATTATGAGAAAGCCAACTCTCGACTCTTTCATTGAAATATTCCTTCAATTATAATACAAATTAGATTAACAAAATTACTACTTAATTCGAAATAAAATCTTGAAAGAATTCTTAGAATCTAATCAATAAAATAGTAGGTACAATCACCCCATTAACTGATTTTTGGAAAACAAAATGAATATTTGGGTTATAATTTTCATTTTTAGTGTGTGGAAATGGTCCATTCTTGATTACCCATTTACTCTCTTGTCTTTATCATCCTTTTTATGCTTTGAAAACTGTTCTGTTCATGTAAACTTTGTAAGTGATTTGTAGGACGTTTTACTTCAATGTTAAATTTTAAAATAAAATTGGGAGTAACAGTGAATAGTCTTGTTATAGATGATTGAAAAGGCCTTGCAGGAATTGGATGAAGAAGGGGGTTCCAATGAATCCTCAATATTCGAGTTTATCAAGAAAGAATATGATAGTTTGCCAAGGGCTCATACGACCCTGCTGAAACATCATCTAAAGAAGATGTTTGAAAAGGGAGAAATCCTTATGAGTGATGGAGGACGGTTTTTGCTTCTTGGTGACAGCAAAAACTTGAATTCAAAGAGAAAAATAAATAGGAAGAGAAGGAGGAATTCATCAATTAAACAAAAGAAGCCGCAGCAAAAGGAAAAGAAAGAGGAGGATCCTCGACATGAGGTGCATTTTGAGTCGTAGGAGGCCTGCTAAGTACAAGGAGGATGGGGCGAAAATAGATGATAGTACAATTTCAGCAGTGGCAACAAACAAGGAGGTGTTTGTTTGGATGATCCTCAGGATGAGGTACGTGTGAAGGAACCAAAAGATAAGCATCGTGGGAGGGATCTCAAGGGCAAGGAGGACGGGGCTGATCCAGATTCTATACTTTTGAAGGACTTGAGATTATCTAAGAAGCTAACGAAGAAACAAAACAATCAAGGACTAGGAAGGCGTAGGAAGGCACAGTAAAGTAAGCATTGCAGTTCCTTGAGGTATATATCTCCCAGAAGTTCAAATGTTAGTGGATACATTTTAGTTGCTTGTATTTCTCTATATACAATATAATAATTCGAACTAATAGTTTCACTGATTTGAAAGAAGCTATAACATTAGTTACTAATCGCCTGTAGTTCTCTTTTCTTTAAGTTTTGCTCTATACAATAGAATTTGTAAACTCTCTACAGGCTTAGCTTTTTAAGTGTTGTGAATATTGATAAAATGCTTTCTTTTATTGATCGGAAATCAATTCTGCATACCTCTCTGTCATCATGTAGTTAGTGTGAATATTCAGAGCTCCAATTGGAGGAGCACGGTATGGCTTCAAGTTTGCTGAAGCCGTATCTCCCTCGCACCACCTACAAATCCACAAACCCCCCTTTGAGTAATCTCAAGACAAATGCCCCTTCTGGAGTACTTTTGTGGATCCCTCAGGAACTTCCTGTCAATATTATGTAATATGCAAATGAAGCTACTGAAATGGAAAGCTGATTTTAAGCAAGAGGTAGAAACAACTTTAGCCCTTAATCTACAAGATTCAAGGCAGCACTTGTTCGAATGGGACGCATTATGCATAATATTAACTCCAATTCCAATCATTTCGGGTAAAGCAACTCTGTCTAAAATGAGACCTACTATGACAAAGATTAAAGATGAAACTGATATCATGAAAGAGCCCTAGAGTCAGAAATTCAGATTGTTGTTAGAAATGAAGATGCAGATTCTTGGAATCTATCACTCAAAGGGTTGAATATGAGTGTGTCCCAGAATATTGCTTTCACTGTAAAGCTCAGTGACACAGTGATGATACGTGTAGAATCTTGTAAGGGAAGTCTTTAATCACAATGATACAGGGAACAACTTGGATCCTCAGCAAGCAATAACGGAGAATGAAAATACATGGGACCAAACTAGAGTATTGAGTTAGCTTTAGCTTTCAGGTAAATGATCAATATATCATGCTCGATAAATTTCATGCATTTATGCAGTTGGCTGGCTGTTTCTATTTATGTTTCCTTACCCCTCCTCTTCTCTCAGGCATTCAAATTGCACAAACATGAGAAAACAAGGTGGAGGTTAATTTTAATTTTTTAAAATAAAAAAGAAGTATAGGGTGGAGGAGGGAAATGTGATCCATTTGAAATTCCTCTACTTTGGGCTTCAACTTACCACACTGGTAAATATTTGGATACAGTAGCTGTTGCTGAATCAAAGAAGTTAGCTGGGATTTCAAGTCCTCCACTACAAAAAGAAGATGGTGTAAATGGCGATTGGCGTGACTGTTGGAAATTCATCTCTTGAGGGAATTTCAAGTGTGATTGATCATTGATTTGATTAGTTCCAAACAGATAGCGTTGATCGATTAATTACAACATGGGAAAAGCAGAAAGAATCATTTAGTATGTATTTCTGCATCATTTACTAATCGCTTGTAGTTCTCTTTTTCTTTAAGTTTTGCTGTATACATGTAGAGGTTATGATAGAGTAATCCAACAATGAAGTTGGTGCTTGATTCTGAAGCAGTTAAGAAGCTATTGTGTACATTTCTTTAAAGATGGTCGATTTATCTCTATTCACTTTGTTTGAGATTGACGTATAGTTGATTGATTGATATATTTACTTGTCTAGTTCCATGTCTATTCAAGGAATATAACTAATTTCTCCATGAACTTCATTGAATTCTACCTCCACAACCATTTTCATGTATCATTTAAACATAAAAAACATTATTCAGTGTAAACTATTCAGTGCGTGTTGATAAACACTTTTTCAAAAGTACAAAAGTTCCAATTAAATTACTCCACGTGTATTATTATTTTTATGTTATTCGGGTCAGCTGGGTTTAACTCAAATACCCACTTCCTAATTTTTAACTCAGCTCCAATATAGTTAAAAATAATTCATCTTCACTACGAATTAAAATAAATGACAATGGTTCATTGCTAATAACACTATAAAAAAATGTTAAAACCTGACAAACTCCATTGGATTATCAATAATTTCTTTTAAAAAGAGAATCATCTGATTTTAAGAAAATTAACGTATATTTATCGGTTATTTTTTACGCATGATATATAGAGACTATAGATAAAGTAAAACATAATTAAATAGTTTTCAACCATAAGATTTTTCTATTTTATGACACACTTATTCATCATTTTTTAGAAAAAAAGAAAACTTTAAAGCAAGCATGAAGTAGTTTTAAATTGGTGGAATTGGACAATGATCCATTACTTATATTATTGCAATATTTTGAGAAAGCTAACTCTCGACTCTTTCGTCAAAATGGAGGGGAAGTGTGGAAACACTATAAATCCTCCAAAATGGGGGTAAAAAATAATTAAAAAAAAATATTCCTTCAATTATAGTACAAATTAGATTAAAAAATTACTAATTAATTCGAAATAAAATCTTAAAAGAATCTAATTAATAAAATGGTAGGTTCAATCACCAGCTAAGCAAACCAATACACACTCCTTAAGTAAACCTTATATTATACTAAAATTTATGTAGAAAAAAGATTAAAATACTTATGTATAGACAACCAGTTAATTTTAAAAATTGGAAAGTCAGCTCAATCAAATTAACATAGGATGTGGTGCATCAGATGGTGTTGCTTTTCCATTTTTGTTAAAGGTCTCGAGATCGAATTTTGAATATGAAAAAAAAATTAGTAGGATCCATTTTCCCCTAAATGAAAAAAAGGGCAGCCCGGTGCACTAAAGCTCCCGCTATGTGCGGGGTCCGGGGAAGGGCCTGACCACAAGGGTCTATTGTACGCAGCCTTGCCTTGCATTTCTGCCAGAGGCTGTTTCCAAGGCTTGAACCCGTGACCTCCTGGTCACATGGCAGCAACTTTACCAGTTACTCCAAGGCTCCCCTTCTTTCCCCTAAATGAATGAGACGAAATTTAAATTAGTCAAATTTTAATACGAATATCGAACACCGAATGAAAAAAATAAAAGTAACATCAATGGAAATTTCATCTAATTTTCATACTACTAAATAATTATGTACAGACCATAGAGAGGAAGGGTATTCTTCCATCAATTATCAATACAATTTTTTCAATAATACTCCCTCTATTTCATATTAAGTGAATTTTTGAGAGATATTTATTGTTCAAAATAATTAAATTGTTCAAAGTTCAAGATAGATTTTTGAAACTTTTTCCATATTTTCTCTTTCATTTATTGAAGTTCTATATTATTTAGAAGATAAATCACACTACTTGCAAAATTATATTTATGATTTTACAAAAGGCAATAGTGGAGCTGGAGAGGGAGGGTGGGTTAATAAAAGTTGTTAATTTTTCTTTTTAAAAAAAAATTATTATTTAAATTTTAAAAATGACACATGTCAATAAGTTATTGGCCATTTTTCTCTACTCAAAGATGATTATTTGAGAATTATTTTTGATATGCATATGACATGTGTTTTCGTTTAATTCGTCACTTTATCGGCGAGTGCATTACACACACTTTAAATATTTGGGTGATTGTAAAAAAAGTGTGAAAATGATACATCGGGACCTTAGTCTTAGTGAAAATTGATACCAATTTTAGGAACCCCGATGAATTCCGCTAATTAAGAAATTTTTGGCAAGTAAAAAAGAACAAAGAATTAAAAAAATATATTAAATTAATTACAAATTTCGTCAATTGTTAAATTAAACGCCAAATAAATTAGTATAATGGCATCAATTCCCTTTAGCAAATAAGTTTATGTCCAACGAAGTAATCGTCAATGATAACGGCGCCGGCGTCCCACCGCATGTCACCGTCAAGCTCCGTCACCATCTCCACCGGCGTTTTCGCTTTTCTCATATCACCGATCTTTACAACTCCGGCGACTTCATCTCTCACGTAGACTTTCTCAACGCCGCCGATACCCACCACTTTTCCTGTACTCCAATCGGCGCATATCGCCGGCCACTGACGCCTCATTCTCGCGTCATAAGCAGCTGAAACGACGCCGTCTTTCTCATCCTTCAAATCGGACCAAAAAACCATCGCCGGCGACGGCGACGGCATCGTCCGAAATTTGCTCATCTTCTCTTCATTGTTCAAATCCCAGAGCTTTACAACACTTTTTCCGGCGACAAATTCGGTTAGCGGAAGCAGTTCGTAGCTGCTCCGTCGCCGTCTAAGTTTTAAATTACTTTTTTTACCCGCTACAGAAAAATCTCGATCACCTGTGGGTGTAATTAGCTCTTCATCATTCGAAGAAACCGACGAACATTCATCGTCATCATCATCGGAAAAGTCATAATCTTCGCTGAGATACTGAAGAATAGGCTCAGCAGAAGGCTCTATTCTACGTAAGTAAATGAATGTAAACTTAATTCTTCTGAATAAGCTGCTAAAAGTAGCAAATATGGCAAAAAACAGAGCACCCCATTTCCAGAAACTGTAAACTTCAGGAACCTTTTCGATGTTCGAAAGAGAAAAGAATTGAGAAATCAAAGATGGGTTCTGTAGATATTTAACATCAGCTTCAAAATTGCTGATCATACTTTTGAATCTTCAGCCAATGAAGAGTAAGAAGATGGAGAATAAAGGTGTAGAGAAACTGTTTGATAAAATGCTTCAAAGAAAACTAGAATAGAAAAAAAGGGTGATTGGTTGTACAGAAACTGTTTGAAATTATGCTTGAAAGACCACTAGAATAGAAAAGATAGATTGGTTTGGTAAAGTGAAAGGAATGGGTTGTGTATATATAGAGGAGAAGTGGACAATCCCAATTTTTATGGATTTGGAATAATAATTCAGAGTTAAAGTAGCAATTCTAAATTGTTTAAGATTTGTTATTTGGTATAGATTAATAAATCGTCATTTTCGGCCAACCATGCAAAATCAGTGGTTTTTTTGTCACGATTAGCTAAAGCTAAAGTTTCATTAAAGAGCGTTTCCACATGGTAGAACCTCCTCTTGAGCCGTCATCCAAATGTGAATACCTTTTTCGAGCTAAATCGACTACTCCAAGAGTATTCATTTGTTCAATTCATGTCTAGTTGTAATTTGTTTGTTCTAATTCATATTGAAATAGGTTTTCTAAGTTAAAATTTAAGAACTTTTGGATCTATGAATAAAATATTTTTCTTTAAATATTAATAAATTAATGATAAAATTATTTTTGTGTAATTTATAAATTACAAATTTAAATCATGAAGACAGTCATTAATATTTGTATTAAAATAGATGGTATATATCATATTCCTTAAGATACCGTCTTTTCTAAAATCCTATTAACACGGAAATACTTGTTGCATCAAACTTTTCTTTCTTATCCTAAAAAGGACAAGGTGGTGGTTAAGAGATAAAATAAGAAGTTTGGTTTGATGTAATTGACGTGGAGGATCATATTTGGTGAAGAAGTAAAACATGGTAGGCCATATGTGAAGAATATGGATATTCAAGAGATTCCCAGATATAATGAGAAATCATAGAGTTAATTGTTAAGTCATTCGTGACTCAGCAGATGATTAGACTTATCGCCTGCGGGACAGTTGAATTTTCCTTGACAGGGTTCAATCTCTAAGTTTTATATATGGTAAGAGTGAAAAGGTTAAAAAAAATTAAAAAGATGTTTTTAAATGAGTTTCATAGAATTATTAAGTGTGTATATAATTTTTTAAAATTATTATGAATTTATATTAAAGTATCTTACGAAAGAATATGACAAGCTATGTGAACATCACGTACCAAAATTTCTTCTAAAGAATTTCAAGTGTTCGGCAATACACATGGAAAAGAATTCCAGAGGATAAGTTAAAACTCCACTTAGAGCCTGTTTGGATGGGCTTAAAAAAAATAACTTTTATGTATGAAGTGCTTTTAGAACTTTAAAGTGCTGAAAGTTATTTTTATAAATAAACAGTTGAGTGTTTGGATAAAAGTGCTTAAATGAGAAAAATTATGTGAATTTTAGGGTTAAAAGAATAAAAAGGGTAGTTTGAAAATTTAGTTAAAATATAAGGGATATAAAAGTAATTTCCATGGTCAAAGAAATTCCACCACATCTGATTATTTATGTCAAATGAATAGATACATATATCTATTTGTACATACCCTTATATCATTTAATCGTATTAATTAATACATATTTTACTTTGAACTTTTGTTGAAAAAGAACAAATAGACTAGAATAATTTGTAAGCCAAGAAAGTATAATTCTTGACTTTAACATTAAAATCTGGAAGAGTTGATTTGGAAATATAGAGGGGAACTTCATTATCGATCTTTTCCCTTATCTATAAGTCAAAACAAATAAATAAGTAAATGACTAAATGGTGAGCAATTGATAATCATGGTAAATTAGTAAATACTGACAAGTAAGGGGATTAAAAGTGCACATTTCAATCAATCGAAGATCAAATGTACTTAGGTATTACAAGGACTAAATTTAGGAGAAAAAACAAAATCTCACTATAATTTCACAAGTGGAGTATGGAGAGGGTATTGTGTATGCAAACTTACCTCTGCCTTGTGAAGGTAGAAAAACAAGGACTAATTCAGAATTTATTAAAAATTGAGGGACAAGAAGTGATATTGACTGAGGAAAGTATATACATTGCTAGATCTTTTGGGCCAGTATATAAATAGAGTAAACTTTCACCTCAAAGAAAAATGTTTGATCAAAAGAACTCTTATGGATTTTTTGATAAGCAGTAACTTAAGAACTCTTCTGGATTTAGTTGAGAAGCACATTAGTTAGATGCCTTGTGGCGAAGGAACTGAACAAATTTTGATCTGAACTCTGACGGGATTCGGACAGGACGGTAACTTTTATTAAGCCACACTGCTGTTCCTTTTGCCTCCAAGATGGGCTGGAAAAAAGTAGTAGAAGAATACATTAAGATATGCAAGTGGTTATGCTCCCTCCTCCCAAAAACAATTTGTAGGGTAGGTAACAGGACGGTAATAGGCGCAACTGACCTCTTTATCTGGAAGCTTGAAGATCAAGTGTTCGAAAAACAAACGAACAGATGAAGAGTCAGATATTCGCACCTTCACAATGAATCTATCTCCACTCTGAACCAGTGATGAAAACAATGACAACATGCAGGATAACATAACGCAAATTTTAAGCAGCTTTGTTCACAGTTGAAGTCACAAGAGATTAAACAGTTTTGTTTTCCCAGATTAAGTCACACTAGATGTACTAAGGTAGTATTTTTTATCTGAAGAACTGTATTCAGTTGACAACACTAACAAATACATGAACCATTAACAGGATAAAATTCCTAATCGGATAGAATTCCAGTCCGCGACGAGGTAAATACTGAGATGTAGTACCACTATGCCAAATGTCAAAAGTACTCCCCTCCGATCCTCTGTTTTTTCTTGTTCTTATGGTAACATTTGGAGTTAAGTGTTTGAATTCGGCAAAAAGAATATCGTACCAGGTCAAGATAACCAAGGGACCAGTAGAAAGGCAAGTCAAATAAATTGGAGTAGCATCACCAAGTAGGCAGCTGCAAATGTTCCATGGTGTGTTTCACAAGAAATACTAGAGGCAGTTGTTCGCTGCAGAAGTCTTTTCAACACACATGTCGTATTTTAAAACAGCCCAGGGATGCTTTTTGAGCTATTCTATAACCAAGGCTGCCACAGGCAAGTTAAAAGCATAAGGCTCTTGGGAATTAATGCAATATGACAAAGAGGAGTTCACAGATATTTGACCAAGTAATGATGGTTGGGCTGGTAGCACAATTTCCTAGGCTAATGAATAATATTTGAGCATCACTTAAAGACCGAAATAGATCAGAAATTCTCCCTCAGGCAACCAAAAATGGTTCAGGAAAAAAAAGTTCTCATCCCCAAGTAAATGACTGAGTCATAGTACAGAACACAAGGTTTGTTTGAATAAATTGTTAACTTAGAGCCAGATGATAAATCTCTAACTTAATCGTTTAATTTAAATTGTAGAATAATCAATTGAAAGCATGTCAAATAAAGATCAACAGAATGCAAACTAATGCTTATTTGTTTGTACCGACTCCAATTCATGGTAAGGTAGAAGTTTCTTACTGAAGAAAAAAGTCAAGTAATTTGGAAAGAAGGCAGTGTCACATTATAATCAGCTGTAAAAAGCTTCATTTAGTCTGAGACCCATCATCCTTTTGACATTAACCTTAACCTTCTTAACTATGCTTATCCAAACTTCTCACACTTGAAATTGAACATCTTAAACCTTTCTTCATTTCAATATGTATCCAAAGATCTATACTTCATATTCAAAAGCAAAGTTATGTGCCAGAAAATTTAAATTAAATAGGACATTTAAATCAAGGTCTAAAGTTTCTGGTTGCATATTTATTGGTTCTTAATGATGTTTAGATGAGGGTCATACCCTTAGAGGTGCTAGATACTTAAGTGACAGCTCTGTTAGTGCTAATGCATCACCATTGCGTGCCACTTCATCAGCACTTACGCCAATCCTTTCTAGAAGCTCATGACGGCCTGTTTCATTTATTGAAAATAAGTCATAACTACAACAACAACAACCCAGTGAAATCCCACAACGTGGGGTCTGGGGAGGGTAAAGTGTACGCAAATCTTACTCCTACCAAGGTAGGACAGCTGTTTCCGAGAGACCCTCGGCTCAATAGAAGCACAAAACGGGGACAGATAAGGCTAAAAAGTTCAAAGCGATATGGAAAAGCAAATAGCGAAAACAACACAGATAAAATAGAGTAATAATAGAAATCAGAGCACAATAAATTATAATACGCTAATGCGCCTACTAATACAGAAGAATAACGAGACTATGTACTAGCCCTCTACCCTAATATGGGTCCTCCACACCCTCCTATCTAAGGTCATCTCCTCGGTAAGCTATAACTGTGTCATGTCTTGTTTAATTACCTCTCTCCAATATTTTTTCGGCCTACCCCTACCTCTTCTGAAATCATTCATGGCTAACCTCTCACACCTCCGCACTGGGCATCTGTGTCTCTCCTCTTCAGATGCTCAAACCATCTCAGTCGCATTTCCCGCATCTTGTCTTCCACCGAGGTCACTCCTACCTTGTCCCGAATAGCCTCATTTCTAATCATGTCGCTCCTAGTATGCCCACACATCCACCTCAACATTCTCATTTCGGCAACTTTCATCTTTTGAACGTGAAAGACCTTAACTAGCCAACACTCCGCCCCATATAATATAGCCGGTCTAACCACCACTTCGTAGAACAAGTCATAACTACAAGACAAGTTAAAATATTGTCATTTGAAAGTCTTTGATGTGGACTATTTCATATCCAGTATTATGTAATATACAACGAGGTAAGGTCCTTGTACAGAAGGAGACTAGAGCAACAATCCCAGAACAATAAAAAATTTAAGATAAAGACTTCTCCTCAGGGAAAGGGAAAAATATGGAGGCAAAGACTAACTTCATAATTGATAACTACTGCTACCTTTTTTTTCTTGATCAGTTGTAACTGATGACTGTTTTCCCTCTTATAGATGAGGAGCTGGAAAGAATGGCTCAATAGTTACAAGAACTGGGACAACTAAAACAATTGTCAAATGAACCAGATTCTCTAACTTGGACACCACGCAACACAGTGAACTTCACATCACAATCCTTTTGGACATGGAGGAGATTATGGAAAAGCAAAGCACAAGAAATTGTTGTGTGGTTCATCTGGATATTGCACATGCTGCTGGCCTAACTTAACACAAATTGCAGAAAGAGGAATGATGTTTTCTGGGAGATGTTACCTCTGCAAGGAGGAGGCAGAAGATGCAAATTATAAGTTTCTAGTTTGTACACTTCTCAATGGCCTCACAGCTATGGAAGTTCCTCCTGAGCATTTAAAATATGCAATAGACTATACCAAAATTCTATAGCAATACCAAAAGAAGGGGAGCCTGGCGTAACTAGCAAGGTTGCTGCCATGTGACCTCGAGGTCAAGCCGTGGACTTAGTCTCTTGCAGAAATGTAGGGTAAGGCTGCGTACAATAGACCCTTATGGTCTGGCACTTCCCCGGACTCCACACATAACAAGAGCTTTAGTGCACCAAACTGCCTTTTAATAGACTATACCAAAATAGTGAAGAACCTACTACAGTATTGGAAAGCAAAGGAGATTGCATAGGACAAGAAGATGTGACACAGTGCCAGTTTGCATCTGGAAGGTGTTTTGGACAGAAAGGAACAAAGAATTTTTAGAGCAAATCACAAAGCTTTTACAAGCTTAAATTTAAGATTTCTTTCTCTTCTTTCTGGTGTAGAAATGATGTATATGATATAGAAAATAATCAAATATGATAGAATTGCTCAGTCTCTCAGTACATAGTACTGAGGAAGCAGAGGTTTAGTAACGCACCATGTACATATGCAAAATGCAATACAAGCTCAGTGCTATTTTTTGAAGCAGTAAAACTAGCTACTTTTTGAAAGGACGACTTTCCTTTAGGTGACAACCACCTTCTAGATTATCCAAAAAATGTCAACTTGTTTAAAAAATATCCATTTTCTCTATACTAATCAAATTAATTTTACTATATCATGAAAAAGGCAGACCTTTCTGCGTATATAAAGTTCAATTTAAAAGATTACACCTAGCTCCACTTTTGTCCCACTTCCACAAAATACTATAAAACTGCAATAGTTGCCATAACACTCATGTGCCATCAAATTATTCACTTAATTTGAGTTGGAAAGAGTACTTATTGAAAATTGTGAAAATAATCAGTAAAGAAAAGAACTACACAGAAGTAAAACTTTCTCGAACTCGATCCGCTCATAGTAATCAACTAAAGCAACTACCACCTTTTGTAGTTCCGCAATCTGCTCTTAAGTTATCCAAATATTATTGTTTGCCTCTAGCAATGTGACACTGGGTTATCTTTTATTATTTTCTATTTAACTGGATGGCTAAACTGTGATTATTATTTTTTTTACTGTTCTTTCTTGTCAAAAGTCCTGGTCATATTCTAATTTAATTTTTTTTGATAAAATAAAGTTTATAAGCGTACCAAACATCGAGTGTATACTGTTATAGAGAACAGAACACATCAAAGGCAGTCATCACTAACTGAGTTGTGAGCTAAATAAAGTCAACCATGGCCTCCACATCATGAGTATGATGTTATATTAGTCATGTTGCTCCAAAAAGAAAACAAAGAAATACAATTATCAAGACTAGCTTCATTCTCCTTTTTGCCTTCAAATATCTCTAGTTTCTCTCTTTCCAAAAAATCCACCAGATTGTCTGATCATACACTAACATTACGAACAAGTAACTGTTCAATTACTTTAAGCTTTTTAGCAGGAGGATCTTTCTTTTTTTCACCTACAGATTTCAGTGAACTTTGTCTATTCTAGCTAGAATTCATTCGCCACAATTTGTTATGACAGTAGTATACTAGCTCCGTTTTTGGAATTTAGCATAAGAAACTCTGCAGCTGTTAGTTTAATACCATTTTTATTAGGCAAGTTCAAAATCCCTTAATGTATTGATCTTGACAAAGATAAAGAGTGAATTTAAATCCTTTAAAGTAATGATCATGTCAGTACACTTCAATTAAAATTTAAGTTTCTGCTTTCCCTTTTTCCTTTTTCTTTTTTTCCATGAGAAGGAAAAGGGTTAGTGGAGCAAAGCAAGGATGTAATCAGTAATAGTGGAGGAACTAGAAAGATCTGATATAAATTTATAGAATTTAAACAGAAAATTTATATTGGTTAATTAAGAAACTCAACCTGTATACATAGGTCACGCACAACGTAACAGGTCTTATTACATTGGAAAGACTTGAATTTGTGATATCATTGATTCAGCATCACGGGCATTTGGGTAACGATTCGTGACAATTAATTAACAACATTTTGAATAGACATGGTATTAACTTCTTTTTCATAAGGATAGAAATATTATTAACTTAAAATTATCTCTTTTTTGGAAAGAGAGATACTAATTTATAATGGAGCAAAGTTCTGGCAAACAACTATTTGTCAATCAATTATGTTCACATACAAAGTGGATACGGGCTTTATATTTAGTATGTGTAAACACAAGATTCAAACAATCTTTGACCACATAAGTTCCATTCAAATTTGGGATTCAATATGTTATAGTAATAAGCAGAGCCAAGGAAACCATATTCATTATCCAAATTTTGGATGACATCATCTCAAGTTATTGAGAGAGAAAACGCATTCCAACAAACAAGGGTAACAGAAGATCTAACTATAGGGTCACAAAGAAGTAACATAGAACAGATATAGAAGATCCTTTTCCAGTAATTTCTAGTTTTCTACTCATCAGTTACCAAAAAAATTTCTCCCTTGAGTAAATCCTTTTTCATTTAAAGGGAAAAGCACAGTATATATCTTTTATTGATGAAGGAAAGCACATGTAATATATGGTAGCTGTAAATCACTTTAGTGCAGATCAAAACCGTAAACCTTACAATGTTGGCAATAACTTGCATAAGTAGCATTGTTTACAACACCATACTGATCCAATTCATAGTCTCGTACTTTGAGTTCAACTTCATAGAACTCAACCATTCTGCAAAGTAAGCTCATTTCAATAGAAAACAATCGACTATGTCAATGAGTAAATTGGAAACATCAATTCTTGCTGAAACATAAAATGAAATTATAAGAGATCCTATGTAACACTCGAGTGAAAAAGAGTCAAAGATCTTCCATTATTCTTCCCAAAACATAACTCTTTCCGTAATTTGAAGGGAAAATATATTAAATTAAATCAATCAGTGCCAGTTGAAAATGCACAAACTCTTCATAAAGATAGAGAAAAACATAGTTCTAATCAAGTTCGAACCTAACAGAAGCTCCAGTAAAACCAAACAATCAGCTATATCTAACATTCAAACTAGTTAAAACCCACTACATAAGTCCTCTGTCCATTCAGTCACAGTCAACTGGACACATGCCAATGAATTCAATATTCAGAGAATTTGATCATAATTAGACTTATTTTACCCTCATCGTCAACCTAGACAACCCTCATCCTTTATCTGAAGCATGATCGGGACTATCTTTTATCACATAGGATGAATTTGAATGGAATTGTAAGTTACTACATGAGACACCTTTCTATATTCGATAACAATTTGACTTCAAACTTTCCAGTTTATGAGATCACCCTGAGACACCTTTCGGTAAAAATTTGACTTCAAACTTCTCATGTTACGAGATCACCCTGCGACACCTTTCTATATTCGGTAAAAATTTGACTTCAGACTTCTCATGTTACGAGATCACCCTGAGAAACCTTTCTATATTCAGTAACAATTTGACTTCAGACTTCTCATGTTCCGAGATCACGTTTCTATATTTAATAACAATTTGACTTTAAATTTTCCATTTTACTAGATGATTTATAACCATACAATATGTGCACACACATATATATACTGTATACACACATACCCTTGGTTGCCTTTGAGATCAAATGCGTGAGCTTGAAAACTCCTCAATTTACTGGCCGATAACTTTAAATTTCGAAGCGGGAGTTTCCGGTGAGGAATGACCGGAAATGTAGACGGTGGCCGATTCTTCGGCAACAGTGGGTTACCGACTGAGGAGGTTCCAATGCTGCGAATCAAAGGGGAAACTAGGGATTGAGACATTTGTGTCTCCAAAAATTAGCGAAGAATTTGCAGAGCAGCGGTAGAACTGGAACAGGAGGAGATTGGAAATATTGGGAAATTTGCTTCAAGTGTATACATGTGAGAAAAGGCCCAAAATAATCCCACTTAACACGCAAATTCTTGAGTTTTTATGTGCAACACTACTACTCCTTCAACTTTGAAATATTGGTGCACTTTTCATCCTCTCTCAAATTTTTACCTATTTTTTAATATTGATTTTATCCACAATTTCATATATAAAATGTTCAATTGTCTTTTTATATATTTAGTAGAAATAATAATTTTATGTGGGAGAAAGTGAGAAGAAAAATACCTTATTGTATTTAGTAGAAATATTATTGCACCTATAATTCGAAAAGCTCATCGAGTCGATTTCACATGCATAGTACAAATTTTATTTTCTTGCAACGTCATATGTCAAGGTTTTCTTATTTTAGCTACAATAATATTCCTTCTAAACAAAATACTTCTCACATTTTCTCACATGGAGTTATTATTACAGATGATTGAACATTCCATACATAAAATTGTGGGCAAAAAATAATTTTAAAAAACAGTCAAAAATTTGAGAGAGGATCAAAATTGCACCAATATTACAAACATGAGGGACTATTAGTACTTTATATAAAAATTCAAAGATGACATTGAATCTTAACCCAAAATAAGGGACTATTTTGGGCATTTTCTCTGTATATGTAGGCGTAAAGGTTTATGCTTCTGTTATTGCAACGGCCTAAGGACATTTTTTGTCAAAAACAAGGTGAGCTCAAAAGTCTTTTTTAGGTGATGCTTTGCTACTTGCTGTTATACTACGGGTGTATAGGGGTGGCAAATCAATTGTTTGACATGAAGTTGGACAGAATTTGAATTTGAATACATATTTAAATATTAAGACATTGAATTAAAATTTGAATACCAAATAGTTAAAAATATTTGTTTTCTCGACTATATATATATATATATATATATATATATATATGATTTAAAAAATAAAAAATATGAAATTCAAATAAAACACTAAATTATTATAATATTATATCAATAAAAAAATTAAAATTTATATGGCAATTGGTGGTGGTGATGACTAGCAATGGTAATTGTGTGTGTCAATTTGCAATGGTGTTGACTAATGATGGTGGTTATGGTAGTATAGTATGGTATAGTGGTTGATAGTAGTGATTAATTATGATTGTTGGTATGTGATGGTGACTGATAATTAGAAGTGGAATGATATTGATAATCAGTGACGGTGGTGAATAATGATGGCGGTTAGTGATATATAATGTTGACTAATGGTAGTAATTATTGATATTGACTAATGGATGTAATAATGATCGGTAATGATGATTGCAAATGATGGTTAATGGTGATGATAATGATTTTGGTGATTAGCAGTAATGGTAGTTATGATTGGGATGAGGATAGTGATTGTGGATGGTAATTGGTGGTGACTGACGATAATGATAGTTGTGATTGAAATGATGATTGTGGGTAGTGGACGAAAGTCAGGGGAGGACCCACATAGGTCCTTTCGGTGTAGTGTATATATCAAGGCAACGAGCACCCACATAACAAATGGTTTAATTGGTTCAGTGGTTGTTTGTGGATGCTTAAGGTTGTTTACAGCACTTGTTTTTGGGTTTGATTCCCAATTAGCCAATTTTTTTAATTTTAAAAACCATCTCTTCTCTTCTTAGCTTTTGCATTTGGGTTCGATTCCTAGTCAACACATTCTTTTAATTTGAAAAATCAACTTTTCTCTCCTTATTTGTTATTCAATCTATTCCTTTTTGAGAGTCAAACAATATGAATTTTAATTAACATTTTAAGATATATTTTTTCATCATATTGATTTGGAAAAAATTATAATTTGTAGCACTTTTCATATATTTTTTGAATATTTTATTTTATTTTAAAATATGAAATTAATGTAATTTAATTTAGCTTTGAAAGTTAGTCAAATTGACTCTCAAAAATGCAACACGACAAGTAAAGAGCAACGGAAGGAGTATTGTATTCACTTAGACTTTTTTTATTATTATTATTTTCTCCCTTACTGTCTATATGGATTTTTTTTCTTTCACTTACTGTCGCTTTGCTACTTTTCCTAAAATAGAGTTTATACAAAATAAAACATTTTCTTTTACCTTTATTTATTATATTTATTGTAGTTTTTTTATTGACTGTTTTTGCCATCATATTCAAATATGATTGTTTTTCTTTATGATGAAGTGTTAAATTTATGCCCTTACATTTTTTGATGGGAAGCTAAGCGGGGTCGGTGCTGGGTAGATGGCAAAAAAATTACGTTTTATATATATATTAAAAATTGATGTTGAACACTCTTTGGCTTTTTCATGTGTTTACATTTTATATTTTGAAGTTCCATGATGAAAATTTTGTCGTTGCCTAAAATCCTAGATCCGCCATTGGTGAAAGTAGATGAAATAGTTGTGAACTGTCATTGTTTAGAATTTTTTAAATAAACATCTTAATGATACTAAGACTTTGTTATTGATCTTAATCATCCAGACTTATTAAAACTCATTAATTGATTGTAAAATAAGAAAAACAAACACACTTACTGATTAAGATATGAATTATTAAAATTTAGACCTTGAAAACAAACAGACATAATGATTGAGATCTGAATTATTAAGATTAAGATTTTCATTGAGTGCAAACAAATGAGGCCCAATATTTTTCATCTTAGAATCTTTAGTTGTGCGGTATATTTTTCAATTGCTCCACCACAATGCATAAAGATGGGTCCCTAAAGAAAGTTAGGGATAATGATGGGTAAGAATTCTGCTATATTATAAACTATTTGGAATCTAGAACTGACTATTTATTTATGACAAGGTTTGTTGATTGTCATTTTGATAAATCAATATACCCAACTATGAAAGACTTGATATGAGAGGATAAGAATTTTATATATCACTTATTATTATATATATATATATATATATATATATATATATATATATGTGTGTGTGTGTGTGTATACATCTACATACACAACTACAATCTGATAAAAAAAATTAAATCAAGTGATCAGATATATTAGAATCAATTACTATCCCTAATCTGATTTGATTTCTTTTTTCATGAAATTTTAATTGAGTGCAGATTTGTTGATTGATTTGTTTTATCTTGTGAATATTCAATATCATTAACACGCCCCCGTAAGATGGAGGATTCATCGAAAACACTAATATTGAATCGAAGAAACTCAAGCCTTTATCTGGACAGTGGTTTAGTCAGTGCAGTGGATACATGGACAACACATAAATGCTGTCACGACCTAGCCCCGTGACTAGTGTCCAAATTGGACCCTCGTATACACACATATTATCTATAGTCAATCGGCAATTAAGCATGATAAAGAATTTATATGGGTAGCACGTTGTCTCAAACTGTTACATATATATATATACTAAAATCACCAATTTCTTGGGGAGTCTTAATTGTCAAAAATAAGATAACATAATATGTAAGCCGACAAGGCTTCCATTCTGAATGTAAACGTCCAAAAACATAAGTCATACTAGTACACCGGACAACATCTATATACAACCCACTCATATGTCTACAGACCTCTAAGAGAATTAACAATAGCATAGGACGGGACAGGGCCCCGTCGTACCCCTAAATACACAAATATATACATTATAAGGATTAGTACCCAAAGTTTGGGCTCCGAGACAATGGAGCACTTCAAACCCGTTGAGTAGAATCCTAAGTTGGCGGCTCTCCAAAATGAGTATTTGTACCTGCAGGCATGAAATGCAGCCCCCCGAACAAAAGGGGGTCAGTACGAACTATGTACTGAGTATATAAAGCATAAAATACCGTAAAGGAGATCACATCTGAAATAAAGATTCAGGAGTCAAGTATCATAATCAATAAATCACTGTACCTATGTCTTATAAAATGAAGACATGCATATCATCATCATATATCGTA
Organism: Solanum dulcamara; assembly: GCF_947179165.1. Classification (NCBI taxonomy): domain Eukaryota; kingdom Viridiplantae; phylum Streptophyta; class Magnoliopsida; order Solanales; family Solanaceae; genus Solanum; species Solanum dulcamara. Next base: position 64,443,651 of record NC_077246.1, read on the forward strand.
CCTGGCCCGTTATGGGACTCGGTGTCACAATTATATCAATATATCGTCATATGTATATATATACCATACCCGGCCCTCTAGCAAGGGACTCGGTGAATAGAGTAGTGTACACTGATACCATACCCGGCCCATTATGGGACTCGGTGCCATAATCATATCGTCATATCATCATAATATCATATTATCATATCACGTACCCGGCCCTCTAGTAAGGAACTCGGTGAATTATGTAGTGGAATCCATACATGATAACATACCCGGCCTATCGTAGGACTCGGTGAATAATACCATAACAATAAGCACGAATAAGGTATCATTAGCAACCTTGCGAAATTTGATCATTATCGGAGACTTAATAGAATAAGCAAAATAGTCCATCATTTAAAAACCAAGACAATAGTCATTATGAATCACACCAATTATGGATTATACTAAAATATGAATTATACCACAACATGAGTTATACCAACTAGGATGGATGGAATCATACACATGAGTCAAGACATAACAATATAAATTTTGAAAATCAAGAACGGTAGCCATCCGAGTATATCTACGAATACGAGTTTCTTTGGAATTTAAGCATACGTCATTCGTTCGTTTCATATGGATCATGCCAAAAGAAGAAAATGTTAACTTTACATACCTTTAGCGTTTATACGTATATGTTGTCCAATATTGTCTCAACCTATATTAAAACGTTAAGCACTATGATTAAGCTATGGACAAGAATAAAACGTAGTCTATCGTTAGTAGGTTATTTCTAAAAAAAATTGGACAGCACCTCCCCTATACCGCTCACTTTTCCCACTTTCAAACCAGCCATATAATCATCAACCAACATCAACAATCCAAAATATTGACACAAAATAAGATTTATTATTCATGTTACCAAAGCAGTAAATTCGGAAAGTCAAGTACCTCACGTTGTATCTAAATTTTGAAAATGAAAACGGCAAAACTGGACTTTATAACCTTCATGAAACATTTATATCTCTGTCTTAAGTTTCCAATGCAAAAGAAATCAACTCAAAATTCATTTTCTACAAAGAGATATCATCAAAATACGAACAGCTATACATGAAGGAATTTTCAATCCAGAATCTGGACAGAATTTGTCTTATGATTCATGCTCAGTTTTCGACATAATAACAGCAGATATAGACTAAGACATAAACATAAGAGTTGTAGGTACGTGTATTAGCTTTCCAAAACATTTTTAATATCTAAAATTGAAGGTCTACATAATGAGATATTCCAGAATTACTACCAGCTACTCAATTCCAAAAACGGGTTTGAACATTCACAATCTTCATACACCTTTTTCCTCCAAATTCAAGAACAACAACTCATCAACAACATCAAAACAATATCAACCATTATTATACATCATCACTAAGATAATTCCATCTATTTAATCTACCTAAAACAACCCTTTAACCCATAACTCTCAACAAATCACCAAACTAGTTTATAACACTATTTTCTCCGTTCTAATCCGTTAAAACTCTAACTAAACTTGTTAACAATGAAAAGGAGACTTTAATATTACCTTAAATTTGCAGCACCACATAAAATCTTCTCCTTATTGGCTGATTTCTAGCTCAAATTGAAGCCAACGCGACGTACAATAATTTTCTCTTCATGAGCTTCGGGTTTCGGGACTTGAATTTTGGTCGGATTTGAGATTTCTCTCAAGAACTCCCTTTCTCTCTCTCTCTGGAAATTTCCAGAATTATGTTGGTCTAAAGTATGAAGGAATAGTTACAAAAAATCAGATCTAATTTCGTGGGTATTGGGCCTGACCCGAATTAGAATTGGGTTGGGCCGAATTCACTATTTAGTTTGGCCTATCAGACTTAAAACGTCTATATCTTATTACTCCGATATCACATTTCGTCCCACGACCTATGGTTGGAAAGATATTTCAATTATCTACAACTTTCATGTTGAGAGTTTTCCCAAATTCTCAAATTATAAAGAGGTTATGTCCTCCCAAAGTCAGCTTACCCGAAACGTGACTTTAAGAAAAACATATTTGATGGCTTCTATTTTGATTTGGCTTAAGGGTCCTTCTTTAGATGTATTTTACTACACATAAATTATTCATATAACTTGGCATCTACAACGAATCATGTCATTTTAAAATTCAAAATTAAAAGTCCTTGAATTTATAATCGTTAGCTTACGAATAATCCAAAATGCAAAAATACGGAATGTAACAAATGCATCTTGGCAATTCTGTCACGGACAAAATGAAATTCAATAAAAACATGTTTTATTCGACTATGAAAGACAGGATTGACATAAATTGTGACAATATTATCACATAGGATGGTGGGAGTTGAGGATGGGCACTAATGTAGTTCATGAAGTAAGGCTTGAACCCAAACAAGTTCAGAAACAGTAAAGGAAATAGCTTTGTACTCCATTTCTGTGAATGAACGAGCTATAGTTATTTGTTTCTTGGAGCTCCAAGAAATAGAATTGTATCCAAGGTAGACAATATAGGCAGATGTAGAGCTACAATCATCCAAATTTCCTGCCCAATCTATATCAGAATAGGCTTGAAGCATCCAGAAGAGTAATGTTTGAAATGAAGATCATGATAGATGGTAGCTTTAAGATAGCGTAATACTCACTTAAGAGCCTTCCAGTGAGTTGTAGTGAGATTCTGCATGAACTGAGACAACTTGTTAACACGGTAAAAAATATCAGGACGGATGAGATTGAGGTTTTGTAAGGAGAAAACTAATTGTCGATAAGATTTTTCATCAATCAAAGCAGTCTCATCTTTCAATTTTAATTCAACAAAAGTGGACATAGGGGATGCAATAGGTTTGGCACCACTCAAATCGAATCTGTCAAGAATTTTCCTGATATACTTGTGTTGTGACAAAAAAGGCCTTGTTGTTGGGATGAGTTCAATCCCTAAAAAGTAATGTAAGGTGCCCAAATCTTTTAAGGAGAACCATGTAGAGAGAGTGGAAACAAGTTGTTCCTGAAATTGATAGAAATTTTCTGTAATTAGCAAGTCATCAACATACACTAGAAAATAGCAAAGGATAGAATCATGTGCATAGACGAACAATGATGCATCATTGTGAGACTGGACAAAACTAAGAGAGAAAATAAATTTACACAACTCATGATACCAAGCTTTAGGTGCCTGTTTTAAGTCATAAATTGGTTGTTTCATCTTGCAAATGTGAGATGGTCTGATAGAGTTTAAACAATTAGATGATTGACTTATATATACTCCTTCCTGTAATGATATTTGAAGGAAAATATTATTGACATCAAATTGTCCGATCTTCTACCCAAACTGCAAAGCAACGCATAGGACTACTCTAATGGCGGTTATCTTAATAACACGACTTAATGTGTTATGGTAGTCAAGCTCGGGCCTTTGATGAAAGCCTTTACCTACTAGACGTGCCTTGTAGAGGCTAATGATTCCATTGGCATTTCGTTTTATCCTGAAAATTCACTTACAACCAATGACATTAAAATGAGGTTGATAAGGGACAAGCTCCCATATAACATTTTTAACTAGAGCATCAAATTCTTCCGATATTACTGCTCTCCATTCAGGATCTTTAATGGCTTGTGTTACACATAATAGCTCAATAGATAAACTAATGGGATGTTTTGTTGTGATGCAGGCTTGTTTAGGTTTATAAATGTTGTTTTGAGATCGTGTGGTCATGGGATGGTTACACGTGGGACCTTATTGTATATGAGTGTCTGTCTGACATAGTGGAGAAGACAATGAAGGATTTGAAGTTCCTTCAGGAGATTCTATATGCGAAGGAGAAGAAATAATAGTGTCCATATTTGGAGAAAGTGAAGGTACGGGCGAAGGTGAAGACCTTCTTCTAGGTGATGGAACTAATAGTGTGAAATGAGTGGCAGTATTTGATGCAACACTCCATGGAGCATGGACAGAGAAAGATGGTAGCGGATGCGAGGAACATGGAAAGGTAGACTTCACAAATTGAACATGACAAGAGAATAAGATCTTTTTCAACTCATGTCCATAACATTTGTAGGCACTTTGATGGGAGGAGTAACCAATGAAGATGCATGGCTTAGAGCAAGGTTCAAGTTTATGATTTGCATAAGGTCGCAATCAAGAAAAACAAAGACATCCGAAGATACGTAGTTTGGTTCTATTACGAGCAGTACCAAACAACTTTTGAAATGGAGATTAATAGTGAAGTGTTGGAGTAGGTAGATGATTAGTCAGATAAGTTGCAGCTTGAAAAGCATGCGACAAGAAAGATAGAGGTAGAGAAGCTTGGTGAAGAAGAGTTAGCTCAGTTTCAACTATTTGACGGTGTATCCTTTTGATAGAGCTATTGTGTTGTGGCATATATGGCGGTGATGTTAGGTGACTTATTTCATGAGTGGTAAAAAGTTCTTTTAGTTTAAAATATTCAGTGCCACCGCTAATGAAGAGAGCTTTTTATTATTTTTTCAAAGTGTTATTCAACCAATGATTTGAATTTGGGAAATAAGTTGGTGACATCTGATTTTTTTTCTTTAACGGGTAAAGCCATATACGCTTAGAGTAGTGATTAATAAAAATTAGATAATACTTGAAACTATCAATAGACTCAACTAGAATAGGGCCTCATACATCACTGAAAAGCACCCCTAAGGGAGATGAACTACGAAGAGTAAACTGACTAAATGGAAGCCGATGGATTTTATTACAAGCACACGAGCAGTGGGGGAGCCACCTTGTGGTCAAGGGGTTCATCCGAACCTCCTTCGATAGAAAATTATATTATTTATACATGGTTAAAATAATTTTTTATATATCTATAGTAAATGTCGAATTCCTTTCGACTAGTTCGTGTGTCTAGTTCTTTAGATTTTGACCGCCCTTAGTTAAAATTCTGGCTCCGTCACTACACACGAGATATATGAATTTGACTCAAGAGATGATGACGACAGTGGTAGAGAGTCGGTGTGGATGATGTAATTAAGAATCCTATCCAGCGGATGTCCAAGACGACGATGCTAATCGATAATAGGTGATTTAATGGTGTTGTGAACTGTAGGTGGGGATGACTTTGGAAGAACATAAACACCAGTTTTATACTCGCATTGTAGCACGACCTCCCTCGTGTTGAGATCCTTCACAGAAAAATATTGCAAAAAAAAATCAAAAGACACTTTGTTAGTTTTATAGAATTTGTCAACAAAAATCAGATAAGATTTAAGTGTTAGGACACAAAGGACATTGCAAAGGTGTAATGTGTTTGAAGAGGATTTTATGTTGGATGAACCAGCATGTGTAATATGCAAACCTAAATCGTCACCTATTTGCACTTCATCGGCGCCATCGTATTCTGAAAACGGGGATAAGTATTGAATGTCATTAATGACATGGTGTGAAGCAGCCGAATCCATTAACTACCCTTAAGTTGTTGGAGTAAAGATAATAGTATTGTTTGCTTTCGGATTTCCAAGTAGGATAGCTTTGGCTCTGTAATATTTGTTTGCAATATGCCCAACCTTTTCACCAAATTGACAAATGGGACAAGGCTTGTGAGATCTTTAATTTCCTCCATGCTGTCTCAAATTTATTTGAGAAATGCCCAGCTGATTGTGATTGGAATAAGAACTTCTATTCTGGTGTTGTGGTTTATGTAACTTCGTTATTACTTTTACTATGGCCATGGAGAATCATAATTCATAGATTTGTACTTGGCCAAATAGGATTCAAAGTCTGTGATTATGTTATGAAGATCTTCAAATAAGATGTAGGTATCACGGGCCTTAATAGAAGCAACTATTTCCTTGTAATCAGGGCCAACTCCATTCAGGTTATAGAGAATAAGATCATCTTGTACAATAGGGTGCAAGGTTGTTTACTATAGCGTGGATCTGCTGAAGATACTCAGATATAGTTTATTCACCTTGTTGAATCACAGAGAGGCGTTCTTTAAGCGACATGATTCGTGATCTACATTTGTTTGAATATGTTTTTTGGATTATTATCCATGCTTGATGAAAAGTCTGGGAAGAGGCTATCAATGGTACAATAGCCTCTGAAACTGAGGCTAAGATGACATGAAGGATCAATTTGTCTTGTCTTATCTGAAAATTAGTCTCATCATTGGGAATTTGCATAGAGTCATTAATATACCCTATGAGATTGTATCCGATGAGAAGAGAGTTTAACTGGGCTTTTCACGAAATAAAATTTGTGAAAGTCAATTTTAATGATAATTGTGTGGCAGCATTGATGCATACAAGCACTTCACTCGAGTTTGATGTTATGTTGGGAATGTTGATGACTGTAGCACGATATGAGTTGTCTGGTGTCATTGGATCAGTAGCCACAGCGAAAGAAAGAAAAGAGGGAAAAAAAGGTTGGATCAAGATTGCAGTTAAGCAGAGGTTATATCTAATACCATATGAAAGACTTAATATGAGAGGATAAGAATTTTATACATTATTTATTATAGATTGCACGTATATATATACACAATTACAATCTCATACGATTCCTAAAATCAAGTGATCTGATATATCAGAATCAATTACTGCCACTAATTTGATTGATTGCTTCTTTCATGAAATTTAGATTGAGTGTAGATTTGCTACTTAATTTATTTTGATCTTGTGAATATTCAGTATCATTAACACCAACACTAGGGGGAGAACATAAGCAGTTAAAAAATGACATAGATTGAAATTCATGGTGGCGACGATGACTAACAATGGTGTCTGTGTGTGTCGATTTAGAATGATTTTGACTTATGATGGTGTCTATGAGTAGTATATTATGGTATAATGATTGACAGTAGTGATTAATCATAGTTGTTGGTAGGGAGTGATAATTAGTAATGTAATGATATTGATAATTAATGGCGATCGATTAGCAATATATAATATTGACTGGTGATAATAATTATTGATAATGATTAATGAATATAATAATGATTTGTGATGATGATATCAAATGATGGTTAATGATGATGATAATTGATTTTGGTGATTGACGGTAATGATAGTTGACTGATGATGATGGTTATGGATGGTAGGTAATGATGATTGGCTATGATGGTAGTTGTGGGTGTTGGGTGAAAGTAGATGGATTAGCACATAATTGTCATTTTTGTAGAAATTCTTAAATAGATATCTTAATGATATTAAAACTTTGCTATAAATCTTAATCATCCAAACTCATTAAGTGATTGTAAAATAGGGGTGGCAATTGGGCGGGTTGGGTCAAGTTTGGGGGGGGGGGTCATAATGGGTTAAGACAACAATTGGATCAGGACCCAACTCAAAATTTATTTGGGTCAAAATGGATTAGGTAATGAGTTATATAATGGGTCAAGACCCGATCCAATCCAATTTTTACTAAACCTAATAATTTGTTTGTTCTTTTAAACTATTTTAGTACCGAATAAAATTATTTTTTTTATTATGGTTATATATAACATATCAAATTGAAAAAAAAATTAATTAGATTTCTCATGAGCCAATTCGGGTTACATATCAACTCAATTTTTAATCGGTTGAGCTAATGAATAGGTGGGTTGGACTTGATTTTGCCAGTAAAATAACAAAAATAAAAGCACTTAAAATGTGTTTGATATGGTGAAAAATATTTTCTTATTTTCTCAAGTTTGCATTGACAAAATTTTTGGAAACATTTTTTTAGAAAAATAAATTCCTTAAAAATGAAGAAAATAACTTCCTTAAAGAAAGTAATGACAAAAAGTTCTAAAAGTGATATTATATGTTTATTGTATCATTTCCACCACTCAACGCCCCTAACCCCTACTCATTTATCATCCCACCCACATGCCACGCCCGAGGCCCCACTTTCCATCCCATCTCATTCCTATAGTGTTTTTGTTAGATTATATATAAATATTTTTTAGATAATATTTTTTTATTTACTTATCAAGCACTATAAAATAAGTAAAAAAATAACTTGTTTTCCAAATAATATTTTATCTTGGATTGTACCCCAACTTAGTCTATTTGATAAATGGGTTAATATGGATTGTACCCAAACTTAGTCTATTTGTAATGTATCCCATGCCCAATACATTATAATCTGAACAGATTGAACGGGTCAATTGGGCTTGAGCTGAATTTGTCAATCCTAGGCGTTAACATGATTTGATTAAAGATCGTTTCAAACTAAAAATTGGAGCGAATATAAATAAGTTGATACCTTTTTAAAACCTTTTAATTTGATTTGGTTTAAAAATTTTAAGAATCGTCAAAAATTTGTTTTTTATTCTAGTAAAAATAATCGAAGAAATTAAATTGAACCAAATATATATATATATATATATATTACTACTTATTAGAAGAGGCTACAAGCAGGTATGACTTTGTCGCTTGTATGACAGAGGTAATTATGCATTTTTTTATGTTTTCTTCTTTAGAATTTTGCATTTTATTGTTTCATATAGCTAGTATGTCAAGGGTAATTATGTAATTTTATGTTTTCTTCTTTAAAATTTTGTATTTTATTGCTTTATATAGGTAGAAAATTATGTAAAAAGTATTAAATCATAATAATTTATAACTTAAAATATTTAAAAACATATAAAAAAAAATTAGTTAACACTCAAAATTTCATCTATACTACATAAATTGAGATGAAAGGAGCAATATATATTATGTAAAATACGTAAAATATATTATAAATCACAATAATTAACAACTTAACTACAAAAAAATTATTAAAAATTTGGTTCACTTTTGAGATTTCATTTGAATCACATAAATCGGGACAAAAGGAGACAAAAGGAGTAATATATATTATGTGAAAATTACATAAAAAGTATTATAAATCACAATAATTAACAGTTTAAATATCTAAAAAGACATAAATTTTTTTGCTTGACTCTCAAATTCATCCGTGTGACATAAATTAGGACACAAAGAGTAACATATATAATGCAAAAATTACGTTAAACGTATTGTGAATTATAATAATTAACAACTTAAAATATTTTAAAACCATATAAAAATTGATTGACTTCAAATTTCATATGTGTTACATAAATTGAAACAAAAAAAAAGTAACATATATTAGGCCACGGACTTTATATCTAGTATATATATTTAAAGCTACATGACCAAGAGAAAGACAATAATGTAGATTTGTTAGCCGATAATGAAGGATTAGTAAAAAAATGTTGAAGGATGAGTACCCTATAAGGAAACATGAGACTCAACTAGCAGACAAAGGTGAACACAAAATGGTTAACAAGGCAATATAAGTTGATTATTCACAATCACAAATTGAAAAGAAGACCATAAAGTCAATGGAGATAGTAACAGAAGATACAAAGTCCATAATTATTTACCCTATAAAGCCAAATTACATTATAGTTGGTAATAATATTGGAGCCATAATTCTGAGCTAAATGAATAAGCATCAAATAGTCCTCTATTCAGTATAAACTCTCCTAATAGAGTTATACATGATTTAATGTCTCGCATATTAAAGAAGAGATGATCAGAGAGGAGTGTTGGAGCAAAATACATTTTAATATTAAAATAATAATATTAATTTTGTATGAGTTAGTGATCGAATATGGCAATAAGTTCCTATGTAACTTTTATAATCTCTTAACTCTTTATTTGCCCATTATTCTATATCATTATGCCTTGTAACTTATGTAACGCATGATTCCTCCATTTTTTTAATTACATTATTATCCACTTTATTTCTATTCAATACAAGGAAGAATTTCTCACATGTAAATAGTGGTGTTTCTTCCTCTGTGAAGAATATGTCAAATATGATGAGATGAAATATGTTAAGGGTGGAAAACTATTATAGTGTGTAGTAGTGAAAGAGAGAGTTGAGACAAAGAAAAAATTCTAAATTTTCAACTATATTCACTATAAAAGAAAGTAACTGATGGTTGAGCTTTGGACTCTTCAACTAATCCGGAGTTGTTTGAATCACACGGCATTGTTGGGTAGTTGTATCCTGGAGGGAGCAAGTCAAGAAATATACTGTTGGATCGGTGTAGATTATGCCGCAGTGGGCTTGAATCTCCTTAAATAGAGCAATATATCTTCGCCCCAGCCTGAATATAATTTTTATTCATATTTGTTATTTTATTTTCAACTGTAATTTATTGTAATTATGATATATTACACCAACTAGGAGAAAATAGCAGAGTTGAAGGAAAGGGAATAAAGAAAAAAAATTGCAACATATACTAAACGAAGTTATCATAAAGACAAATCTTCACCAAAGTCTCCCTCCTAGGGCGACAACATAAAAGGAAAGAAAAGTATGAACATAGAAAAATTACAATCTATCTGGATTATAACAAAGAGTATAACTACCAAATTCTAATCTAATTGATAATTTTCAGTAGGCTAGCATATTGAAAAGTATAAAAAAAAAAGATTGGGGATAAACCATGTTGACAAATATGGTATTTGGTATATCATATACAGTATCAAATGTCATGATATCAAAATTACGACATCAATAGTTTTAATTCGATATCTGGACCATTTATGTTCTTATATAAGACAGTTCCTTCTAGATTGGATCACGTTTGTATCCACAAACCATGTCTCTCAATTTTACTAAAAGTTAGATTGTTGAATCAAATAAAATATCTAATTTCTCACTTTACAGTGAAATGAATCTTATTGCCCGAAATGTTATAGAAACTAATAAGATATTAAAATGTAGAAACACGAGAAATTTAAGAAGTTTTGCATTAACAATAGAGAAACTTTCAGAAATAGCTAATATTAGATCTTTTTTTTTTTTCATTGTTCCCAGGAATTTTTTGGGGAATCTGCTCCCATGAAACAAGGCACATAGGCCCTTGAGCTGAGCTCCTTTTGTTTCGACCCAAGGTTCTCAGTCCTCTTTCGCCGAGATGTCTTTTAAAAATATTTTTTCCTCGCATCGGAACAAGACCCCCTTCTATTTGGCCTCTGTACCAATAGTAGAGTGGCTTGCTACTTTCAAGCAGAAAAGGAAGATTGAGCACGGAAGGGGAAAAGCTTGATTCTCATAGATTAGACAATACACATATGCAAATAGAGTTCCTTCGGGGAGTAAGGATCAGAAAGTGACTCATTCATCTTAGGGAGTTAGCTTTGACTTTATTGTTCACAATAGCAGCTTGCCAAATGGGAGAATGAGGACCGATCGACCAAACCTGACTCTTTAAGCCCTCGTCTTTACAGGAATTGTTGCAGCTGAGCGTAGATGACTTTCCGCAGATTGAAAAGAAAGAAAGAGAAACGACGGAATGAAGAATCGAACTGGCGTGATAGCAAAACAAAAGTTCATTCAAGGACCTACTAAGTCATCCACCCTTGCATCTATTTGATGCATCATTAGATGGTCGTCGTGTAACTCCTCGAGAGTCATGTTATTCGCCGAGGAGATCGAGATTGGGTTAGTGTACTGAGTACAAGATCGAAAAGAATGAATTATATGGATGCAGTGTCCGATTTGAATTGAATATTCCATTAAATAGAAGTAATTCATCATCATTCGGTTAGGATCATATTCGAATTCTGCTATGCCGGTGCGCAAAGCAAGCACACAAATCTCCAGATCAAGAGGTTGAGGTCCGAACTCCGGCGGAGAATACGTGTCAAGGGTGCTAGTTCTTTAGAACTTTCAAGAATAAAATGAAATAGGAACAATCGTACCCTCGAGACTACCAGTAGCTTCGGTTGTTGAATCTCATGAAAGTTAGGTTCAGTAAAGATTTTAAGTGGGTTCGCTTGAACTATGCTATGTATGAATGATCTTTTATATTTCATAGGGGATTTTCTCCAGTCCCAGTGACCCATTGGATTGGATTTCTCCCTTGGGCAGACTCCATATGGAGATAACTTGTTATTTTTGATAATTACAATTCATAGTTACATTATTATTTGTTACTAAATATTCAATATGTTTTTTCTTTTAAAGTTACTTTAAATACAAATTCAATATATAATGCAATGTATTAATTGTGTAGCAATTTCCTTTTTAAAAGAAAATTTAGCATATATCTCAATCTTTCATAGTCAATGGAACTATGAAATCTCACAATATCTTTTTCATGATAAAAAAAAGGATTGCACTATATTTTTTTTTCTTCTTCATTAATTTTGTTGTATCACTGACTATTATTTGTACGACATTGATACATAATTTTTTTTGTTGTTATAAACTTTTTTCACTTGAATACATTGGTACGACATTGATATAATTGCATTCTGGTGATGAATATACTACAGAAATACTTAAATGCATTAATACAAATGTATAATAGTGAACAAAAATACACTCAAATACATGATACAAATGTATAACAAGGAACTAGATACAAATTTATAACAAGGAACAACTACACAATAGTGATTACAAAAAATGAATAACAAGGAATAGATACACTTCAATACATTAATACAAATGTGTAATCAATAGCAGATACAACAAATACATTTGATATAAATGTATAATCATGAACAAATACATTCAAAAATAGATGAATACAATACATATACATGTGCATTGATACATGGATAAAATGCATATACGCGTGCGTTTAATTCTTTGAAAAGTCCCTCAAATTTGCCTCAAATTTACACCAAAATTCCTCAAATTTGAGATATGAACTCCTCATGATATATCTAATCTCTTCAAACGTCACTTGTTAAATTTAATAACAATATTTAGTAATAATTTCATAAAATCATAATTTGAGCTTAAGCTTCAAAGCTTTCTCTCATAATGACAACGAAGTTTCGTTAATCATCACGAGCCAATAACGACGATGCTTTATCGAAATAAGGGAGAGGAAGCATAACATCGTAAAGTTTGAAAAGAATCGTCCATGAAAGTAAAAAATCATCGAGGGAAGAATGTCGCTAATTTGGAGAGAGAAAAGAGGAAGTAGAGATAATTTATAAATACAATGCCTAGAATTAAATCTATAAATACGCTAATTAGAAGGTACATTTTCAAATTGAAAAATAGCTATTAAATGAATAGTATAGCTACAAATTATAATTTTTTTTAAACTATAATTGTATATAATAAATATATAGCATATATTTGTCTTACTACATGCTTTTCCATAATAATGATAAAGTTATTTAAATTGCTATTATGTTTACCTAATGTAAACATTAAAACAAATTAAACCAAATTAGCTCAAGGACAAAAACTTAACTAAAACCACCCATAAGAATTATGGTGAAGGTCTAGGGTTCGAGTCCTCTTAGATGTTAAAAAAAATAAAATTTAACTAAAGCCAAAAGGAGCTTATATCGTCCCTCCAAATTTCACGCACATTCACTTACTATTCAAAAATTCAAGGGCACATCTGTCATTTAACCTCAACTCCCTATCTTCCTCAACAAGAAAAAACACGTAGTATTAAATATCACCATCAAAAGACGATTTAATTACGATTTTCCCAACCCCTCAAAAATCTTGAACCTTCCTCGAATGTCCCTCCAATTACCCCCATCAAGGGTATTTCAGACATTTCATAATACTTAATTTCTTCACCCTGAATAATCAGCTTATTTATTATTTCACTCTTATCCGTATCCCTTTACTTTCCTACACCGACTGTAGAATTAAATCTTCTTTTATGACTAAACATAAAGGGATTTGGAGAAAACAAAATAATATAAAAGTACAGAAAAGCCCCAGAAAATTTACCAAACCCTAATTTCTCACTCCGAAACAAACGTTCCTCAAGACTTTTTCCCTCCTCTCTTCTTCTTCTTTTCCTCTATTTTCTCTCTCTCTCGCTCTCTACAATACAACTCCTCTTTCCCTCGTCGTCTCTGTATCTCTCTCTGTGGAAATTAGTTTTTTCTTCCTCTCATGTCGAGTTTGGGTAGCTAGGAGCCGTCCGATCTGGTGGTTTTGGGTCAGATCTGCGACGAGGATCTAAAATCCGACGTCACGCGCCGAGATCTGGGTGACACGCGCCGAGGTATGGTAGTTAATGGGAGGCCGATGAAGAGGTTGAAGAGGAGAGTAACGGCAGACCTCAACGACTTCCTTACCTTCCCCGACGACGGCAGTGTCGCCGGTAGTGGTCCGTTTAGGACGACGGTGAAGGAGTTTCTATCGAAACATGCGTTATTGCCCCCGCCTTCTTCGTTGTTTCCTCACCTTCTGACGTGGCAGATCCTCTTCCGCGTCGGAAACCTCACCGACGGAGACGGCGACTCTTCTCCGTCCGTTGTCTGCCTCGATGTTATCGAAGAAGACGTTGCTAGATGTAGATCCGTTTATTGCGACCAGTGCCGAGTCGTTGGTGAGTTTTCCCATCGATAAATTAAATCTGTTCATACTAATTTTGGATGATGAGTTCACCGGACTTCCGTTAACTTTGATGGACTCGCTAGAACTGAACCGTCGATTTCATGAAATCAGAACCGTCCAGTTGTCACTCAAGACTTTCTATTAGAAAAATATTGGTCTACTAAAAAGCTGAACTAATACAGCGCCAGCTCACATTGAACCTTTTCTTAATTAACAAGTAAAAAATATTACTCTAATTAATCAAAAATAATTAAGAACGTGGGGTCCAAATAAGTGTAGGTCCTTTTGAGTTGATGACAATTGATACAGGCAGCCACGGAGCTCCCAAAGTCTTTCTGTTGTAATTTACATATATAACCTTCCCTGATAGGAGGGAGAATGAAAACGACTAGCAAGTGTCACAGGTACATCAGTGGACAATCACGTAATTTTGGTATCGTGTCAGCCTTGACTTGACTATTTGTATGATGATGTGGCATGAGGTTGATGTTTGTGGAGATTAGAGTGTAATCGTTGTAATAGGAAATTCTACTTAAGCAAAAAAATATTATTCTAAATGTATTTGTATATAATCTGGATAACTTTAAAATGGGAGGGGTGGGGTGGTTGGGATGGGGGTGCCAGGTTGAGATGAAGTTGATGTATGTTGGAGGCTGGAGAGAAACTTGTTTTTTCCTTAAATGTTCTCCAAAATTTGACTAAACTGAACATGAGGAAATCACCAAAATATTAAGTACGTTTCAATTTTTAGGGATAAAGTTGATGTATGTTAGATATTCAGTAATATCTTTTGTAGTTTGAAAGCAAATTGAAAAATTTGAATATTGGGTTGAATTGTGTGTTTCTCTTCAGAAACTTTTGGATGTGTGAATATATTGATTGTATTCTTGTTGGTTTATAGGTTGGAGCAGTAATCCAGTTTGTGCAAAACGTTTTCATTTTATTATTAAGGCAGATGGAAACTCAATTGGGGGTTATAACAAGTCCTGTGCTGGGTGTGGTGAAGCCCTTCAGTTATCCGAGTCTAGGTAAGAATTTATACACTTCCCTTTGGATTTCTTTGTTAAGTTGAAATCGTTCTTTCTCCCTTTTGGTGTGGCTCCATATGTTATGACATTCATATCCCGTATGTTCCCTTTTTACCGTCTTTCCGTTGAATTTTGTAATATGTTTTAGTCATTTTGGAAACATGTTGAGTAATTGAGTTGAATGTGTGGATCTGTCTGCAGCTTCAAGGTTGCGTTAAATCCTCTTGCCAATGGCTGTGAACTCCTTTTGTTTATTTTGATCTCTGTTTTATTGAAAAATGTGGGGCTAAATACATTAATTTGTCTTGTCAGGTGCAAGTCATGCAATCATGTCATGACCACAGAAGATGTTGAAGATTGGATGTATCATCAGTTAGAGGATACCAGCCATCTTCTGCATGGTGTGATTCATGCCAATGGCTATGGGCATCTTCTCAGGGTAAACGGTAGAGAAGGTGGATCCAGGGTGCTTTCTGGAAGTCATATAATGAATTTCTGGGATAGGCTTTGTAAAGTTCTTGGAGCAAGGTAAGCATAATTTGTATTAGACGTTATGTTGTCGGAATAGTAAAATTTGACATGTTATTCTAAGTGCTGAAGGCAATCTTAGTTTGGTTCTCCAATGAGCTATATTTGATGATTTAGTCTTGTATTTCTGTATGGTCAGAAAAATCAGCGTGATGGATGTTTCAAAGAAATATGGTTTGGAGCTACGTCTACTACATGCCATCACAAAAGGTCATCCATGGTATGGTAAATGGGGTTATCAGTTTGGCGCTGGTAGTTTTGCTCTGACTCAAGATTCTTACAGACAAGCTGTAGAGAACCTTTCTTCTCTTCCCTTGACCATCTTTCTATCTCAAGGACGGAAGCCTCGCACTCGTCTGCAGGACTTGATTTCATTTTATCAGTCCTTGTCAGAGAGTGAACTTGTAAATATTAGAGACCTTTTTCTTTTCTTAACTAGTTCAATCCATGATGCCCGCAAACTTGGCTTGGGAGCTAATGATGCTTCTTGTAAGAAGCGTAAAACTTGCGACTCCAAGGTCTTATGTGCATGGACCAGTAATGACATTTTACGTGTTGAAGAAGCAATGTTTAGAGTACTACGGGCTGTCTCTGGGTCCAATTGGGTGAGCTGGCGTGCTCTTAGAGGTGCTGTGTGTAAAGCTGGTCCTCCTGAACTCCTTGATTATTGCCTAAAGGTACTCAATGGAAAGCAGGCAGCTGATGGAATGGTTGTCAATGCCCGCAGTGCTTCTGGTTCTGGCGCTATGGAATATAAGTCAGTAAATCCATTCTTCTTGGGAACTCGTTATTTACAATATTGTATAGATCACATTTAGTGTGCGTTGTAGATTATTATTTTTTTTGCTTTCTCACTGATTTTCTCTTACCTGATGCAGACTTGAGCGTGGCAATCCAATGGTTAATGTGAATACAAATGAGAATAGATTGCCCTGTACACCGAACTTCCCATCTGAGGAACATCTACTTCGAGATCTGAAGTACTTGTACGAGTGCATGCTAAACCCACTGACAATGTCTAATCATGTTCCCTTAATCAGAAGGGAAGTTGCAGTTGACTCTGCTACTACTGTTCTTGATTGCAAGCAGTTTATGAAGGTATATCAACCTGAAAGATTCTTGCCTATCCCAAAATCAGATGCAATCCAGGTGCTATGTGAGGTGGACATCATGGAACATTCTGATGTACATTCCAGAAACCCTCCTCCAGAATTATTGATTCTCCCCTCGGATGCTACCATTTCTGACTTGAAGGCAGAGGCATCAAGGACATTTCAAGATGTATACTTGATGTTCAGAAGATTCCAAGCTGATGAGCTAGTTGGATATGGTGGCGTGAATGAATCTACTCAGGTCAAACTCCTTCTTGGATCTGCTGAATTTGTGACGGTCAGAGGAAAATTTCTGGGGAAAAATGGGCTGAGTAGGTATAGAATGGAAAGGGGAATGGAGAGATGGACTGTAGATTGCTTCTGTGGAGCAAAGGATGATGATGGGGAGAGGATGTTAGCTTGTGATGTGTGTGGTGTTTGGCAGCACACCAGGTGTGCCGGGATCCCTGACTTGGATGCTGTTCCTGCCAGGTTCATTTGTCTTAGGTGCAGATGTGTCAGTAAGTCTACAGATACAAGCGGTAATTGCAAGGATGAATCAGTTGGTGGTGTGGGATTAGGGAAGAGCCTGGCTCATGCTGCCTAAAGTGCGCTGGGATCTTTAATAATGCTGTAATATGTAAGTAACCCGTAAACTTATATAGGCAGAGTTTATCGGGTAGAGAACAAGCTCAGATTCAAAGATTAACAGTTTTTCTGAACTTGTCTGGCAGTTTTTGTCAACTAAATAAATTTCACTGCTATTATAATCCTGTGAATGTAGTAGTAAAATGGTCATTGTCATTCAGATGTCGAACTAAAATATTACTTTTTCCTGCTTTCTGCTTTGCAGGTGGGTTCAGTTAATACCAAGTCTAAGTGTGGCTTTTAAGTGTTATGGTGTGTGAGATTTGAGGATGGCTCTATTCGAGGTATATCTACTGTGTCATACATCGTGCATGGTCTGTACTATATGACTTCTCTCATACATTAGTTGGTGTTTGTGCAGTAAATGGGTCTCAGTTCTTGCTTGCATCATTGGTGCTGAGAATATTTTGCAGAATCTAGGATGTTCTTGGGTGAAATCTTAACTACCAGTCAACTTTTATAACTTGGAAGATCAAAGATGTTGCGATCAGCCAACTCCTCCCAATCAAAGATGAATTTATGATGTCTACGCTTCTACATGTGATTTTTGAAATTTTGCTGATGACACGATTCGCCTTCTTCCTGAATTGTGTTTCCCCAGGATACAGGATGACTAGCATTTGCTGCAAATAACTGAATTTAGACAAAGACAAGCATGACAGAGGGAGGGCTTATCAAGTTGGTCACAAAGCATCATTTGGCTTCTTACATTCCAATGTTGACACAAACTGAAGTTGCTGTCTGAGCGTTAATAGAGTTCACAAGATACATGCAGAACAAGCGATGCTCACAATGTATATATAGTTCCTTTTTTTGAAATACTCTCGATGGCCAAAATATGGCTTGAAGCAAGTCTTTTCTTGTCTTGGCAAGCAAAAGAATGTAAGTCTGCTTTAATATTTGAGGGTTATTTTTGCCATCTTTTAGTGTTGTTTGAGACGTGTGTATCAAGTGTGAATTTCTAACAATATTTATGCGATGAGGACTAGCCACTACTCAAATGTTCCTTGCGTCCCTCTCTGTTTAATGGTGTTAGAAACAAGTGTAACAATGCATTTTCCTTCAGAAATTTACATTCTTCCCCAAATTCGTTCAAACAAAAGAAAGGAATTG
Source organism: Solanum dulcamara (assembly GCF_947179165.1). Lineage (NCBI taxonomy): Eukaryota > Viridiplantae > Streptophyta > Magnoliopsida > Solanales > Solanaceae > Solanum > Solanum dulcamara. The sequence goes on from NC_077246.1 coordinate 64,462,376, forward strand.
AACTATTTCCCTTAACCTTGCCAAAACGATGCGGTAGTCTTGTTTCTCCCAGGTCTGAAACAACTCAGTTAACTCCCTTATCTCAGTGATATCCATTTCTGTTTAAGTTTAAAGTGAATTACGTTGAAGTGCTTATATTAGGGTTTACGAGTATAATTTTTGTTTAGGCTTTAACCTTATATTATTACTCTTAACTGTGAATTGACTGAATCAGCTAATATATTTACGTACATCATTGAACAAAGTGTCATATACTCCCCTTTCCCCCACCCTTCATTTATGTAATAATTCTTTTCAGATAAACTAAAGTTTCGGATTAAATTTTGTAATTAGGTGTAGTTGGTTATAATTTTTTTGAAGGAGAGGAAAGAACACTTTCTTTGCATGAAGATGGGAGTTACATTTTAGTTTGTTTTGTCCTATTTTAATTTGACACGAAGTATAAAAAGGTAATCAAGATTTTGAATTTTATGGTTTTAAATTAAAGATATATTAAATATATTAAAATGTTATTCATTTTTGTGGTTTTTAAATGTGTTGTATGAAAAATCAGAATTAACGAATTGCTAAAAAGGAAAAAAAAATTCTTTTCTTAAATAAATTAAAAAGGAAAGTAGAACAAAAAGTGAGTTGATAACAAATTTGGAGTACCTTTTAAATTTTGATTGAATAAAGTATTTCAACTGTTTAGGATAAAGAAAATATAATTTTTCTGTTAAAAAGATTAGATAATGGTCAGTTGATGAATCAAATGGTTAGTCACACTCAAATCTTATATTTTCAACGAGTTCTAACAACATGCATGCGGTATTTCCATCCACTAATTGAAGCGTTAGAATTTGTATGTTTCACTATATATAAGAATCTTGACAACTTTTTATTCGAATTTCTAGCTTTACTTTTTAATATTTCTAGAGATTTTTCTTTTGCTCTCCACGTCTTTATGTAATGTAACTCAATTTTATAATAGCTTTTAATGTCATGTAATATATCGATTGGAGTATATAATGACTTAGAATCATCAATCTTGCCCATTATCAAACCTCCAACAAGCTTCAAATTAGCATGACTGTGCAAAAAAAATAATCATTTTTACATGTGAAAACAATATACGATTTTCTCATCGTGAATGTATTTGACTCATTAAGACAGATGACTTAAAATATCATAATCATTGATCATCCACATATACAAAATAATACATGCAATATCATAACATATAAATATAATAGTGATGTCCACATTTGCAACTACACTTGTGTGGTAAGTTATAATAGGAACACTTAATTATATTGTAAGTACACTAGTAGAAAAATAGTAAATGATAATTTTATCTATTATAGAGTCTTTCAATTAACGCATTGTTCAATCAATAATTTAATGAGATACAACGTTCTGTCATTAATCTTTTTTCCTAAATTCAAGATGATTCAAGACCCAACTCCTGGATCCCGGATCAGATCGGTGTTGGATCTCAATTTGAGTGTCGAATCCCGAATTAGAAATCGAGGTAAAATTTTGGAGTGCCAAATTTGAGTTCCGAGTTAGGTGTCAGGGTGGGGTTTCATGTAGGGTGTCGGAGCCGGGTTTCAGATTGAGAGTCGAGGTAGGGTTCCTGTTCAAGTTTCGGAGTGGGTCCTTAATCGATCATCGAGGTCGAGTGTCCGGATCAGATCCCGGTTCGAAAGTCGGATCTCCTGATCTGGTCTTGATTCTAAATTCGGGTCCCAAATAAAAAGTTGGAGTCGGGTCCTATGTTAGAAGTCGGGATCGAGTCCTAGGTCATATTCGGGTCATATCCCGGTTCACAAGTCAAATTCAGGGGTCTGATGTCAAGGTCGAATCACGAGTCAGAAGTTGGGTCGGGTCAAAAGTCGGAAATTGGGGTCAGTCTCATGTCTGATGTTAGGTCCAGGTGGGGTCAGATCCCAGTTCAAAACTCGGGTGCAAGGTTAAATCTTAGGTCGAAAGTCAGGTCCCGATCCGAGATTCGAATAGGGTCCTAGGTCGAGAGTTGGTGTCGGAAGTGCGGTCCGAAGTAGTTTATATGTCGGATGTCGGGATCGAGTTTCGAGTTGAGTCCCGAGTAAAATATCGAGATCGGATCTCGAGTCAGAAGTCGGATCTCAAGTCGAGTCCTGGAACAAGTGTTGGATCGAGAAATGGGTCGGAGAGTCAGGGTCAAGTCTTGGTTCGGAAGTAGATTCTCGATTCAGGTGTCGGATGTCGAGGTCGAGTTCCGAGTCGGATGTCGGGATGGAACTCCAAATTAATCATCGAAATTCTTTTTTGTATGATAATTTATGAGAGTAATATGCAAAGCACGTTCATAGACACTAGTTATATTATAAGTACACTAGTATTGTTCAATGTACTAATTGATTCATCTTTATAGAATAATATCTTAAATTTTCTAACACCTCGTAAATCATATCCAAAAAAATGCGGCATGAATCCCGTATTTCCTCACATTCAAATTATCAAGATTTAATTATTATACTAAGTAATAAATCAAATATAAGAAGTCTCACAAACTGTAATCAAAGACATATAAGTACAAGTAAAACATCGATGGACACTTTTTGTTCAATATATATTATGCTAGGATAAAAAATTACTTACAGTATATATGGTTATACGTTTAACTGTGGAGAATTTCCTATAGTTTATTTTGTCGTACTTAAACGTTTCAATCTTCAACTAAAAAATTTCCCTAACCGTAAAGTAGTTTCAAATATCTGAAAATACATTTTTTTTAAACATTCATTGTTGATTATACCATTTTATTAATTTTCATTTCATTACAATAGTCTTCATTAATTGGCATAAATTCAGTGTATTCAACACTTTCTATCAATTATATCTTTTAGATAACACTGAAACTTTGAATTAATAAGATTGGGATTTGACAAAATACCACACAAGTTTTCTCCTTCAATATTATATAAAAAGGATAATCTATGAATGAACTTTTGCTTTTCGAATTCAAGTATCATCTCAAACTTCGATAGTTGTATATCTTCATTGGAGGATATTTATGCTTCACAAAATATTTAATTTCAATTGTATTCATGAAACCATAAACCCTAATGTATCTTCGTTATTTCATCAAGAATTATATTAAAATCACGATTCATTTTTAGTAAGCGTTTGGCCCCAAATATTCTTGGCAAGTTATTCTTGAGTGAAGTTTCACTATGCGTTTGACCACAAATTTTTCTAAGTTTTGGTGAAGTTTCAAAAAATATTATTTTGTACTCGTAACTTCTAAAAATTATTAAAAATATCCATAAGTTTGTGTTGTCATTTTATAATGAACATGTTCCATTAAAAAAAACTTATAACATAATTGATATCAATCATCAACAACAAAATAACAATATAGGCAAGAACAATACATTAATCGAATTAAAAATAAATTATTCTTTTTTTCCAATATTGTCACTCAAACTATTCTTTTTCAGAAGATATAATAACAAATTATTCTTTTATAAAATCTTCCACATTCTACGAACAATCTTTTCCAACAAGTTTTCATTTCTATATTAGATGACCGAGAAGACGAAACAGTATTGTTACTATGAGTTGATTGTTCATCATTTTCATCAACGATCATATCATCACTTTCATATTCAGTGAATATTCTATCAATGCTTTGATTTTCACGTAAAAAAATATGTAATACGGCACAAACAACTACTATTTTTACTTGCTTGTCTAAGTCATAGTTGTTTATGTCTTGTCGTAGTATTCTGAATATACTTTTCCACGCACCAAATATTTTTATAATAAAAAACAAGTTTATAGTTAAATAGCTGTTTATCATTCTTAGGCTCTCTTTCACTTCCCTTGTAGTCTTGCAAATAATATCACACTCCTTTATATGGAGCTAGAAATTATTTTGTGTTTCGAAGACCAACGTCAACAACATAATATTTTTCTACAAAAAATTAAAAAAAGTAATTCAGATCATACTAATGCTTCTTCTTGATTTCTTCCTTTCTAAAATACTATCAAAAATAAAAAAATTACTAATTTACATACCATGTGGTGGAAAAGGAAAGTTATTCAAAAATAAATAGTCCGGTTATTTATTAATAGATAGAGATTTTATTTAATGGTGTTGGTTGACCACATTAATAAAGTAAGTTGGTAGATAAATACTAGTTGAAATTAATAAATAATGAGTGTTTTTATAAAATATAAAAATTTGGGGTAATTTTTAAATTTTTAAAACTTCCCAAGTTCTCAAGTTCTAATTTTTTCTAGAACTTGGAATGTTTGCTAAATATATTTGTCAAGTAATAGCAAATTATATGGACAAACACTAGTTCTCAAGTTTATTTTCAATTTTTTTCCAAAAACTATTAGGTGGTAAACTGTCACCCCGTCAATAACACAATTGTTGAAGCCGCGTTCGATATTCTATCACCATAATACTGAATTAATATTTTTAATTCTAACATTATACATTAATTATATACAATATATAAACATTGTATTAAAAGTGTATAACAGGTACTTATACACTCGTTTATGCGGTAATATGCATACAGACTTTTATATAAAAAATTATGCTTGGTCTCCTATTAACTTCAACTACAAATTCCATTTGAAATGGTCAATTTTTTTCTTCCAAGTAGCTTCAAAATTTAGCTGTAACCTCGAAATGACACCTTCGACAAACCACAATCATTAATTTTGTTAAAATTTTCAGCAAATAAAGAAATACTAGAGATTCACAATACCATAATTGGCAAAACAAGAATTATGATTTTGAAAAATTTATCACCTTCACAAATGTCTAGCCTAAAATAAAGTATTAAAATTCACTACTTTAGCTTAAAGATAATATAATCGATTTTTTGTTTTTACTTAATCTGCAATTTACTCAATTTCATGAATTACAAAAGAAAAAAAACAATAGGCCAACTATTATGGCAAATCATAGTGAACAAGGAGTCTTTGTGGGTTAAATATAATGTGTCCATGGACTATATATATAGAAGAAGATTCCTCTATATGGACTCATAGAGGACCTATAAAAACTCAATGCAATTAAGAAACATATGCAGGGCTGGTATAGCCAAAGCAGATACATGCTGACAAAAAATGAAATCTATTCTATCACTAGAAGCTACTTGGCAATTACATGCCAAAGACCACATATGAGAACAATTGACTTAGTGTGGACTGTCGTGGCCCTCCCAAAGCATAGATTTGTGATGTGGTTGGCTATACAAGGAAGAATACTTACACATGAGAGGAAGCTTAGACTGCACATTCAGGTTGATGACACTGAATGTTGTCTATGTGATGAGAATGTCTTGGAGACAAATGTGCACCTATTTGAGAAATGCAAATAGACAACAACTGTGTAGCAAGAGATGAATCAGTGGACATGAATTACAATGCAAAATAATGGGATCAAGTAGGTTCTACACAGAAGCAACAGGATGACACCACAAGCTCTGATAATACTATTTGCAAAAGTAGCATCAAAACAAGGTCCAAATCCCATAAGTCTTGATGATTAGTACTATATGCTGGATAGACTCCAAAAACTCAAGGATTATCACAATATCTCTATGTTGGCAATTCTTGAACCATTTTCAAACCAATCTCATCTCAATTCCCACAGAATTCAACTTAAAATGGACAGTGCCATTCATAATCCTAATAACAAAATTTGGCATTTTTGGAATAAAGAAGCTCCTTCCCATGCTAAGAGCCTTTCTAAACTCTTGAACTTAAGAGAGGCTTCTTTTCAAGCTGATGAGTAGAAATTGAGTATAAAGAAAATGACAAAAGAAATCTCACATCTATGTTGGCAATTCTTGAACCATTTTCAAACCAATCTCATCTCAATTCCCACAGAATTCAACTTAAAATGGACAGTGCCATTCATAATCCTAATAACAAAATTTGGCATTTTTGGAATAAAGATGTGGCCTGCTCCATTATAGATCAAGATGAGTAGCAGATTACATGTGAGATCAAGCATGTTGCATGTCCTATTACTTACTTCACAACCTTTGTTTATGCTAAATGTAAGGATCACTTGAGAAGAGATCTTTGGGAGAAACTACTGCAGTACTCCAGTGTAGACAAACCATGGTGTACCATAGGGGATTTTAATGTGATCACTGACATTGATGAGAAGCTGGGGGCCAAACCTATAACATGAACAAAAGTTTTGAATTCATAAGTATTATTGAAGTTTGTGGAATCATAGACTTAGATTCTCATGGTGTAAAGTATACATCGTGTAACAACAAGGATAATGATGCCAGGATTTGGAAGAGACTTGATAGAGCTATAGTCAATGATAAGTGGTTAGAAATGATGCCTATGACAACTATAACTCATCTAGCTTCCACTGGATCAGACCACTACCCTTTACTCATGGAGTGTGCAGAGAGACAGAACAATGCCATTAAGCATTTTAAGTTCCTACACTGCTGGGTTGACAATGATAACTTCCTTGATGTTGTGAAAACATGCTGGGGAAAACCTGTTGTAGAAAATCCTATGAGAAGATTTCACGAAAAAATGAAAAAAAGTGAGCAACACTCTGAGTAGTTGGTCAAGACAAGAATATGGAGATATCTTTTCTTCCATCACTGATTTTGAGGCAAAAGTTAGAGATACTGAGGATGCAATAATCAAAGATAACTTACAAGATAATAGAACCAAGCTGAATCAGATCAATGCTCAATACATTAGGTTTCTGAAGATAGAGCAGTCCATCCTTAAACAAAAACTCAGCTCCATTGGTTTAAGGAAGGGGATGCCAACTCCATCTACTTCTATGTTATCATTAGAGGGAGAAGGAGAAGATGGTATAGTCACAAAATTGAAGATGATTAGGGTATTATTATTCATGGAGATGCAGAAATTGTCAAGGCTGCCTGTCATTATTTTGAAAAAATATTTACTAAAGACAACAAGAAGATCAATGAAGATGTTAATTACATCCCTAGAATGGTCAGTGACAATCAAAATCACTTGCTTCAAGGGTTACCTACTAAGAAGGAGTTACAAAAAGTGATCTTCTTTATGAGTGCTACTTCTGCTGCAGGTTCTGATGGGATGACTGGCAAGTTTTTTCAGGTATGCAGGGACATTATCAGTGAGGATTTGTTGGAGCTAATTCAGTACTTCTTTAATGGTCATGACATTCCCAAATACATCTCCCATGCATGTTTGGTTCTACTCCCAAAAGTAGAACATCCTAACAGATTATTTGATTTCATACCTATCTCTCTCAGCAACTTTACTAGCAAAATAATCTCCAAACTCCTTAGTAGAAGACTAGCTCCCATCCTCCCTCAACTTATTTCTAATAATCAATCTGGATTTGTCAAAGGAAGGAGCATATTTGAGAATATTATGTTGGCCTAAGAAATTATGCATAACATAAAAAATTGGTGATAATGTGATTATTAAACTTGATATGGCTAAGGCTTATGATAGGGTTTCATGGTCCTTTATTTGTCTTTTCATGAGAAAGATGAGATTTGGAGAAATCTTAATTGACATGGTATGGAGAATAATGTCCAACAATTGGTACTCTGTCATTATCAATGGTAGTAGGCATGACTTTTTCCACTCAGCAAGAGGCCTCAAATAGGAAGACCCCCTCTCCCCTGCTCTCTTTATTCTTGGTGCTGAGGTGTTGTCCAGAATGTTAAACAACCTTCATCATCACTACCTGTACACATGTTTTCAAATGGAGAAAAGGGGTCCTCAAATTAACCACTTGAGTTTTGCAGATGACATTATTATCTTCACCTCAACCTCCAAGTATTCCCTCCAGCTGATCATAAAAACTCTTCAAATGTATAAGGGCACTTCTGGTCAGCTTATTAATAAGGACAAGAGCCAAATCTTGATCCCTACTTACACACCTGCTGATATTATTGATAGAGTGGTGTCCATCACTGGATACAAATGCACTCATGGTCCTATGACCTACTTGGGATGTCCATTGTATATAGAAAGGCAAAGGGTCATTTATTTCACTAGTATGGTTGCAAAAGTGATTGCTAAAATCCAAGGGTGGTAGACAAGGATGCTAAGCTATAGGGGTAGAGCCACTTTGGTCAAATCTGTGCTTCAATCCCTCCCTATACATCTGTTATTTGCTATAACCACTACCAGAACTACTTTGAAGCAAATTAAATGTCTTATTGCTGACTTCTTCTGGGTTGGGATAAGGACAAAAAAAAAGTACCATTGGGCCTCTTGGGAAACTCTTAGCTTACCATATGAGGAGGGAGGTATTGTTGTAAAAAATCTGGAAGATGTATGCTTAGCACTGCAATACAAACACTGGTGGTTATTCAGGTGTAAGAGATCTCTATAGGGGGATTTCCTGAAAGCTAAATATTGCCAAAGAGCCCATCCTGTCACAAAAAAGTGGCACACAGGCCAATCTCTCATATGGAAGAACATGATGAAGAATAAGGGTGATATAGAGCTTCATATTAAGTGGACTTTGTATTCAGAGAGCTGCAGTTTCTGGTGGAATAATTGGTTGGGTATTGGCCCTTTGGCCAACCACTATGAATATAATCCAAGATTCAACAACTCTACTATCTCTATGTTTCTGAGAAATGGGAGATGGAATGATTGAAAGTCAGACAACAAGCTCCTCAACACATGATACAAATAATTCTCAGCACAGAAATCAGTTACCAACAGGACATTCTTGATCAGGCTCAATGGAAGCTGCAGTCACATGGAAACTTCACTTGTAAATCAGCTTGGGAACATGTAAGGAAGAAAAAGAGCAAGACATTGACTGATACTTTGACATGGCACACTAACATCCCATTCAAGGCTTCATTCTTGCTATGGAGAGCCTTGAGACACAAACTTCCAACCAATGAAAAACTGATTTCTTTTGGGAGAGAACCTGTAGTGTGCTCTTATTGTTACAGGCCTGGTTTAGACAACATAGATCACATTTTTGTCTCTGGAAGCTTTGTTAAGCACATCTAGAAATACTTCTCCAGCTGGTGGGGAGTTCTGTAGGATCACAGCTCTATTAGAAGCAACTTGATGAAATGATGGACTTACAAACCAAACAATGCAGTACATAAACTCATATTGCAAGCCATCCCTATATTTATTTACTAGAATGTCTGGAATAACAGGTGTGCAAGTAAATATGGAGGAAAGAAGTCTAGTACTACTAGAGTGAAGTTCACTATAGTCAAGGACATATACATGCTGATTACTATTGCTTTTCCATATATTTCCTGGCTAACTGTTTGGAAGGATCTAGTTATTTGGATAGAAAGCTGCAAGCATGACATGAAGGTAACTCAAGTTAGATGGTTCAAACCTCCCCCTAACATTGTTAAACTCAACACAGATGGGAGTGTCATAGGTAATCCAGGGAAAGTAGGAGCAAGGGGCATAGTAAGGGACCACAAAGGTAATCTAATATATGCTTTTGCCACTCCTTTGGGAATTAGATCCAATAATCAAGCTGAAGTGTAGTAACCAGTCTTGGCATCACTTGGTGCCTCCAACATGGTTATATATAGTAGAGTCATTTTGGAAGTTAATTCTGAACTTGTGATCAAGTGGCTGAAGTTGGACATCAAACCACCTTGGAGCATTCATAAGTTCACTGCAGAGCAGCAACATTTGGTCCAACTGCTGGATTTCTTCCAATGCAAATATGTCTTCCGAGAAGCAAACTTTCCTACAGATACTTTGGCTAAGAACAACCATATGCTTGATCACACACTACACTTCTACAATCTCCAGCAACTACCACAAGAAACCAAAGGCTACATCAAGTTGGACAAGCTAGAGATGGCAAGTTTTAGAAGAAGATAACTAAAAATGATCAAACAACCTTCTTGACTTGAACTTTGATATATATCCCAACTGTTTGTGCTTCACATTTGCTGTATCTATAGTTAGATATAGTTTTCATGAATAACTTATAGTTAGGATTATATTGTAAAGGGGAGAGTCTCCCTTATTTATGTTTTCATAGTTGTTTTGTATCAAGAGGAGTCCTCTCACTTAGTTGTTTAGTTTAGGAACCATTGTATCCTATTTTCTACACTTGTGCAGGTAAACTACAGCTGCAGCAGCCACCAGGAGCAGCACTCAACTACAACATGCAACATCATTGTCACGACCTAGCCCCGTAGGCCGTGACTAGTGTCCGAATTGGATACTCGTATACACACCTATTACCTATAGTCAATCGGCAGTTAAATATGATATAAGATTTATATGGGCAACACGTCGTCTCAAACTGTCACTTATATATATACCAAAATCACCTGTTTCTTGGAGAATCTTAATTGTCAAAAATAAGATAACATAATACGTAAGCCGACAAGGCTTTCACTCCGAATGTAAACGTCCAAAAACATAAGCCATACTAGTACACCAGACAACATCTACATACAACCCACTCATGTGTCTACAGACCTCTAAGAGGATTAACAAAAGCATATGATGGGATAGGGCCCCGCTGTACCCCTAAATACACAAATATATACATTATAAGGATTAGTACCAAAAGTTTAGGCTCCGAGATAATGGAGCACTTCAAACCCGTTGAGTAGAATCCTAAGCTGGCGGCTCTCCAAAATGAGTATCTATACCTACGGGCATGAAACGCAGCCCTCTGAAGAAGGGGGTCAGTACGAAATATGTACCGAGTATATAAAGCATAAAATATCGTAAAGGAGATCACATCTGAAATAAAGATTCAGGAGTCAAGTATCATAATCAATAAATCACTGTACCTGTGTCTTATAAAATGAAGACATGCATATCATCATCATATATCGTACCTGGCCCGTTATGGGACTCGGTGTCACAATTATATCAATATATCGTCATATGTATATATATACCATACCTGGCCCTCTAGCAAGGGACTCGGTGAATAGAGTAGTGTTCACTGATACCGTACCCGGCCCATTATGGGACTTGGTGCCATAATGATATCGTCATATCATCATAATATCATATTATCATATCACGTACCCGGCCCTCTAGTAAGGGATTCGGTGAATAATGTAGTGGAATCCATACATGATAACATACCCGGCCTATCGTAGGACTCGGTGAATAATACCATAATAATATGCATGAATAAGGTATCATTAGCAACCTTGTGAAATTTGATCATTATCGGAGACTTAATAGAATAAGCAAAACAGTCCATCATTTGAAAACCAAGACAATAGTCATTATGAATCACACCAATTATGGATTATACTAAAATATGAATTATACCACAACATGAGTTATACCAACTAGGATGGCTGGAATCATACACATGAGTCAAGACATAACAATATAAATTTTGAAAATCAAGAATGGTAGCCATCCGAGTATATCTACGAATAAGAGTTTCTTTGGAATTTAAGCATACGTCATTCGTTCGTTTCATATGGATCATGCCAAAAGAAGAAAATGTTAACTTTACATATCTTTAGCGTTTATATGTATATGCTGTCCAATATTGTCTCAACCTATATTAAAACGTTAAGCACTATGGTTAAGCTATGGACAAGAATAAAACGTAGTCTATCGTTAGTAGGTTATTTCTAAAAAAAAATGGACAGCACCTCCCCTATATCGCTCACTTTTCCCACTTTCAAACCAGCCATATAATCATCAAGAAACATCAACAATCCAAAATATTGACACAAAATAAGATTTATTATTGACAATAAGCCTAGAATGTTTCCACCCGACTCATGTTACTAAAGCAGTAAATTCGGAAAGCCGAGTACCTCAAGTTGTATCTAAATTTTGAAACTGAAAACGGCAAAACTGGACTTTATGACCTTTATGAAACATTTAGATCTCTGTCTTAAGTTTCCAATGCAAAAGAAATCCACTCAAAACTCATTTTCTACAAAGACATATCATCAAAACACTAACAGGTATACATGAGGGATTTTTGCAATCCAGAATCTGGACAGAATTTGTCTTATGATTAATCCTCATTTTTCAATATAATAACAGTAGATATAGACTACAACATAAACATAAGAGTTGTAGGTACGTGTATTATCTTTCTAAAACATATTTAATATTTAAAATTGAAGGTCTACACAATGAGATATTCCAGAATTACTACCAGCTACTCAATTCCAAAAACGGGTTTGAACATTCACAATCTTCATACACCTTTTTCCTCCAAATTCAAGAACAACAACTCATCAACAACATCAAAACAATATCAACCATTATTATACATCATCACTAAGCTAATTTCATCCATTTAAGCTACCTAAAACAACCCTTTAACCCATAAATCTCAATAAATCACCAAACTAGTTTATAACACTATTTTCTCCGTTCTAATCCGTTAAAACTCTAACTAAACTTGTTAACAATGAAAAGGAGACTTTAATATTACCTTAAATTTTCAGCACCACATAAAATCTTCTCCTTATTGGATGATACCTAGCTCAAATTGAAGCCAATGCGACGTACAATAATTTTCTCTTCAAGAGCTTTGAGATTCGAGGCTTTAATTGTGGTAGATGTTGGTGTTTCTCTCTAGCTTTCCCTTCTCTTACTCTCTCTGGAAATTTCCAGATATTTCTTGGTCTAAAGTATGAAGGAAGAGATAAAAATTAGATTAATTTCGTGGGTATTGGGCCTGACCCGAATTAGAATTGGGTTGGGCCGAATTCACTATTTAGTTTGGCCCGTCAGACTTAAAACGTCTATATCTTATTACTCCGATATCACATTTCGTCCCACGACCTATGGTTGGAAAGATATTTTAATTACCTACAACTTTCATTTTGAGAATTTTCTCAAATTCCCAAATTCTAAAGAGGTTATGGCCTCCCAAAGTTGGCTTACCCGAAACGTGACTTTAAGAAAAAAAACATTTGATGGCTTCTACTTTGATTTGGCTCAAGGGTCCTTCTTCAGATGTATTTTACTTCACATAAATTATTCAAATAACTTGGCATCTATAACAAATCATGTCCTTTTAAAATTCAAAATTAAAAGTCCTTGAATTTATAACCGTTAGCTTACGAATAATCCAGATGCAAAAATACAGAATGTAACATATCCTAATGTGGAGTCTTTGCATTGGAGTCTCTCTTGAAGTTGGCATATATTTGCTTGTTTGTGCAGAAGTGCAACATCCAACAACATGTACCTCAACTACATAACCACCTACACAGCTCCAACACAACCATACTTGGAACCTGCAACATCCAACAACTAGCAACAACCTGCAGACCTGCAACACAGGATCAACAACTCCCAACAATTGCAGTGAAGTAGAGTATATCCATTAGAGCGCTTATTCTATAACATTGTGAGTACACATGTTTATCTTTTATGTTTACTTCTTAATAGTTTGGGACATTAGTCGAACGACCTTGATAAGTTTGTCGACTTATGTTCCGCCTAAGATGTATACTTGTTCTTTTTCATCTTAGCTATGCCTTGGTCAGATTATAGCTTACTTGAATAGGAATAGGTAGTCTCTTTACTATTTTCACTTATGTAAAGGGAGAGTCTCCCTCATTTACGCATTCTTAGAATTTTGTAACGAGAGGAGTCCTCTCTTAAGTACATAGTCTAAGATTTCTCCTTTGTTGTAATTGGGGATAAGTCGGTGACCTTAGTAGGCTACTCGACTTATGAACCACCTTAATTTCGGAGGTAAGATTTATATCCCCCTCCTTGTACTTTTTTGTTTTTATCTATAATAAGGCTTGGGGGTATGCGGCTCAACCCCTGACTGTTACGAGGGATGGGAGCCTCGGGGCAAGGTCCGTTTCTCATAAAAAAAGAAGAAGAAAAAAAGTAGGTTCTGCACAAAATAAAGGGGAAGCACTAGAAGCAATTTCAAAAGGAGCACAGATAAAAAGTTTGAAATATTATCAAATCGAAAATCAGTAAATTAATGAAAGTCGACATCAATCAATGACAGAGTCATAGAGAAACAACAATGATGACTAAAAAAACAATTAAAATTTGTCGATGGCTAAAAGCAATAACAACTGAAATATGATCTAGTTGGGTAATAATCATGTCTTAACAATCATATAGTGTAATTATTTCTATTTTATGGCATTAATGATATTCCATTATATATATACTTCTTTGTCCCCCTTAATTTTGAGCATGTTGGGATAACTTATTTTAAGTATTTTAAGTTAAAATAATTTATAAATATTTAATAATGTTTAAATAAAATAAAAAATATTTTAAGCATTTATTTTTAAACTAAAAGAAAAAAATAACCAAAAAAACTTAGCAGCTGTCATATATTATTCACTTTATTATGACAAGAAAGTGTGGAGGATCCACATTAGGTTAGAAGGCTAATACATAGTCACGTTATTCTACCTTATTAGTAGGCGCATTAGCGTACTATAATTTCTTGTGCTCTGATTTCTGCTATTATCTTTCTATTACTTTCTGTACTTTGATTACTATATTTTATTTGTATCACTCTCGTTATTTTCTTTACCTTATCGCTTGGAACTTCGTAACTTCTTAACCTTATCTAATCTTTTTTAATGCTTTTATTGAGCCGAGGGTCTCCCAGAAACAGCCGTCCTACCTTGATAGGAGTAAGGTCTGTGTACACTTTACCCTCCTCAGATCCTACGTTGTGGAATTTCACTGGGTTGTTGTTGTTGTTATTTATTATGACATTTTTGTTTGACTATAAAATACCAATTATGAATTAAAGTTGTATACGAAATTTTGAGAACACCTCAAGAGGTGTTTTCACCTTTGTCCTTTCACTTTATTTTAAATATTATTCCTTTTTTTTATTTTATAAAAATGTCAACTACAACCATCAACAATTGATCTATATTAATTTATTAATAATTAATTTTTGCTTCTTAGACCTTGCAGCTTGATGAAAATTTTATTTCGAGCTTGTTTTGATAGTGACACTTGTAATTTATTGACATATGCTATTGCAGACGGAAAATGCGTCTGCATATGGTTGCTTTCACTGCTCAATAATAATGCTATTTCCTTTTTATATTATAATAAAATTGTAAAAGTTAAGTTGAGTTATTTTACTAATTTTAAAAATTAAAGATATAAATTATATTTATAAACAAATATATTCACATTTTTTAAATACTATTGCTAAACACAACTTCAACTTAATTTTTTTTAAAATAAAATAAAAATAATTTTTTATTTTCATGATCAAACACAAACTTAGAATTCTGATAACTTTATTAGTCCTTCCAAACAGGATCCTTATTTGTACAGAATTGGTTTTATGCTAAACGGGCGGGCGGGTCTGAGCCCATTAACCGAACCGTCAATAATTAGCGTTGTTTAAAAGCTACGTTGCCCATATGTATGTTACGGAGACCTTTTTCATAGGGCTTTTTCCGACCAAAACACGTACACACACACTCTACTTCCGCCGAAGTTGCAAAGAGGGATAAACTTCCGGCGATCTTTTCAGTTGATATTTTTGCTGCTTATAGATCGAAACCGAGCAAATAGTCGTTGTTCGGCCGGCCGGCAACACCTCCCCTGTAAATCTCAGGTAGAGCCTTTAACCCTAGCTGTTATGATTCCGATTTCGATTCGGTTTCTCCATTACCTTATCAATTGTTGTGATATTTTTGTGGCTGATGTTTATAGATATGTGTGGAAATCAATTTCTGAATGTGAATTTCTGTACATTCATTATCAAACACAAAGACTATGTGCTGTGTTTTCTTCTGAATAAGGTGACTTAATACGACTAGGGACTCTTTTAATATGATGGAGGTCAAACGGAAGATCGACTTTACAAATATACAGTAACCTAAGTAAGAATTTCACGTTCGTTTGCAACCTTTTCAATTGATATTTTTGGGCTTATAGATTGAAATCGAGCATTTTGTAGTCGGTCACCCCTGTACATCTCAGTTAGAGCCTTAAACCTAGCTACGTAGTTTTTTTAATTCTGATTTCGATTCTGTTACTCGATCACGTTATCCACCATAACGTACACAATGTGCTTGTATAGATCATTTGCGACATATTCAGGTTCTTTTTTGCTTTAATTGATAGGAAAAAAGTTCAGTCCAGAATTGTATTTCTGCCCATAGATGCAATGTTGTCATTTAGGCTCTGTTTCTTACATTGATTCGCATGTTGTTTTCTGATTTATTATTTTAATAATGGACCTTCTTATCGTTTCCTTGTATTCATTTCACGGTATAATGCATATATGTAATGTATTGATTTTTTTCTTTCGTTGAGGTATTACATCTAAATGGAATTGATATCCTTTACTTTAATTTCGTTGAATTTGCTATAGACGTATACTTGTACTTCAACAAGCAATTGAGAATGATTTGCGTGCTCTGCCCTTTTTGTAGCTTCACTTTCGACCTCCAACAACTACCGGGAAAGATTTGACTATCAAAAACCATGTTTGGGTCCACGAATGGTAAGTACTGCACCCCCCACCCACTACATACTTCTATTGAAGATAGTCATGACTCATAGCTTTACTCGTATTTTCCTTTAAAACTGATGCTCCTAACAAGAAATAAATGATTAAGAAAAGGACTTGTAGCCTGTTTGGATTGACTTATTTTTAAGCAGCTTATAAGTTAAAAAAAAAAGTAGGTGCATGTCAATTTTTTTCTTTTGACTTATAAGCTGTTTTTAACTTATAAACTGCTTAAAATAAGTTCATCCAAATAAACCCAACTATTTATTGAGGCTTATTTTAAGCACAAAATGACTTTAAGTTGGCTAGCCAAACACTCAAAAAAAGCTGAAAACAGCTTATAAGCCAATCCAAACGGCCTCTTGGTCATTCTTATTTTCAATAGCTGTTGTTTTCCTCGATGCCTCTGTAGTCGGTGCACCCTCTTGTTTATCTATTTATTTGCTTCATTTCATAGAAACAATGTTATTTCTTTTCGACTTGTGTTGTGTTTTCTGAAATTTTCTCATATAAGATGCAATTGTTAGTCTTCATTTTCCTTTTTATCTTAAACAGTGAGGATGTTCACTGCTGACTGTTTTCTGTTTGTTTCAGCTTTCGGGCAGTCATCTACTAGCCCATTTGGGTCACAATCAGGTTTCGGGCAGACAAGTAATAACCCATTTGCTCCCAAACCTTTTGGCAGTACAAATCCTTTTGGTTCTCAATCAGGTGGTTCCTTTTTTGGTAGCACTTCCACTGGAGTGTTTGGAACCCCCCAATCTTCCTCACCTCTGGGGTCCACACCAGTCTTTGGTGCATCGTCCTCATCTGCATTTGGAAGCACTACACCTGCATTTGGAGCTTCTACTACTCCTACTTTTGGCAGTTCTTCATCAGCATTTGGGAGTGAGTATTTTTTTTCTGCAAGCTTTCTTACAAAATTGTATTTGATATATCTTTTTTCAGAATGCAATGCTCTATTGTATTTTCTAGTATTGCTAACACCAATAGTCTTAATACCATTCATCATGAATCTGGGTTCACATCTCAGTGGCCCATGAGGTGGATAGTTTATGATTATTTATTATGTATGTTTCAAATGACATTAAGGCTGGCCCACTATTATCAACTACCTCCACTCACCCCCACAATCACCATCCTCAATGGTCACAACCACCACCGCTACACACTGCCAATTACTACAATCAACTATCATCACTGTTAGACACCATTTACAATCATCACCTCAACCTCCATTAACACAACAACCAATCACTACCGACAATCACCACTATCTACCACCATTATATATAAGCCAGCCACCATCATCATTCACAACAACCATTGACTATCACTATCATCCACCGCCACCAACTATCACCACCACTTCCAGCCACCACCAGCTCCTACCCTCAACACCTCCATTAGCCAACACCATCCCCAATTGACACCCACAACCACCACTGCTAGCCAGCACTACCACCAATCGGGATATGATTTTAAAAAATATTTGTTGATTTAGTGTTAGATTGATTTGGTATTTTATTAAATTTTACATCAATTAATTTTTAAATGTTTTTGCATTCAGATGTTAATAAAACAACGATCTTTATTATTTAGTGTTCAAATCTTAATACAACAATAGAAAATATAACAAACCCAGTATAATCCATTCCCACAAGTGGGGTCTAGGGAGGGTAAGATGTACGTAGCCTTACACCCTTACCCCTACCTTTATTGTGTAGAGAGGTTGTTTTTGATTGATCCTCGGAAACTCTCCTCCTTTATCAGGGCTTGGGACCGTCAATGTAAGCGAGCTCACACAAGCTTATATTCAGATCTTAATACAACATCTTTATGTTCAGTGTATGTCGTCTTAATAAAACAAAGGCTAAGTACCAGTGCCTGCATAAAGCTCAACTGTGTAATTTGTGTGTTCAAATGAATGTGTTGTAATTCTCTTCCATAATTACTGTAATGATATTTCCTATTTAGGCTTCTACGGTTCTACCTGGAAAATATTTTTTGATGACGTAGAAATATGCTGTTTCGAGCTTCAAAACACGATAAATAATGGGCGTGTCCCTCTACCCTCCTTCAATTGTAGACTTTGAATCTGAGGAGTATACAATGTGAATTTTAGTGCTATCTGATTTTCTTGTTGGGGAGGTTATTAGTGTTAATGCAATTTTTATGTAGGACACTTCTTTTCTTTTTTGATAGGAAGAGTGATCTCTATTTATTATCTCTTTTTGCTTCATCCTTGTAGTTCTTTCTTAGCATTTTTTCTGTTCTGGTATAACAGTGTGCATGTTCATTTAATTTTCTGAGGTCAATGAAACCCCCTTTATTAATATTTTTGTGGCGTATACCGTATGTTGTTTGCAATGTGCATTTTCCAGCATTTCCCTTTTACTTATATTTTAGTGGTGTAAACTGTATGTTGTTTACAGTGTGCATTTTTCAACATTTTTCCTTACAGCGGGAATCAATTGACATTTTTTATGTAATTGGTGTAATTTTGTTTTAAGTGTTTTATAGACTCAATGTGAATGGAATAGTATTTGTTTGTTCTTCAGTTCTTAAAGTGTCTTGATTGTGAAGGTTCATCTGTATTCGGGCAAAAACCATCTTTTGGCGGCTTTGGTTCAAGCAGTGCCCAAACAAGTCCATTCGGTAGCTCGTTTCAACAATCACAGCCGGCATTTGGGAGTGGTCTATTTGGCTCATCTACACCTTTTGGTACCTCAAGTCAACCTGCATTTGGTACTCCGAGTACCCCGACATTTGGTTCATCAACCACCCCTGCTTTTGGTGCCACGACGAGTACACCAGCATTTGGTACATCAAGTACTCCAGCCTTTGGTTCTACACCTAACCCAACCTTCGGCACTACAAGTAGCCCATTTGGTGTGACAAATCCTCCTATTTTTGCATCTAGCACCCCGTCCTTTGGTACTACCACTGCTTCTGCCTTTGGTTCCACATCTCCTGCTTTTGGTACTCCAAGTGCTCCTTCATTTAGTTTTGGATCCTCTCCTGCATTTGGCCAATCAACATCTGCTTTTGGCAGTAGCCCGTTTGGCACATCAAGTTCAGCTTTTGGTGTTCAAAGTTCTGCATTTGGTAAGTTGTTTTTATATTCATGCAAGACAGACAGATAGTTTGGTTGCTCCCTCCGTCTCAATTTATGTGATGCTTTCCGTTTTGGTCTGTCCAAAAGGATTACTATTTTTTTTATTTTTTAGGAACAATTTAACTTTAAACTATCCGTTTTAGTCTTAATGAGATGATCTTGTAGCCACACAAATATCTATGACTTGTTTAAACCACAAGTTTCAAAAGGCTCTCTTTTTTTCTTGAACTCTGTGCCTATTTAAACATCAGCACATAAATTTGGCTGGAGGGAGTATGTTTTTTGATATTACTTGTTTTTTCTTTAACTAGAAGGTTTGAAAATCAGAGTTAGTTTATCATATTATTCGTCTCTGATGCTTGGTCTCTTCATATGATTTAGGAGCCCAAACTTCTGCAGCATCTTTTGGAAACCCTAGTTTTGGACAATCTGCTGTTGGTGGTCAACGGGGTGGAACACGAGTTGCTGCTTACCAGGCAACACCTGATGCAGAAAATACCAGTGGTTCCCAGCCTGCGAAACTAGAGTCTATTTCAGCCATGCCAGTCTACAAAGACAAGAGCCACGAAGAACTTAGGTGGGAGGATTACCAGTTGGGAGACAAGGGTAAGTTTTAATGTAATTATACTCTCGACATTAGTTGATCTTTATGTTGTTGATAATCTGAACCTCACATTACAGGAGGTCCTGCTCCTGCGGGTCAGTCAACTAGTGGAATCAATTTTGGAAGCTCAGCCTTCGCATCATCATCAACTTCCCCATTTGGCCAGTCATCTGCAAATCCATTTTCGTCTGCTACATCTTCCAACCCTTTTGCCCCCAAACCATCCACATTCAGTGCTCCAGGTTTTGGAGTCTCAACTACACCGGCTTTTAATTCCTCTGCCTTCGCAAGCTCAAATGCATCTAATCCTTTTGGCTCTACATCCTCCACTTCCCCTTCCTTATTTGGATCAACTCCAGCTTTTGGACAAAGTACATCTCCCACCCTCTTTGGATCATCTAGTGCTTCAGGTTTTGGATCATCAACATCAATTTTTGGCTCCTCATCAGCTCAGGCTCCTGCTCCTGCTCCAGCGTTTGGTCCTAGCTTAAGCTTTGGTAACACTCAATCGTCTCCGTTATTCCAATCAACTACCCCTTCATTTGGACAGACGAGCTCGGCCTTTGGACAGACCACATCATCTTTTGCCCAGAGTACACCAGCTTTTGGTCAATCCAATTTCTTCAGTACACCTTCTACTGGCTTTGGTGGTAACTTGTTTTCAAGTGCACCACTGCTAAATACAAGCAATACAATGGGATTTGGCCAAACAACAGTAAGTTAATCAGAAATTGAATTCTATGTAATGTTCTTATGTAGCTTCTTTAGATCGCTCTTATCTTTTGGTCCCGTTGCATTCATGGTTATCAGATGATTTTCACAAATATTTGCTGTATGGATTTGTATGATGAACATGACTATCAGATAAAATAGCAAAAGCTTCCGAAGTTTATCTGTTAACTTTACAAGGATAGCACCCCTTGGTGCAATTTTTTTTTTTTTTTGTAGAGGCGTGAGTCGTGACCTGATGGCAGGGAGATGTGGGTAGTCACTTTCATGGTTAATGCAACACTGTGGTCACTTGTGAAAAATAATGGTTTCTGTTAGCAAATAGAATTTGGAAGTAAGCATGCACTCATGCTTGATTTGTGCTATTTAAGTAGGAAGTGGTAGAGTACATCACCTCATATAAAGGAGTAGTACATAGGCCATTCTTTATATGGTTGCAAGGGTGTTCAACATCGGAAGTTATTAAGACATTTGCAATCACGTCTGAGAAAGCAAATCACCTAAACGTTTATGCATTTACTTCAATGCTCTATCATTTGGGTTGTTATTTCTCTCGAGGTTGACTTGCTTAATGCATCTGTTTGATCAATTTTTTGTTCCTTTTTCTTGCTGTAAAATATAGAGCTGTTTTTTCCCACTCTTTTCTGTTATCTGCCTAATACTTTTTTTTTTTGGATTTGAAGCCCTCTCTTTCGACTCCTTTTCCACTCACACAGCCTCCTCAGAGTTCTGGTTTTGGGTTCAGTAACTTTGGTCAGACACAAGGAGGTAATTGAAATGTGATAGTTCCTTTTATAGTTGGTGAGATTGGTGATGCGAATACTAAATCTGTCTCTTGCTCTAATTTACAGCTGGTGCAAGTAGTTTTGGTGGCACACCCAGCCTTTTCAGTCAGCCGTATGTAACAGCTCTTTAAATGATCCTTAAAATTTCTTTTTACCATGTAAGCACATGCATATGCAGCATTAGAGGAAGTTGTCATTTAGATTTGGTCTAACTTGTGAATATAGTCTTGATGTCACTAACAGCCCCTTTTATCAGTTTACCTGTAGTGTTACTTCCATTTAGCCTGTACTTATCATATTTGCCTCCAATTCTGGAATTATGCAGTAATTTCCTTTAATATTTGTCAATTTCTTTCAATTGATCACCCCCAAAAGAAGAATGCTGAAAAAGGATTAAGGGCGACCTGTTTCTTCAGATGACCTAGGATGACCTTAATAAGAGTTTATGTTATCAAGATGGCGGCACACATGAGCTGTGTGATTTCACGAATGATAAGACTTTCATGAGTACTGCCAGAGGACATGTTCATTTCTTGTTGTACATCTTGATCCTTTTATTTCAGTTTTCTGCCCATTTTCATGATTATTTGTATGGAACTGATGAACACCTGTAGCACTGTCAGATCCTTTTATTCCGGTTTTCCGCCCATGTACTCCTCTTCTTTCATGATTATTTGTATGGAACTGATGAACACCTGTTGCTACAGACCAGCTATCCAAAGCTCAGTTGTCGCACAACCTGCAATTGTTACTAATCCATTTGGAACTTTACCAGCGATGCCTCAGATGTCAATTGGTCGTACTGGCACTTCTTCTTCTATACAGTATGGGATTTCTAGTTTGCCGGTAAGTGTGTATGACATGCATTCTTTACTCTAAAGGGGTTGTGTGGATGGGAAAGAGGCTACCTTCCCTGCATGGCTTCTCTATGGGTTTCTTATTTTGGTTTGTGGATGGGGTCTGCCTTTTTTGTTTCTACTCCACTTTCTCTTTTTAATATTAACATAAACAACAACAGACACATAATTTGGTGCTCTTACATGTTTTTCACTTTATTGTTTAACAGGTGGTTGACAAACCTGTTCCTGTCAGGATATCATCATTACTGACTTCTCGACACCTTTCTCAAAGACGGCTTAGGTTGCCAGCAAGGAAATATCATCCTAAAACTGAGGGGACTAAGGTGAAATGATGTTTTATTTATTTTGGACCTCTAATTAATCCTAAACGAATCTCTGGATCTACTTTTAAGTGCAACACATTGACTGACTTCATGTGACTTATGTTTCTTTGTAGGTACCGTTCTTTAGTGACGATGATGAAACACCAAGCACGCCTAAGGCTGATGCATTGTTTGTTCCCAGAGAGAATCCAAGAGCTTTAGTAATTCGTCCATTGGACCAGTGGCCTTCGAGAGGTGGTTTGGAGAAAGCATCCCCATCAAGGCATACGTCTTCCCCAGTGCATGAGAATGGTAGGTTATGAATTGTGTTTTACTTACTACATAGTTCTAAAGCCAACAATAATCCTCTCGCCGAAGAGAAATTCTTCCTTAGACGTTAATGATAGACATCGGAAGATGCCAGCGCCTATCCACATAGCCCATGCCAGCATCGGTAGATGCTAACACCCATGCCATCTAGCCCAGCGCTTGGCGCCCAGCCCCTGGCGCCCTTGCCACCTAGCCCAGCGCCCGACGCCTAGCCCCAGCGCCATGCCACCAGAGCAGTTACCCAGCTTTTCTGCAAAATTATAGGGCAGTTATCAACCTGATCTTGAATCATATCCCTAAGATTGCAATAGCTCTAGGGTTGAGGTTATGCTTGTGGTTGTCATTTGTGTTGATTTTGACCATCAACTGTCGGTTTTGATCAGTCCTGACATTCTTAAGTAGGCATCTTCATTTTATAAGGAGTGCTAGTATCTGTAGCAAGAAAGATAGCTTTAGCGTGTGGGAAGTTGCCACACTCAACCCAAATTACACCTACTACGCAGTAAATACATGGTAGAGTCTCGATGTTTCTGCTCATTTTGACTCATCCAACATGTGAGATACCACTCAACCCAAGTTGCACCCCAACATACAATTGACACATTATTGTGATTTTGACTCATCCAGCATATAAGAAATATTGTGCTTTATTTATATATTGCAATTTTCTGATTTTCTGCACTGGGTTAAATTGTATGTTGCTTTTGAACTGATATCCGAGGGTCTTTCGGAAATAACCTCTCTATCTCCATGAGGTAGTGGTAAGGTCTGCGTATATCTTACCCTCCCCATACCCCACTTGTGGGATTTCACTGGGTATGTTGTTCTTGTTGTTGTTTTGAACTGATAGGAACCCCAGTAACTTCTGCCCTTGGTGGTTTAAATAACCTTTCTACATGAAAGAGCTTGGAATTTGAATCATGGATTTGCACGACTCCTCTTTTTGTGAATATAGTTTTTAGTGTATTGCTAAATATTGCACTTCAAAACTTTTGGTGGTGCCTTCAATTATTAATGAGTATCAAAATACCTTTAAAAAGATACTCCCTCTGTCCCAATTTAAGTGTTACTTTCCTTTTTGATTTGTCCCAAAAAGAATGCCTCTTTCTATATATAGCAAGTTTTCCAATTCAAACATTCTACATGGCACGTTTAAGGGGGTGTGTGGATTGACTTATTTTAAGTAACTTTTGGCTTTTAAGTTCTTTTTTATTTTTGGAGGGTTTGGGAAAGACAAAAAATGCTTTTAATCACACACTTCTAGGCCAAAACAGTATAAAAATAAGCTAAAAGCCAAACTTTGGGTACGGCCAACTTATGGCTTATAGCTTTTTGCTTATAAACTACTTTAAAAAGCCAATCCAAACACCCCCCAAGACCACAGGATTTGAAGGACTGCACATTTTTAATTTAAGACCACGATATTTAAAAGACTATAGACATCTTTAGTTTAAGACAATATTCTCAAGTCTCCTTTTATTTCATTAAGTCTGTGCCTAGTCAATGGGATGGAGGGAGTATTAGTTTTTTAGGTTCCAAAAATTATCTTTTTAATGGATTTGATTGTCATTAATAATTGAAGGCACTTTCAGAAGTTTTGAAGTGCAATGTTTAGTTATTTGATCATTTTATTTGGCTAAATATACCTAGGTAGCCCCTTAACTTGCCCCGATTTTCAGTTAGACACTATCTTTGCCACTTCCTTTTATTAGAAGTGCATTTCCCAAGTACCTCATCTTGACATGGCAAAAAAAAGTACATATTTTTACTTTATAGTTGAGCGTAACAATTTGTTTCTTTGTCAATCACCTCCTTTTCTTGGAAGAAGTAGTCGGAGGAAAAGAAAAGAAACCGACGACTGGCTAGGGAATAGGAATCTGAAATGAAAGAGGGGTCCGGAACCCCAATTTAAACACATAAAAATGTCTTCTTCACCCACAATTGATAGATCAATGGTGAAAAAGAAAAATCAGATCAATCCAGGCGAAGAAACCAGTGAATTGAACCATCAACTTTCAATTCTTTACTCCCTAGAAAACAAGATGCAACTTTAGGCGATTTATCCATAAATAACCCCGTAGCTAGCAAAATCAAGAATCCCTTTAACAAGCAATGCTAAAACAACTTAACTATTGTAAGAAATCACATAAATCTCATATCTTCGCATCCAAATTAACCAAAAAATATAACAATGCATCCAGAAACTTTTAGAATGCTAAATAGGGAAATCTAGTGAACAATTAAACAAGGCATAAATCAGAACAAATTTAAACCTTGCCATTGGCACAACCAAATATGAAAGTTAGTCAACCTTTTTTGTAATGTTGGGCATCGTTCTCAGCATCCTCGAGAGGGAGCTTAAACATGAACAAGCATGAGACAATTAGGCTAGTTTTCAGTTGGGAGTCTCTAAAATCAACTTTCGAATGGAATAATGTATACCCGATGATCCTATCCAGTCCGATAACCATTCGACGGTGAACTTGTGAAGGCCATTTAAGCACATGGATGATAACTAGATTGTAAAGAAAAAATATGTTTTCCAATTTCCAAATCATGTACTTCTTGCTTATCAACCTCTCAATTTTACTTCCCATCCTCGTCTTTCCCCATTGTAGATTTTGAACCTTGCCTTGGATTTCTCTCTCTCTCTCTCATAGTGTGTGTGGGTATTGTGGAGTTGGTGTTTCCCGATCTTTAGAAAATTAAGATCAATAGGGACAAAGAATAAAGGGTTGGAAGAGAAAGGTTGTTTTTCATCTATTGAAGTGTTTTATTTTTCACATGCCTTTTGTTTTAGTATGATGCGTTCGATTTTGTTGACCTGTGTTTAAAAGACATTTTTGTTGATTTGAGGTATTTATTTTACCACTCACTAAGTTGGTTGGAGTATCTAACTGATAAATTGTGCCAAGTTGAAACTTGAAAGGGTTATCTAGGTATTTAGCCTCTTATTTTCTAATGTTAAAAAATTTGTCCCATTTCTATTAGAAGAGGAAAGAACAGTACCATTCTTTCCAATTCTTCAACAAGTGAGAGGCTTTCAAGTTGGATTGTTGTGCTATGAGGAAAGTTGTGGAGTGGAAATATCTTGTCTTACGAAGAATAATGTTGTCACCCATCCTTTTATTATGTTGGGAAAAGAAAGAAGTCTTTTATGTTAAATAATTTGCTACTTCCTTTGTCTCAATTTATATGACTTATTTTTCTTTTTAGTCAGTCCCAAAAAGAATGACACATTTTTATATTCAGTAACAATGTAACTTTAGAAAGTCCATTTCACCTATATGAAATGATTTATGGCTACACAAATATCCATCACGTATTTTAGACCACAAGTTTCAAAAGTCTGTCTTTCTTTCATAAACTCCATGCCAAGTCAAACAACATATAAAATGAGACCGAGGGAAGTTTCTCTTATGCAACTCTTGGAACAATATGCTTCAAATTCTAACTCAAAGTATGATTTCTGCAACTATTTGGCATGTTGTAGTAAATTAAACTATGTTGGAACGTGGAGGGCGGGGCCAACTTATATTGTCAAGACATGTAGTCATTTAGGTTGGACTCCCCCGCTATGTCTATAACATTGGTATCTTAACAATTTGATCAACATTTGAGGCCTGATTGAGGTGGTGGTTTTAATTACCTTTGTCCCTATTAAGGTGGGTAAGGTATACATAGATCCCATTTGTGAGATTACACTGGGTATGTTGTTAAGATTGGTGTGTGAGCATACACCAACTAGACAAGATTAGAAAGACTAAGCCACTAAGGGTACAAGTAGCACTGACAGAATTAACGAGGAATTCTTGTTGATGTCTCAGTCATGCCCTACTTAGACTTCCTCTAAATGCATCAATGCATAGTGTGATACTATGATATGATGGAAAGTGCTTTAATTAGACCAAGTAAATCTGAAATCACAAGGAAGCAAGTTATTTCGAATGGCATCGAGTAAGAACAGAAGATGTGGAAGTAAAGGATCCATAAACACTTCCTCATTTTGTTGCTTTTTCATACTTACAGTAGTTCTTGTGTTTGACTTAAAACATTAGGTCTCGTGTTTTCTTGGAGTCATGTTAGCTCAGTTTTGTCAGAGATTTTCATGAAAGTTAGGAACAAGCATGGGATTTCAATGATGTGTGGAACTTTTAATTTGATTTGAAAGATCAATATTTGAGTGTTGTGAAAGAATAAACCCGAACAGAGCAGGGCATATGTAGAGGATTCACACAGCCTACCTTAATTAATTTGTGATCAAGGCGTAGTGTCTCAAGTTGGTAGATTGATCTTACCTTACAAATAGTAATGCAGTGGCAAATTTGAAATGCCTGAGCCTGCCTATCATAACAGGTATAAAGTTGAATATCTTCACATCCTTGTTCTCCGACTAGAAATTGGTTCCTACACCACAATTGCAGAATATATACCCTTTTTTTGATGAAGTAATAGACAATGGACACCCTTTTTGGCTTGAGTTTATCATTTTTCTAAGTAGTTTTAGTCTTTACTATGTCGAGTCTTTTTTTTTTTTTGAAAATGGTAACTTTTTCATCTGTAATATCCACAGGTATACTACATCAATGTAGTCCCCCTTCCAAAACATTACAATCTGACAGACTCTATCTTTGCTTTTTGTCACAAATAGTCTAAAACATCAAAAATATCTTCTGCCTGTACTAATACTCCTGTTTACACCAAAAATAATAAATAACTAAACAGTTCATCTTAAAAATCTGTAAATTGTTCTTTCCCTCAAAACACCTTTGATTCCTTTCTTTCCACACTGTCCACCATATGCAAGCTGGGACAATCTTCCATCTCTCCTCCTTTACTGTGGTACTGCCCACATTGATCCAGCATTTTAGAAGTTGTGCTATGTTTCTTGGTTTAACCCTAGTGACCTTCCTAAGACTGCTGAATATTCTCCATAATTGATCTGCCCATTTGCAATGCAAACAGAGATGGTTGACTGTCTCTGCTTGTTCCTCACATAAGTAGCACCTTGAGCATAGTTGGAACTTCCTCTTCCTCATATTTTCTTGTGTCAACACTGTTTCCTTTGCTAGTAACCATGTGAAGCAATTTACCATGTCGAGTCTTGTTTTCAGAACTATATTGATGCATAGTTGTTTTTGTTGTATATGTGGATCTTGTTTTGCTGAAGAATGCACTTCTTGTTCAGGTAAAATTGCTGAAGAAGTTTGTGCTCCAGTTAACGAGGCCATTGCAAAAGATAAAAACAGTAAGTAATTGTTGATATCTTGTTGAAGTTTTCAATAAGTGAAAATGTTTCTGAGTGTATCAATTTGTCAAAAGAATTTTGGTTCTGAAAAAATTGATGTGAACATTTTTTCTTTGAATGCTAAGTTTATCAGTACTATATACTACAAACAAATTCAACATAGTA
Organism: Solanum dulcamara; assembly: GCF_947179165.1. Classification (NCBI taxonomy): domain Eukaryota; kingdom Viridiplantae; phylum Streptophyta; class Magnoliopsida; order Solanales; family Solanaceae; genus Solanum; species Solanum dulcamara. Next base: position 64,490,973 of record NC_077246.1, read on the forward strand.
ATATAATCCTACAAACAATCTAGGATGTCTAATTCTCATCAACAATTAAACTGATTGAAAGGAAAGGGATATGTAGCATAGGAGAACTCCTGAAACAGTTCCCAGTGCTTGGGTTAAATGTAAGAGCACAACACATGATGTATGGGCTAGGCTCACGTCAGGAGTATGAACCTGCCGCAGATTGTAAGTCAGGTATTTAAGTGAAGGGTAGAGGGGTAGGCCTTTATCACACCAAGCTTGGAACCGTGCGCCAATGGGCCCTTAAAGATTTCTAGGTCATGAAAAAAGAACTCCCCTCAGCTAGATGATCTAATATAATATAGCTGGAACAGTAACAGTGAAAATGGCCTCTGAAACAATTAGGAAATAAATCATCAATCAGCCCCCCCCCCCCCAAAAAAAAAAAAAAAACATTCGTTAAATCATCTCTGAATCCCAGTCTGTCTCTTCATTTTTTGCGACATTATATTCAAGTTCCATCTTGTCCTGAGTTTCTAGCAGCACCTTCAAGATTAAAAATTCATCTCTAATTTTTGAGTCTAGAAGTTGGCATCATGAAAATTATCAACTCCTTACTCTGGGAAAGGCAGTAGATTCTCTTCCATGATTGTCTGTACAAAGGTTTAGGCTACTTTCTCAAAGCGTAGGAGGATTGAGCTCTTGATTGAAACTCCCAGCATCTTTTACTTCTATCCTCCTTGGCTCTAGTCCACCTGGTTCAATTACCTTTCATTTTAATTGGCCAAATACCCTAAGAATATCTTCACCTATGAGAGTTTCCTATGTATGTATGATGGTTTTCAGTATTATTATCCTATGTAGAATCTATTGTTGAACATGCTTGAGATCCCCTTGTCAAATAATGTAACAACTCAGGATCCGAAAATTTTGAAGTGGTCAATGAGGTGGGTGGAGATAAAAACACCAGGTGTCTTTCCATCTGTCTTAGCCTTGTTGGACAGAGTTAACTTGACATTTGTTGCTGGCAGAAGGTAGCAGGTATCCCATGGAATTAGTCAAGGTGCACCTAGTTGGCTCGGACACTAGTCGTCCAAAAAAATAAGAGATCCTAAAATTGTGAGTTGTTAAACTCGTCGGGTCATAATACAATTGCAATAACGTTCACAAACATAATTCAGTTAGTCCAACAGTTAACTTTAACCACGCTGTCCTATTTTACCAATTAGACGAGCTTTTGATAACCAATCCCCAAAAAGAAAAACAGAAAGCTGGAAATAGCCCTTTGCTCTTTTCTGCTATCATGATATTAGCTGTTAATTGTGTATAAGTTAGGAGCTCGTTATGACTTGTTAATATGAATGTTGCTTCTGCCTTACAATGTCAGTTGCCCAGTTGTTACCAGAATTAATTAATTCTGTATGGTATATGGCCTCATTTGCTGTATTTCATCTGTTCCTGCAGAAGATCTGTTTGAGAATGGCCTTGATAAAGAGGGTCTCCATAGTGCCAAACTGAACCAGAAATCTAATGGTCTCAACGAAGGGCAACACCTCCGAAAAGGTGGGTCTTCCATTACCCTTACTGGCCATCGAGCTGGTGAGGCAGCAATTGTTTACGAACATGGGGCTGACATTGAGGCTCTGATGCCAAAGCTCTGCCATTCCGATTATTACACAGAGCCACGGATTCAGGAATTGGCAGCCAAAGAAAGAGCTGAACCTGGGTTTTGTCGCCATGTGAAGGATTTTGTGGTTGGAAGACATGGGTATGGTAGCATCAAGTTCATGGGGGAAACGGATGTTCGTCGGCTGGATCTGGAATCTTTAATTCAGTTTAACAATCGGGAGGTGATAGTCTATATGGATGAAAGTAAGAAACCTCCTGTTGGCCAAGGTCTTAACAAGCCCGCTGAGGTGACACTTCTCAACATAAAATGTTTTGATAAGAAGACTGGACAACAGTATACAGAGGGTCCTAGAATTGAGAAATATAAAGAAATGCTCAAGAGAAAGGCAGGAGATCAAGGTGCTGAATTTGTGTCATATGATCCAGTTAAAGGAGAATGGAAGTTCAGGGTGCAGCACTTCAGCAAATATAGGCTTCAAGAGGACAATGAAGATGAATATGGCGAATATTGTGATGCCTAGCGGCAAGAAGAAAGTTAGTTAGCTTAATTTCTGGTACAGGTACTTTTTATGTAAAGAACCCGCTAGCACATGTGGAATATGGGTTGTGCAGTTTCCTTTACAGCTTTTGTTGTGGATTGCTGTCTTTCTCCGTTGTATTTGTTTGCTTTTGCTGTTTTTTATTGTCATTACATTTGTTGTTACACGAAGTGCAATATTTTTCATTTTCCTCTTTTGTTAGATCGGAGGTTTCATTCGATGCTCATCTTTTATATGCTTAATTTGTTGTGTTTGGCGTAAGACAAAATGGTTCACTTGGATTATCAATTGAATATTTTTCTTTTAACCAGTTACACAGGCAGAGTGCAAAGCTGTTAGTTCCAGCTTAAGAGTGTAGTTGCTTCAACTTTAATGAGCACCTTGGAATGATGGAGAGAGTAGAAAAGAAACGAACAGAAAAAATAATAATAAAGAAGAAACAGTGAAGATAGAAACTCTTAAAGAGGAAGAACAATATAAGAGAATGGACAAATGGAGGAGAGAGATTTGACATATTTCTATTACTAGGCAAGTGGGAGTTGGTATAATACTCTTTGCAAACATAGAATAGAGTATGCTCTCAACAACAACCGGCATCTCATTAATCGAGTGTAGGTAGATCTTATGAAGGTTGAGTGTACGAAGATCTTAAGGTATAATGTTACTTATTCTCTTCATTTCACTGTCATTGTTCTTATTCCGTTTGGACATGATATCAAATTATGATTTGAAATCAAGTTATTTTGAACTTTGAAGTCCAAATTTTATTTGGACATGGAATTTGAATTTCTTAGTTTATATTTTTCTCATAAAAATGAAAATCTTAAAAGTTGTGAAAAATTATAAAAATTTATTTAACTTCTATATAATTTTACCAAATAAGCTAATTATGATTTATACTTTAGATATTGAAATATCCTAATACATTGCATTAATAATTACATATCTTCATGTTCTTTATAAATAAATATTTGTGATTACATATTTGAGTGATACAACAATTCGCTCTGAATCCACGAAGGTTCTCAATACTTCTCATGGGCCAATTTTGTCACCCCTGGATAAAGCAAGAGATCCTGGGGGAGGGGAGTGGGTTGGACATATATTCTGTGATCATATATATATATGCTCATGACACTCGATGAAATTTGTTAAAAGTGATCAAACCAAAAGAACCAAGAAACAAAAAGAAATAGAAGGAATTGATCTCATTCAAACTTTACATAAAACGGAAGGGGTCGATATACGTCCACAACTATGAAAACTTCCCATTATTATGAATCAACAATTTTTTCCACAAATTCGACAGGGACGACAGGTATAGACTCCCACCACTCCTTTATTCTCCGATTTACTTTCTCATTTTCCATGTATTTCCCAATCTTTGATGTCATCACAAAGAGCCACAACGTCAAAGCCATAATGATAAACTTGAACGGAACCAATGCTAATATCACTGCAGCACCAGCCATTGCTGCCATTACTAAATCTGCATGCTGTAATCACATTTCAAAAATTAGTACAGAATCTGTCGTTACAAAGTTTAGGCAAGAAGGGGAAGAATTGTTGTTTTTGTGTACCTTTGGAGCTTTTGAAATGAATATGGACCAGATTTTTAGTAGTACTATGTTCATGCTTTGAATCAAGTCGTAGACATTTCTTAGTCCGTGTTGTGCTGACACTATGCTTTCCATCGTCGTCTGATCAGATCCAGTGTAGATAACTATTTTATTTGCCTTATCTAGTACAACCCCTCTTCGTCTAGCCCATATCATCGTTGCAACTATCCCCATTAAGAGAGTTGCTATTGCTTTGCCAACCAACTCTCTGCATTTCACGAATATCCATCAAGTCTTTTCCGAGCTGTGTGGTACATTTTGTTCAAATAATGTAGTAGGAATTAAGATACTTACGTGTAAATGACTACGAGTGTCGTCAGGACAAAAATGGAAGTGCATACCGGTCGTTCCCATGTTAATACCTCTTGAAGATAAGGCATTAACTTTCCAAACTGTTTGATAAGACCCTGATTAGTACAGAAAAGAAAGGATCATGTTAGGATATTTCGGAACAATGCAGCAGCATCAAGTATAAGCATACTATTAAAAAGACATCAATAAATAAACAGACCTGACTAAAATTTAGCCTCAGCTGGCAACTAAGCAGAAGCATATCCAGGATTTCGAGAATATGGGTGCACTATTACGAAAAGATAGATCTAAGATATTAATTTGATCCGTTTGACTTTTACGTTCTTAACACTGAACCCGTTACAGAGCTAAATAGCATTGGTAATTTCCAATGTGACACTTAAATTTTTTGAAAGATTAACGAAAAAAACAAAAGAAAAATTAATTGAATCGCCAAAAATGTCATCGATAATTACTTGGATAGGTGTTACTAAACTTTAGAAAGAGAAAAAAACAAAATAGATATAATATTTAAATTTCTCACCTCACTTAGAGAGGTGCACACAATCATCTTCACGTTATATGATATTTTGAACGGGGTCATATATTTATATTTAAGTATTTTAGTTTTTAAAAAATATAACACTACTAATATGATCTAGGGAGGGGAGCATGGGTTCACGTGAACCCACAGAACCCCCTAGATAAGCCCCTGCAAGTAAGCACTCCAACTTTGAGTATACACATCTAGACACCTCAGCTCGTCTTCACCAGTGGCGGACCCAGGATTTTAAATAAGGGGGTTCAAAATCTAAATAACTAGACACACGAGCTAGTCGAAGGGGGTTCGACATCTACTTTATATACATAAAAAATTATTTTAACCATGTATAAATAATACAATTTTCCGCCGAAGGAGGTTCGGATGAACCCCCTCGGCATAAGGTGGATCCGCCACTGGTCTTCACTATGTTAGTTGAACACTCACACTTACAATATGATCAACTAGACACCTCCAAAAGTTATGTGCCACATCAGCATCATGTCCACGAGACACAATGGGGAATAGTTGGACTGTTTACTTGTCAGTTGAGATCAAGTTGAGGTGTAGATGTACACTCTCAAAGTTAGAGTGCTTACTTATCAGATGGGATCGAGTTTAAGTGTCTGTTTAAGTACTATGCTCATTAAAAACTCTTCCGATAGAGAAGTTTTTATTAATCTATGGGAGATATGATATGCATGCAATTTCGTCAAATCATGCTAAGCAGCACTTACCATAAGAACCTGGACACTATTCCCCATCCCTTCCCCTTTCAGCTCCTCAACGGAAGCTTTGGCCTTTTCAATTTCCTTTGCTTTCTCTCTCGCTTGATTGATAGCATTCCCCAGTGACGAGACATTATCAGTTTGGACAGGGATGCGGTTGTTATCATCAATTTCTTTGACAGCTTCGGTTGGAACATGCATCGGGGAGATATTCAGGCTTCTCATTATTGAGCTTGCGCTACAAGGATGTCCAGCGTCTACTTTCTTCAGACTCTCAGCAAGCTCTTCAACTACATAATCTCCCTTTGGCAACTCGTCAAGCAAATCGAAAATTAAGAAATTCTTGGGGACTGGTGGCGAGATCCTAAGCATTTCTCTAGCTGCATGAAGCCTTATAATTCCTAATATTGTCCTCGCGTGCATCTCCCATGATCCTGAAGGTGAATCAACCTTAAACTTCCGTAGGAACCGATGCAAGAATAAAATCTCCTTTATAAGAGCAAGCCAATGGTCGCGCCTTGTTGAGCTTGTCATTTCTGGAAATTCCAAGAGCACAGCTTCTTCCCTAAATTATACAATACCAAAGTACTCATACTACTGAACGATATCGTGCAAAAACATGGTCCTGGAAGCCATATAAGCATATCAAAATCTAGCAAGTGTACAAACTTCTAATAAATTGTGAAATTCCACATGAGCACAGTATATTACAAGCAAAAATCATCCTTCAAAGCAGAAAATCTTGAAGCCTTTTAATATTTTGAGAAAGAATCCTTGAAGCATTTAAACTTGTCCTTCCTACTTTGCACAATCTCTTATATCTACTCTTCGGGGTGGACCGGAAGAAGGGGGTTCTCGAACGTGGAAAAGGATCCAATGAAACTCGAAAGAATTGAACGAGGAGCTGTATGAGATGAAATTCTCACGTACAGTTCTGTGGAAGTGGCACTTATCATAAAACTTTTGAATCTTTTGGTGTTAAACTAAAGATATGTAGAATGTACCAAAATACCCTTTAATCTTGAGTTCTTCACGTGGAATGTTGGAATTAAAGAGTTGCCGAACAAGGAAAAGATGCATTTTTAACGGACTAAAAAGGAAAGTAAGACAAACAAATTGAAATGAAGGGAATATTAACTAGTTTGAATGAAACCCGACTTCTGAGTTCTTAGCCAAAAAAGACAAAATAAAATGAAAAATATTCCTATTTCGAGTCTTAAACGAAATGAGTGGACTAGAATCGGCAGTATTCTAATAGATAGATAGTATGGTAGAAAGATTCATCTATTTCTTTTACCATACTACTTATTAGTTAGATTGTAATTATAAAGCAAGCGATAAATAATGCCCACATACTTAGTCCTTAGGGAGAAGTGGAGTGCTTAAATAAACGTTATCTTACAGGATGCTGAGAGAATACTTACAATTCAGAAGAATTATAAACTATAGCCTTGTCAAAGAGCGGAGCACCCCACGGACCTGTAGCAGCATGTTTGATACTCTGCTCAAAATCTTCTGAAAGATTGAGCTTAAGAGCGTCTTTATAAGAGAAGACTCCGGATTCCTCAAAGTACAGGGCATAGTTTGTTAGCGTCAGCCTACCTAGAAATAGAAGTACCTTTAATTATGCTATCTTTAAAATACCACGTTTCATAACAATGAGAATGACGGAAAGAGTACCAGGCCAACTTTTCCCTCCAATATGACGCACTATTCTTTGTGAACTTGCAGTTCCTTCCACGTGTATTATAAACTCGTCATCTGCCATGACCACACCTGTTGGAGTTGCTTGTTTCTGCAAATGCTTTATGCACCTATTGCAAGTCCAGCAGACACCAAAAATTGCAACAAAAATGATGAGGTCTAGTGCAAATGACCGCAAAACCATGAAGTAAACTTTTTTTTTAATCTCAAATTCCATTCTCGGAATGTAGAATTTATACTTGTCTGCCACAACATTATTATGCCAGCCCATTTAATTTTGTCGTTGATTCTGGCATTATAGCTCCACGAGAATAATCTTCCAAGTAATAGGGGGAAAACAAGAGTTGAGGATAATTACTTTATAATCTCCTTCAAGAATATGTTATAAGCAGGAAAATGCAGTCGATTTTCTGTAGGTGCTGTCAGAGTCTCGAAAGTACATCTCCCGTTAACAAAATCAGCTAATAAATTTACTAGTGTCACCAGCCACAAGAAAGCATGCTCTCCGACACTAGGTTTATTGTCAACCTGCCAACCCGATCACTTTGATCAGTTAGGAGAGTAAAACACAGTGAAAGTAAACTAACAATCTCCGAGCTTTCACCTACTTCGTTATCATCTTAAGTTGTAACATAGTACTAATACACGCATAAGTAACCAAAGGGAAATATGTAAATCATGAATTACTTGTTCCGATATGCTATTATCTTTCAACATATATAATGTAATAAAGCACGGTTCTAACTCGAGGATTCGGATTTCTTACAAGGAACGGCAAGAGATCCGAGTAGAACAAAGGGATGTCATCTTGTTCCCGAGGCATCTCAGCGGACACTTTTTTCTCTTCTTTTTCTTTCTCCAAAGACTCCTGTATTATTTACGAAAAATATGTAAACTACAATGTGAAAATCATGTGAAGAAAATAAAGCATGTCAAACTTCTAACTAGAGTTCCAACTGTGACAATAAAAACTCCTCTTTAACTGGATTGATTCAATATTTTAGTACAGAATCAGCAAACTCTTGAGGGGTCAAGAGCATTGACCCTTGTAACATTAGCAGTTCCGTTACAACTGACAAGAAAAGGGCGACCCGGTGCACTAAGCTTCCTCTATGTGCGGGGTTGGGGGAAAAGCCATACCACAAACCTTAATTACCTGCATTTCTGCAAGAGACTGTTTCCACTGCTCAAACCCGTGACTCGTTGACACATGGTAACAACTTTACTAGCTATACCAAGGCTTTACATATAACTAACAAGTAATTAGCAAAATCAGCTCGCGTTGTTTCAACAAAACAAATGATGGTGATTAAACTAGGAAGCATTAAAAGATACAACGATTGTACATAATAGAAATTAAGCTGATGGCTAACAAAAGTAAGATGGAATATTAACTCCATGTGTCTCTTTTTCTTCTGAACTAGGTATTTCCCATGCCAGCATCATATCAAACGTGAACCGGATAAAATCACCATCTTCGATCATCTCTTGTAACTTACTACACATGTCAGTGAGGGTCTTGGAGCAGCAAAACTCGACTAATCTCTGCGAATATCCCTCCATGTCAGGATCCCATCCAGCCTCAAATTGATGCACTAGTTTATCCACAGATGTGTCCAACTTCCTAATATGAAACATCTATTAATACGAACAACTTATTGCAGATGATTCACACTACAATAAATGAAGTGTTCTATCACAAATTTGTATGAAGCTTCATAGACTTCAAATCAAAACAGAGTTTATGACAAAACTAGAATAATTTGGTAGCTCTACCAATTTACAAAATCCATAATATGAAAAGGACAGTCCAGTGCACAAAACATCCTGCGTTAGCAAAGTCCCGGTGAAGGACCGTGCCCAAGGGATGTGACATTGACAATTCACCCTAATATAAGTACAAGTATTAGTGACTGCTTACATGGCTCTAACCATAATATGAGTTACATCATAATCAAGCACCAGAATATATATCAAGCTAGCCTCAACTATGGGTGTTCAAAAAACCATTTTCAATTTATATGACACTCTTCCAGTTTGGAAAAGTTGAAATTGTTTGATACAATTCCACTAATATTCTTTTATACAACATAAATCGAACTTGATACAATTCCACTAAAGTTATTGAAGGTGAAAAAATACTCCATTTGTCTCAGTTTAAGTATTTTACTTTCTTTTTGGTATGTTCAAATGGAAGTGAATTTTTCTGCATTTAATAAGTTTTCTAATTCCAACATTCTATCATAAAAATTTAAAAAACTACACAAATTCATATGATTCATCTTCCTTTTAATCATTCCAAAAAACCAAAAAGACCATTTTACCAAAATGATTTATAGCCACTTAAACATCTATCACTCATTTTACACCACAAATTTTTAAAAAAATTCTTCCTTAAACTTAGTAGCAAGTCAAACTATATCATATAATATATATAAAAAAATAATCAAAAAGAATGAGAGAGAACTAACTGGGCACATCTGCAAATAACGTCGTTGGCAATAGTGGAAAGATGCTTCTTTTCCATGGACAAATATATTAATTAACAGATTCTTTCACTCTGAATATGGCTGTTGAGTTTTAGAGACTTTCTTTTTTGGTTCAAAATTCAAAATATATATTTTGGCTTTACAGAGCATTTCATTTCAAAAACAGAAAGAAAAAAAACAAATGGATAAGAGGAATTAAGTGGAGATTATTATTGGTGACACGTGGTAAACATGCAAGGACCAAACTTTTCATAATATAAATTATTAAGTATTTTTGTGTAGTTCTTTTTATAAAAAGTTTAAAAAATTAAAGGGCAGTCCAGTGTAAGCTTTCATTATACGTAATTTGGGGAAGGATTTGACCACAAGAGTTTATTGTATATAGTCTTATTTTATATTTTTGCTGAGGCTGTTTTCAAAACTTATACACATAACTTTCTGGTCATATAACAACAATTTTATCAGTTACTTCAAAATTTCAAAAAATAATTTTTTTCTCAAAGAGTTTTTTTATTTGAGAAAAAAATATACCTTTTTATTATCCAGAATTTGAAAAAAAAAATGGAATATGGTTGATGAAAAATTATTATCAACAGAAATTGGGAACCACTTTCAAAAACTTTTGATGAAAAATCATTATCAACAGAAATTGGGAACCACTTTCAAAAACTTTGTCTCACTCAAGAGGTGAGAAGAGTTGAGAACAAAGTGGCGAACGAGTGCATAATGCGTGAGAATTTATCGAATAGTTTGGGCCAAATTCTGAAAAAAGCGAATTGCTATTCAAAAGTGATTTAAACATTTATTATTCAAACACAAATTGATTCTCATTGAAAATATATTTTTAAAAAGATAAGTACCAAAGCACACTTAAGTTATTCCTTTTTTTATGAGTTTCATACTAAACTATTAGAAGTGTGAGTATCATACCTAAATTATCACTTATTAGTTTGAGAAATACTCCTCAGTAGTATGTGTAATACACTCTCTCTACTCTCTCAATTTTTTTAAAAAATCTTGTCACATGACATTCTACATGGATAAAATATTAATTCACCTTGACAAAAATTAAATAAACTATTAATATTAGTTAATAGTTAAATATTAAAGTATTTCTATCTCCAAAAAAAGGAAATTATATTTTTTATAAAAGAAATTACTTTTTGAAAAAAGATTTTTTTTTAAAAATAAAATTTAAAATATTTTGCTCACGCACTCCACACTCCCCCAATATCACCGGTCATTTTTTTAAAAATTTCTTTTATAAAATATTATAAAAAAAAGTTCATACTCCCCCCCCCCTCCCTCACTCATTCGTAAAAAATGTTAGTATTTTTATTTTTTTTCTAAAAATAATTTATACCCACCCCATCTAACCCTCCGCTCTTAATTTATATATATATATATATATATATATATATTTTAAAATATATTTTTCTCATTTGGGTTAATATGTGCATATATTTTTAGGAAAATATTTTTTCCTACTTGTGTACCGAATACAATAGAAATACAAATTTTATTTTAAGAAAAGTCTTGTGGCTAGTAAAAAATACTTTCCTAAAATCATATGTATTTATCTAACACCAAATGAGAAAAAAATTAGAAAGAGGAGGGTGAGGTGGAGCGGGGTAGATTTTTTTTTTAAAATAAAAATATCTAAATTATTATTTGAAGGTAGGGAAGGGAAGCAAAGATGAAATAAGAATTTTTTTTAAAAACTTTTATAAAAGAAATTTAATAAATAAAAAATAAAACTAAAAAAGGGGGAGGGGGGTATAGTGAGAGAAAGTGGTGGAGTGAGGGGTATGATGAGAGAAAGCGGTGGAGTGAGGTAAGAAAAATATTTTATATTTTATTTTATAATTTTTTTGAGCGGGAAATAATAACTTTAATCTTTAATTTTAACTAATTCTAAGAATTTATTTAATTTTTGTTAATGTAGAATATTTTGTCCATGTGGAGTGTATTGTGACAAAATTTTTTAAATAAAAGAAAGAGTGTAGTACACACACAATGATGATAGTGAAATTAAAGAGAGCTGTGTTTCTCAAACTAATAAGTGATAGTTTAGGTATGAAACTCACATTTTCAATAGTTTAGATGTGAAACTAAAAAAAGAGAGGATAGTTCAGATGTGTTTTTGACACTTATATCTTTTTTAAACATACTTCTAAAACAAAGAATTTTCAAAATAATGTGATTTTATAGGTTTCACAGACAACAGGGGCGACTCAAACATATCGGTGGCCTAAAGTCAAATTCGAACAGATGCCTTAAATTTTAATATTTTTTAATAAAATTTATTATAGTCAATCCATTTAATTATTTTTGAGGCATATAAACTATAGTATTATAGATTTGTCAAACTTCTAATAATTCTTTCTTCCTTATGTGAAAAGTTTATATTTTTCAAAAACAACATTCAATATTTTAAAAGAAATATATTTATAATCTTTTATTGCTTAAAAAATAAAGCCCCTCAAATAGAGAGCAGAGGCTAATGCTTTTTTTTAGGCTCGTCGAGCAGCCCTGACAGACGACTTATAAATATTTTATCATCAATTTCATCTTTGTGCATTATCATGGCTCGTTGGTTTTTCTGATTCTTCACACTAAAGTCTCCAGTGTTCAATTTGTCCAACAATAGTGTTTTTTAAAATAATAAAAATCCATGTAAAATATTTGCAAGAAAACGTAAAGAATCGAAAACATGACCTTGGAGGGTATTTCACTTGTTAATATGGATGGCATGCTTTATATTTATACGAGTTTTGATACATATATACTTATATATATATATATATATAGTTTCAATTGGAATCATCGGATGCTGGAGCACCCTCACAGTAGTATATATGTAAATCCGCTATTATACTCAAGTCTCTGTGGATTGAATCTCTTAAAATGACAATATATATATTAAATCGAGTTTTAAACGAGGCTATTCTAAAGACATCTTTTGAATTGTTCAAAGGTTGAAAACCTAGTTTGACCCATATATGCTTATGAGGATACCCGTCTAAATTAGAATGTACAATCCACAAAAAAAGAAATAGAATTCTAGGACCATCAGTGGATATTCATTAGATATGCCGAAAGGTCTAAATGATACAAATTCTACTGTCCATCTACAATCCTAGGATTGTGAAATCAAAAAATGCAAAATTTCTTGGGAATGACTTAACTAGTGAGAGTGATCAACTCATTTGTTATTAAATGTTAGGAATATATCAGAGAAGTCCAAGTCTTGGAATTGAAAAACTGTAAAGAAAGTCTTAAGATATCTTCAAGGGAAACGGTCAGATGAGTTGGGAGTCATTGGCTACTCTAATTTAGACTTTACTGGCTGTGTTGCTTCACAAATCAATTTTAGGATACATTTTTTTTGTAAGTCGATGGAACTATATCTTGGAGGAGTGCAAATAGACTATGATTACTATTTTTATTATGGAGGCTTATTTCATTTCTTATTTTGAGGCTACCTCACACGGTCTCTAGTGAAAGAGTTTTATATTTGAGCTAAAATTGCCGACTCTATTTCTAAGCCATTAAAATTACATTAAGACAATTGAATTACCGTCTTTATGGATAAGAATAACAAAAGTGATAGTCAAAGCAAGCATATTGACATTAAGTATCTACTCATAAGAGAAAAATTTAAAAATAAGAAATAAAATGGACATTGAACACGTTAGCACTGAGCTTATGCTAGCTAATCCTTAACTAAAAAGGCATGCCACCTCAAAAATTTAAGTATCATGTTTTCGCAATGAGATTTAGTTTCACTATGTAAATTTTTGTTGTAAGAACAAATATTGTTGAAAATCTATTTTATATGACATTTCTCGTATTTGTAACCGTGTGCACATTCAATTTATTTTGGAAAATATCGCTAAAGTATATACCTAGAATGACATTGAGTTTATTTATTAAGTTATATATGGGCTAAAATTTACAAGTATAATATAGTGTGATACATGAAAAATACTACTCGCTCCTAGAGGAATTATCGCCATGATTTATGTATTATAGTTTTCTTTTAAGTCTTGTGACAATGGAAATTATGTATATGTACCAAGTAAGAGAGTATTAGTATTAAAAGTTCAATACTTGAATTATTGTCATGTTCCGTGTATAAATAAAATAAACTCCCAACCTTTCCCACACTAGTAACTGGTCATAAGCTTTGGGAATTGTTGATCGATCTACAGTAACTACTCAAACTATTCTCTATGGAAGAACTTTAAATAAGGAGTATCACAGATAGGGTCCCTGTCACGCCCGCAACTAGAGGGGGGCGGACATCGAGGACTTATTCGAGCATCTGCTAATATATGTATTAACTCATACTAAAGCTGTAGACTCATAAGCAGTGGAACACATACCAAGACACACACTAAATATAGATAAGGAAGGACCCACTTGACTACTTACAACTTAAATAAAACTAAGTCTAAGAAGGCTCTAAAGAGTGCATCTGAGAATTCGATAACTGGTCAGGACAAGGGCCCGACATACCCATTCTAACATATGTGCATACATAGCAAAATATAGGCTCTAGATATCTGATAGCTCTAAGTAGAGGGGGGCTTACCACTGCTAAACTAGAAGTCTCTAGTCTACTGGAAATGTCCGCTATCCTGAGTACCTGAGCCTGCATCGATGGAAATGCAGCGCCACAAAAATAGGGATGTCAGTACATATAAAATATGTACTGGTATGTAAATCATATTAATGACAAGTAGGCATGTAAGAATACTCAAATGAATCAAATATCAACATAGACAAATCTGAGCATATGTATGCAGGAGATGTAATCCAATACTAGAACTGTGACCAATCTCAAGGGTCTTCATCTAGCGGTACATGGATTATTCATTTATATATATAAGATTCCTATAATTTGCCTATGTGATATCTTTACTCCATCATATAACTTTGTGGCTCTTTGTAAAAATAACTGTCAGGAAGTCACATGATGGCCTACTGTTTGTGATCTGTGTCACGACCCCGATCTACTGTGACTGGCACCCACACTAACCCTACAGTAGGAGAACTATTTTCAACAACCCAATAACTAGTAACGCAGTAGATAATCAGATAAGGATGCAGAAGCAATCTTAATTAAAGATATAAGCGTGAGTCCCCATAAACTCAAAAAATAATCTAGTCATCAAACTTAACATGCAAGCGGAAATTAAGTCCTAGGAGCATACCAAAACTCTAAGACAAGGGCATGCAATCCCAAAAGAAGAAGAAAATATAGTCGTGAACTAAACCAGTGTTTGACATCTTAGTCCTAGAAAAAGGACTAAAAATAAAGAGTGAGTCCACAACAACTTGAATGAGTAGCTCACCCTTGAACTTGAACATAACTACTCCTGTAGGCGAGGTATCTCCACAGCCGGCTGAATATGCCTTGTACTCAACAAAAGATAGAGCAAGTGCAGTATCAGTACACAAAATCAATGATGTATTGGTAGGATCACGCGGTTAGTCAGTAAGCAGATCATAGACAAACAAACTCAACATAATAAGTACATATATACAAAATAACTTAACCAGTGTCATCTCAAACAATATTCAGCAAGATCACAGTTCAACCACCTCACATCATATACTTCACATAAAGGTCCTCTCATGGGACCTACAAATACTTAACTTATTTCAAAATGTGACACGTGGTTCAAGATTTGTGTCGAAATGTGACACCCGATCAAATATATGTCAGAACATGACACCTAATATAATTTATGTGTTGGAACATGACACCTGATCCCAACATACAAAACAACCACAATTACATTCAGTATTCAACATCATGTTACCAAGAACAAGTTCATTATCAAACAAGCCAGCAAGTGATCATTTCACAATAAATCTAGCATGATTCCCTATTCATATACACATATGCATACCATGAAGCAAGTTAGGAAGTACATGAAATACATATGGGAAACAAAACCATCACCTAACTCAAATTCGAGCTTCAACAATCTTAAAATGCAAGAACTTTCCCTTTTTGGGTTCGTTTCGCTTATTTTTGGTCTAAAACAAGTCACATATATACAAAGAATCAATACAATGGCCTAGTTTACATGAATTATAAGAAAATTCCCTTCCTATACCAAAATCCATGATCATAATCCCACCCTAGGGCTATTTTCCACCCTTACTTACATGCCAAAACCCTCTCACAATGATCACCCATCCTAGTTTACGAGTATTAGGAATCGAAGGATGAATTTAGGGAGTAAAATCCTTACCTCAAGCGTGGAAATCTGTGGAAAATTGATGAGAATCCCCCTAGGTCGCCTTCTATCGTTTTAGGAATAGTTTTTTATAGAATGAAACCATTTCTCAGGTTTTTCTTGTCTAAATTTGCGACTGTCCCGCTTTGGTGGGGTATGCAAAAATAGTGAGCTCGAAGATTGAGATCCGAGCCCCCATTTCACAACACACCCCCTTCCAAAGATGTATAGAATAATACCCTTTACGCCAAGTCTAGTTCCGAGAGTTTTACTCGCCCGAATGCAATTTATTGAAGCCATAAATGCTCTGTATTTTTTTGGCTATCATCTTTCCCAACCAAATTAGAGATTCGACCCCCTACCATTCACAAGGTCACTCTAGACTTCACCTGACTCATAATTTGTCAAAGTCTGGCCTAAGCTAAATTTTTTCGAAGTTACTACCCGAAGTTTTCTGGACCAAAATCCTTCTTCATTGACCTATCCATAACAATGGGTACTGGTCGTTACAATAAAGATAGGGTAGTACCTGTTTCGACAAACAATTGAGGATACTTGTCTGCCATGTCCTTTTCAGTCTCCCAAGTAGCTTCCTCCACCAAAAGATTTTTCCATTGCACTTTTAGCATATTGATCTCTTTAGTCGTCAACTTCTGCACATCACGATCAAGGATTGCAACTGGCTCTTTCTCATATTAAAAGTCCTTGTCTAATAACACTGAGTCTCATTTAATGATGTAGTCCCCATCTCCATGGTACTTTTTCAGCATCGATACATGAAACACCGAGTGTATCCCAAACAAGCTAGGTGGTAAGGTCAATTTGTATATCACTGGCCCTACACAGTCAAGAATTTCTAAAGACCCAATATAGCAAAGACTAAGTTTGCCCTTCTTGCCAAACCTCATTACCCCTTTAATGGGTGACACTTTTAGAAGTACTTACTCACCAGCTTCGAATTTTGTAGCCCTCACCTTACGGTCAACATACTCTTTTTGACGATTTTGATTCGCTAGAAGCTTAGCTAGGATGCTCCTTACCTTATCCTGATCATCCCTCACTAAGTCTACCCCGAATGGCTGTACTTCTCCAGCTTCAAACCACCTTATGGGAGACCTGCACCCCCTTCCATAAAGGGCTTCGAATGGTGCCATCTCAATGCTGGAGTGGTAGCTAGTGTTGTAGGAGAACTCACACAAAAGCAAGAACTTATATCAATGTCCCTCAAATTCGATCACACATGCCCTCAACATATCCTCCAGCACTTAGATAGTCTCTTCTGACTGCCCATCGATCCGTGGATGAAAAACTGTGCTGAAAGTGAGTTGAGTGCCCAACTCTTCATGTAACATCACCCAAAATTTAGAAGTGAACTGCGTACCCCGATCTGAAATGATAGAGAGGGGAGCCCCGTACAACCTTACTATCTCTTTCACATAAATCCTTGCTAACTATTGTGCATTATTATCCACTCTAACCGGAATGTAGTGTGCTGACTTTGTCAACCTGTCAATCACCACCCAAATGGAGTCATAATTTCTCAAAGTCTTGGGAAGTCCCACCACGAAGTACATGGCTATTCTCTCCCACTTTCATTCAGGAATGGGCATTCTTCTAGTAAACCTGTAGGTGTTTGGTGATCATATTTCAACTGTTGGCAATTCAGACATTGGGCTACATATTCATCTATATCCTTCTTCATACCCGGCCACCAATATAGACGTTTCAAGTCTTGAAACATCTTAGTTACTCTAGGGTATATAGAGTATCGTGAACCATGAGATTCAGACAGAATTTTTTGAATTAAGCCTTTTACCCGAGTAACACAAATCCTTCCCCTAAAGTGGAACACCTCACTTTCATTGAGTGTTGAATCTTGGGCCTTTCTCATCAACACATTTCCTCTAATTTCATTTAAATTAAGGAGTTAGATTAACAACGGCCATTACCCTATCCTTCTCTGAGATGCCTAGCCTCATGAACCAGGCCTTCAAGTCCAGAATTTCTCTAGCCAGGGGCTACTTAAGGGCTCCCAAACAGGCTAGACTGCCCATGCTAACCGGTTTCCGGCTCAATGCGTCTTCTACCATATTAGCCTTACCTAGATGAGCAACTCCATCCACCTACGCTGTCTCAAATTCAATACCTTCTGGGTGAACACATGTTGTAAGTTGTGGTGATCAGTAAATACCTCACACTTGACGCCATATAGATAATGCCTTCAAATTTTCAGTGCAAAAACTACTGCTGCAACTCTAAGTTATGAGTCAGGTAGTTTCTCTAATACACCTTCAGTTGCCGCGAAACATACGCTACAACATTCTTATCTTGCATCAACACAACACCCAAACCTAAATATTAAGCATCACAATAAACAATGAAGTCTTTACCTTCGACTGGCAGGATTAAAATTGGTGTTGTGGTCAAAAGAGTCTTAAGCTTTTGGAAGCTCTCTTCGCATTTGTCAGTCCACTCGAATGGAACCTCCCTTTTAGTGAGCCTAGTCAAATGAGTAGTGATAGAAGCAAAGTTCTTAACGAATCGGCGATAATAATTGGCTAGCCCTACAAAACTTCTAACCTCGGTCACGAAACTAGGCGGAGCCCAGTTCTTAACTATCTCAATCTTTTGTGGGTCTACCATTACTCTTTCCTTCGAAACAAAATGGCCTAAAAAGGCAACTGAAGGCAACCATAATTCACATTTAAATTATTTTGCATACAACTTTTGTATTCATACCTAAGACAATTTAGAGATGATCTGCATGCTCCTGTTCACTCTTTGAATATACCAAAATATCATCTATAAACATGATCACAAACGAATCTAGGAACTACTTGAACACCTCATTCTTCAAACTCATGAAGGCTAAAGGTGCATTGATTAGCTCAAAAGACATCATCAAAAATTCATAGTGTCCATACCTGGTTCTAAAAGCAGTTTTGGGCATATCCCCAGGCCTAATTTTTAACTGATGGTACCCAGACTTGAGATCAATATTTGAGAAGACTAATGCACCTTGCAACTGATTAAAAAGGCCAATAATACGAGGCAGAGGGTATTTATTTCTGATGGTAACCTTATTCAGTTGTCGGTATTCAATGCTCATTCTCATACTACCATCCTTTTTCTTGATAAACAACACTGGAGTACCCCACAAAAAAGCACTGGATGAATAAATCTCTTATCAAGAAGTTCTTAGATCTGGGACTTAAGCTTTCTCAACTCTGCCAGAGCCATATGGTAGGGAAGAATGGAAATTGGACGAGTTCCCACTCTAAATCAATGCAAAAATCTATATCTCGGTTAGGAGGCATACCATGCAAGTTTGAAGGAAACACTTTCAGAAATTCACACACTACCGAAATAGACTCAATAAAAGTAGACTCTACATCCCATTCCGAATATGGGCCAAACCATTTTTCTAGCTTGGAGAAAGGATATGATTTTAGCTGGCTTAGGCTTGTAAATCCCTTCTCACTCTAACCTTTCCATCCTCAAGATCTCTAAAGCCACAATTTTTGCATTATAATTAAGTACAATAAAATAGGGGGACAACCAAGTCATGCCTAAGATTACATCAAAATCGGTCATGTCTAAAATTACTAAGTCAACCCAAGTCTGGTATCCCATAAATACCATAAAACAAGCACGATAAACATGTGTGACTATGACTGAATCTCTAATAAGGTTATAAACATGAATATGAGCATCTAGTATATCACACACTGCATCAAAATCCAAGCATATTTTACAGATACATAAGAATAAGTAGAGTCCGGATCAAATAAAACAGTAGCCATCCGGTCATAAATAAAAATAGTACCTGTGATAACTGCATAAGATGCCTCTTCCTCGATCTTGCCCGAAAATACATTAAAATGAGCCTAATCATCCTTAAGGTGTACCTCTCTGCCTAGCTGGGCTGCTCCTCGGCTTGCACTACCATTACCTCGGCCCCTATGTCTTCTCTGATTTTCTCCTCGCCCACCTTGTGGACATCCTCTACCATTGCCTCCCCCAGCTACGGGTACTACTGCTCTAGGTTGTTGGGGTGCTAAAATTGTCTTACGAGAGTGAGGATATTCCTTCCGTATATGCCCTTATTCTCCATAATTAAAATAACTGCGATCAAAGAATGCCCTACCACCTGGGAATGATGTTCCCTGAACCTCATGGGCCGTATGCTGCTATGGAGTACTTAAAAAGCTGCTAGTAGAAGCAGGCAGGGCTGACTGAATTGGCTGGGCTGAAATTACTAGCCCGCCTGATCCTTTAGAATAGGATCCCTAGAAATTACCTTTGCTCTTGGGCTTTTAAGCCAAAGCTTTGGCCTGCCCATCTTTTCTCGCACCTTCTATCTTTTTCACAAAGTCAGTGACTTTGTTGAAACTCCTGCCTGACGAAATCATATGAAATGACAGCACCTACTATTCTAGGTTCAACCCCTTCACAAATAACCCGATCCTCTCTTCTTCTATAGTGACCAGCTGTGTAGCATACCTGAACAACACATGAAATTTGGCCTCATAAGCAACCACTAATAACCCTTCATGCTCTAGTACCATGAAATTATCTTTCTTTTGGTCCTTCAAAGTATGACGCACATACTTTTTCAAGAATATGGCATGAAACTGAACCCAAGTAAGTGGGGGCAACACTGGTGAACGATACTCTACATAAGTGCTCCACCACTGCTTGGCCTCACCCTGCAGTTGAAATTTCAAAAACACTACTCCATACTGGTACACTATACATAGCTTGTGCAACCTCTCATAGTAGTCAAAGATAAACTCATAGGCATCCTCATTCTTAGTGCCATGGAAGACCAGAGGCTTGAGCTTTAGAAACTTGGTGATCATCTCATGCTCAGTGCTAGTCATAACATGACTCATAAGTGGTCTAAAGAAGGCATCTATGCCTACCACCATATCTGCTAGCGGAGCTGCAGCAACAAAAAGACGAGTAACAGGAGCTGGTATTGTAGGCATAATGGAGACGGCTCCAGTGCCAGCCAATCCACTCAAAAAGGCCATGATTTGCTGAGCTAGTATGGGGTTCAGAGAGGGAAGACCAGCAGACCCAACTTGGATGTCCTCCTCCTATTCAACATTTTCCTCTTCTCCAAACTCTACATCTCCCTCTAACTCATTCTTGGGAGTAGGAGGGCCCTCACCTAATGGCACCTCTTCAATTGGAACCTCAACTCTAGAAGATGCTTCTCTCCCTCTGCCTCTCCATCGTCTCTTTCTCCTGCCTCTACCTCTGTCTAGACCTCGAACATCGAGCTCTTTCTCTGGCTTTACTGTATCTAAGGGTTGTACACTGTTATAGCATGTGTTAAACATCTGCGGACAAAAGAGTGAAAGAAGTTAGATACCAATTTGGATCACCAGATACCAATTGGAATTAAGTTATAGCACGAAGGGAAGAATATGATGAAAATTTTCCTAAAGTCCTATAGCCTCTCGAAGAAAAGTACAGACGTCTCCATACCATTTCGCAAGACTCTACTAGACTCATTTTGATACGATAAGATTAATGAACCTAGGTCTCTGATACCAACTTTGTCACGATCCCAACCTGCTGTGACTGGCACCCCATACTAACCCTCCGGTGGGAGAACCATTTTCAAAATTCCAATAATTAGTAACATAATAGATAATCAGATAAGGATGTGGAAGCAGTCTTAATTAAAGATATAAGCTTGAGTCTCTATAAACTTAGCAAACAATCTAGTTATCAAACTTAACATGCATGCGGAAATTAATTCCAAGGAACTAAAAGTTGAATGTACCAAAACTCTAACAACATCAAGTCTAAGATAAGGGCATGCAATCCCAAAATAAGAAGAAAACATATTCATAAACTAAACCAGTGTTTGACATCTTAGTCCTGGAAAAAGGAATGAAAATAAACAATGAGTCCACAATAGCTTGAAAAAGTAGCTCACCCTTGAACACGAACACAACTACTCCTCTAGGTGAGTCTCTCCGCAGCTGGATGAATATGCCCTGTACTCAACGAAAGATAAAGTAAGTGTAGTATCAATACACAAAATTAATGGTGTACTAGTAGGATCACATGGTTAGCCAGTAAGAGGATCATGGATAAGTAAACTTAAAATAATAAGCACATATATACAGAATAACTTAACCAGTGCCATCTCAAACAATATTTAGAATGATCATAGTTCAACCACCTCAAATCATATACTTCACATAAGGGTCGTCTTCTCATGGGACCTATAAATACTCAACTTATGTCGGAACGTGACACTCAATTCAAGGTTTGTGTCGGAATGTGACACTCGATCTAAATATGTATCGAAATATGATACCCAATCCAATTTATGTATTAGAACGTGACACCCGATCCCAACATACAAAACAACCATAATTATATTCAGTTTTCAACATCATATTACCAAGAACAAGTTCATCATCAAACAGGCGAGCAAGTGATCATTTCACAATAAATCTAGCATGCTTCCTTATTTATATACACATATGTATACCATGAAGAAATTTAGCAAGTACATGAAATACATACAGGAAACAAAATCATAACATACCTCAAATTCGAGCTTCAACAAACTTAAAGTGAAAGAGCTTTCCCTTTCTGAGTTCGTTCCACTCATTTTTGGTCTAAAACAAGTCATATATATACAAAAAATCAATACAATGGCCTAGTTCACATGAATTATAAGACAATTACCTTCCTAGAATGAAACCTATGATTCTAAACCTACCCTAGGGTTATTTTCCACCCTTACCCACACGACAAAATCCCCCTACAATGATCACCCATGCTAGTTTATGAGTATTAGGAATCGAAAGATGAGTTTAGGGAGTTAAATCCTTACCTTAAGCTTGAAAATCCATGAAAAATTAATGAAAAGCACCCTAGGTCGCCTCCTATCATTTTAGGAATAGTTGTTTGTAGAATGAAACCATTTATGGGTTTTTCCCATCTAAATTCGCGATTGTCCCGCTCTGGTGGGATCCATCCCACTATGGCGGCCGCGCTCTAACAAGAATAATTCTGCTTTGGCGGAATATGCAAAAAAGTGAGATCGGAGCTTGGTCTCCAAGCCTTCATTTTACAACATACCCCCTTCCAAAGACATATAGAATTATACCCTTAATACCAAGTCTAGTTTCGGGAGTTTTACTCGCTCGAATGCAATTCTGCAAAGCCGTAAATGCTCTGTATTATCTTGGCTATCAACTTACCAAACCAAATCAAAGATTTGATCCCACACCATTTACAATGTCACCTTAGACTTCACCTGACTTAGAATTCGTCCAAGTCTGGCCTAGGCTAAATTTTTTTGAAGTTATTATCCGAAGTTTTCTGGCTCAAAATCCTTCTCTATTGACCTATTCATAATGACGAGGATATGTCATTACAATCTGTGAACCCTGTATGATATCTGTAGCCCACTATCATGACCACACATCAAATCTCATAGTCTGGGTAACAAGGTCTATCAAGGTATGTCCCCGGGCTCCTATATAGATTGCCCGTAGGTCTATATAAGTTAGGTGAATCCACGATGGGAAATTTCAATTGACTCAATATGAATTATATGAACAAAATAGCATCGCACGTAGTAGCTCTAAAAATACCTACCCCACATTTCAGAGTAGGCTATAATCTCAACTTGCATGCAAAGGCTTGTTATAAGTAACTCATGAACCATATAACTCGTGAAATACTTGCTGATTATTTTCTTTAGCTTAAGAATCATATATCTATGTGATCTATACACATATGGATAATCTGTGGCCAATTACTTTTTTTAACTTTATGATAAACATATACCCTATAACTTCTACGAGTTTCAACTGAAGACACATATGAGGACATGGAACATATGACTTTTCTGACTAGGAAAAAGAGTACTATAACTCTATCGTTTTTAGATATTCAATATGAAAAGATTTGCAAAATAGGAATACTTCATCATGTAATCTCGTATGACATTTATATTAGAAAAATCCGACTCTGGGTTATGCCTTAGTGGCGATAGAGATTTTAGCTTTACATACCTTACTTCGGGACTTACTATCTTACGTCGTGTCGTCAATCTCCTTTGCTGAGTTCAATAAGATAACATCATATATGGCAGTATAAGGAGCTGATCAAAAAGAATAACAAGGCCAAAAACACAATAATAGTTCACAAGCAACAAGCTTGTCACGCCTCGAGAGGATACTCTAGGCGTGACCGACACTCAGAAGCCATTGTTGGCTCCCAAGGGAACAACTTAGCCTGATCACACATTCATTGATTCAATGGAAGATTTAGTTTAAGATAAAAATAAATCTTAGTGGGCTAACTCAATCATCAATCTCCATCATTCAAATCAAAAACATAGTTTGAAAGAAGACTAATCAAGAGTTAAAAACATCAAAAAAATCTATCACTATCTAGTCTATGAAGCCTCTATCTCTACTACTTAAATGGCGCCAATGATAAGTTTATGGCTACCTCAAAAACAAACTACTCATAAGCAATGAAAATAATGAATATGATCCCTCCGAAGTCAAGGAGGTCTTACCACTATCAGGAAAGAAATAGAACTTCAACGAAGCACCTATTGATGATTTCTAATACCTATCCCTGCATCATAAAATGATGCAGGCCTAAATAGACGTCAGTACGTCAATCTCATCTCAATTATTATGATCTTTCAAATCAACTCAATTGAATCCACTCATTGAGATTAAATACTCAACTCTTTTAAATCTCTTTAAAACATGCAATTTCGACTCAAAATAATGCATAGCAAAATCAAGATCAAAATGGTTAAAAATCTTAAAGAATCTTTTAATTCAACTCGGGCTCGACTCATGCTCAAATCATCTAGTTATTTCATAAATATATTTTTGAAAATCTCATTAAAACTTTGTCTCAAAACCATCATTTATGCTTAAGATAACCATGTTCAAAATAAAGAAAAAAATCAACTTATGTAAAAGCTCCAACTCTTGTATAATCAATGCTCAAAATCAAATATATTCTTCAATTAGGGTTCATGTGAATGAAGACATGAACATACATCCAAATCAAATACTCAACCCATGAACAACATCAATACGTATTTTAAATATGTACAAGGAACCCAAAAGACAATAGATAACTCAAGAATTCAGTTCAAGGAACTTGAAAACTCCAACTCTACTCAACTTGAATCAATAAAGATGAAGGCCACGTGGATGAACTCGATCCAATGTTGTGTTAGCCTTACATACCTGAATCTTAGGAGTTATTGGATAAAAGTATTGGGTTTAGAACCTTGTAGCTTGAAGTTGAGAAACCAGTCTATGGATTTGTGAAAGAGATCTTGAACTTGAAGTCTTTAGATCTCCCAATATTGGAGAAATCCCTTTCTTGAAGTTCTTGATATTTGGGAGAAGGAGATTTTGAGATTTTGAGAGTATCTCTACGTATAAGAATATTATTAGGTTGAAAGATTGAGAAAAATCACCTTTTAATAAATCCCGCCGGCAATTTCGACGAGCTGGAAGTCTCCTCACCGAATCATTCAGCGAATCGCAAAATAGTGCTTTAACTCGCCCAATCCAACAGTTTTTGAAGGATTCTGGCACTATTCAGCGAGCTAGTTCGTGGTTCGCCGAACTATTCGGCGAGTCGCCAAATTGGCTGGTGAGCTCGCCGAATTGTCCTTTTCGAACATACTTCGATAAAATAACCATAACTTTCTACTACGAACTCTAAATGAGGTAAAGTCGGTGGAGTTGGAAAAAGGACTCAAAGCCTTTAATTTGATAGGTAATGGGACACCTAATTCATTATATAATAGGAGATATGGGCATTTGAAGTTGACCCTATTTCAGACTCATACGAAAGCTTAGCTGATGGAAATTTTTTGGACTTGGCTTGGTTTTAGGAATCCCTTATGATCCCAAATCGCATCTAATACACTTTAAATACTTATGAATTGATCCTAGATCATATATACTCTTTGAAGTCTTCGAGTTCAAGCCTATACGCATACAAAGAATGATCCGAATCTTAGCGTAGAAATTTTAAGGTGTAACATAAACCACATATAATACCCTTCAAATACTTAAGAATTTATCCTAAATCATATATAAAATTACAAGTCATTCAATTTGAGTCTACACACATATGAAGAATGGTTCGAGTTTTGGCGAAAAAATTTTGGAGTGTTACAAAGCTCAACAATTACGATAGATAAATGGCACATCGCCACACCTTTCTCTTTATCTACTTTCCTAGTGGTTTCATGACTTACCTATGAGGTTAATATTACTCCCCAATCCATACTTCACGAAGAACCACCCCCTTAATCATTCAAATTATACATATAAACTCAAACTCATAGTTTTCGAACACCATTCGGTAAGTTCTTTATCAAACAACATCAAATTTCCTTATAGCTCATAGTTTAAGTTGGTCGGGAACTAATACCATCAATGACAATAATAAAAGCTCATATAAATACCTATAATATATTCTTTAGCAATTTAGGCATTTCATCAAACACTTGGCGAGCGACAAACTTGCAAGAACTATAAAAGTCGCATTTTCTATACCTAGCCTTCCATTTTATCGTAACGAAGTTGCTGCCTCAATACAATGCAACCAAACCCTTCTTTAATCATTACAACAACCAACAAATCCTTTTACATACTCCCTCCTCGCTAATTACATTAATTACAATGGTAAAAAATGGACTCACGATTTTCTATCACCGTCCTGTGAGTCTTACCTATAAATTGAACTTAAAACATTTTTTAGAATCATATTTATGGACATAGAACAAGAGTCATACCTTTATGACTAAGAGAAAAGATCCCTACCCTTTTTATTCCTCAAGAACAAACCTTATTCCTTCAATAAAACACCCGGCTAAGTATATCTTACGGTCTATAGTGAGGAGGACACTTTATTCTTGAAAAAATCAATTTACCTTAAGCTTGAGAGGATTTGAAATGAAGAAAACTCTTAGGAAAGGAACCTTAGACGTTTTAGGAATATATGAAATGAAATCTCTAAGTTTCAATATAAAAAAACTTACGTTATATGTGGCCCGTTAAAGTTATCCGTATATTTTACTTAGACACCTCAGCGTACCTTTTTTTCTATTAGACACTCCAACCTTAAAAAATAAATACCTATCAAATATTTTTCTGACACCTAGTCAAAACAGGAAGTGCGTGTAATACATATAGAAAAATAACAAATAAAATGAAGACACGTGGCATTTTAATTTAAAATAATTACAACAAAAAATAAATTTTGAATATAAAAAAAGTCTAAATCTAAAAATAAAAGGATTTCAATTAAAAATAAAAGAAAAAAATCCATATACACCCTCATCCTATCCCCACACCCCCACGCCACCCCAATCCTCTCCCTTTCTTCTCTTTTCCCTAAAAGTCATCTTTTGTCCACCATTGTTATTCTCCATTTAAAAATATGGAGGTTTTAACATATACTAAATATGAATTCATCATTTCTATTTCTCTTTATGTATTCTTTCTTATTTCCATTTTAAATTGATAGTGTTTTTTTTAAAAAAAAATTGTTCTTCCTTTTTTAATTTTGATTTTGAATTTGCTTTTTTTTTCTTTGCTTCTACTTCGCTTTGTGGGGAAGAAGGGGTGTGGGTGTGTGTGGGGAGAGGTGAAGAGGGAGAGAGAGAATATAAAATTTGAATAATGGTCTCCATCTTTTCCGGCGACGAAGGCGTGGATGGTGATCTCCATTTTTCCGCCCAAACATGCGTGGATGATGATCTCTATTTTTTTTGGCAAAAAGACGATGGAAGACAGTTCTATGTCTGAAAAGTTAATATACTAACAAGAACACTAAAAAAAATAAGAAGGAAATTTGTAAAGAAAATTTGGTAGTGGATCGTGGTGAGAAATGGTGGCAGCAGGGTCTATCGTGGTGTGAATCACACTTTTTGTGCCACGTCTGTACAAAGTGTCTAAGTGGTTCAAATTCACAATAGTAGAGGTGCGTAATAGAAAAAAAGGGTCTGTTGAGGTGTCTAAGTGAAATATGTGGACAACTTTAAGGGGCCGTGTATGACTTTAGCCATATAAAAACACAACTTTTGGCCGACTTCCTTAAAGTGCCCCATGTCCCGTAATGATTGAGAAGTGCGCCTGTTTGTCGTAGAATGTCCATAACTTTTTACTCCGAAGTCGTATTGGCGAGCATTTATTTTTCTGGAAACTAGACCCAGATAAATTTCATTTGATAGGTCGTAGACCCTCTAACTCCTTATATATTAGGAGATATACTTGTTCAAAGTTAGATGATAAATTAGATCATTTAAATATTCCTTCACAATGAACTTTTTCTTTAATGATCTCTTTGGCCTATAACTTTGGTGTAACACTTCAAATGACTTAATATAAGGATTTCTTGATATTCATAACCATTTGCAACAATATTCTCTCGATATCACACCGATGCATCAGCATTTACGAATCGCAAATGTACTTTAAGTTACGGGTTATTACAGTCCCTAAGCTCAAATTCCTTCTTAAATACTAAGCCATCTCAATGAGGATTTTTGAGTACTTAGAATACTCACCGGAAGAAGAAGACTCCACAATTAACCACGATTTCACAACAATGAGGGGAGGTATGTTGATTCACTATTTTCACTGCGATTTCACTCTATAGATAAATTTTACATGCTTGAATCATGTAAATAACTTGCAACAATGCCTTACCAATAAAATTTTCCCTCTCTTTTCTCTTTCGATTTCACAATAATCAACCGCCATGGTTGTTAAGAGTAGAAGATAGGTGTTTAATTTTTGAGGAGATTTAGACTACTGTATAATTTTTTCAACCTTTGATGACTTCTTTTATAGGCCCTTTAAATTAGACGTTTGCGGTCTTCAATAAAAATGCCAATCCAAGAGATTTGATGGTTCGCAAGTTAAATTGATATCTTTCCAAGAATAAGTAGGCAACTTCATACTTTTACTACCATTGAATGACCTTTTAATTTAGTTTCCAATCTTTCAGGTTTTCTTTAAAATTTGAATCCTTTAGTGAAAATTGTGATTCTGATTGCCACCATAATTATAAAGTAGTCTTTCAAAAAATAGCAAGGTCCATTAAGTTTTGACAAATAAGGTCTACCTAATAATTTTTGTTTCTTAATGCTTTAGACTTCCAAGGATCAGAAATATTCCTTTGCCTTCAAACACTTGTGCTTAGTGTTCACCTCTCCTTTTCCTTTAATTTTCTACTTCTTTTGCTTTTTTGAATATCTTTCTTTTTCTTTTTTAAAATATCTTTTTTATTTATTGTGATCCAAAAAAGAGATGGGGCTTAATTAGTGCATGATTGTGCAACTATAGTACACAGCTAAAGCTTTTTTCAAGTTACTACAAAAGGATATGACATAATCTACAGTCATAAATACTTCACTATATTTGAGACATTATTGAATGTTACTATTTGGCTAAATTAATCAAGAGAGTTAAGATGTCTATTTCCTATATTTCATCTCATGACCCAATCTTTGATTGATTGAATCTTGTTCCAATTAATACCATCCCATCATTAGAATAAAGGGTCACAAGCAGGGGCGGAGCCAGAGAGATACAAGTTGATTCAATTGAATCCCGTTCGATGAAATAGTATATTATGTAAATAGGGAAATAACAAATATATATTTTGACATATACATATCCGCAACTACAAGCTCTCGAGTG
Source organism: Solanum dulcamara (assembly GCF_947179165.1). Taxonomy (NCBI): domain Eukaryota; kingdom Viridiplantae; phylum Streptophyta; class Magnoliopsida; order Solanales; family Solanaceae; genus Solanum; species Solanum dulcamara. Next base: position 64,520,467 of record NC_077246.1, read on the forward strand.
GGAACATGATCTCCTACTGCGCTAATAGGTATGCAATCAAAGAATCTGGATCTGCGAGATATGGAGAGGATATGCTTGAATCAGACCACGCGTTTCGATTTGCACATTAAATTTCCTTCATTATTATATATAATTTTTTTTTGAATTACTAGCTTCGTCACTGGTCAGTACGATTTATTATCTTCCAATAGATACACAAATTGAAGGACCTCATTAAGGTTGTATTGATTCATGTAACTTATCATTCGTTCTCATATGTCTTTGTTTTGAGGGTTCATTCTCAATTGTTATTTGTGGAGGGGATATGATATTGCTCAATCTTAATTTAGAGATTGTGAAGTTGTTGAAGGATCTCATTCTTTGGACATTAATTCTTATATACCCCAATTCTATTTGTAGGGTACATATCGACACTTAATTTTGAAGTCTAGATACACATAATTCAACGTCATACAAAATAATACTTTATCAACTCCCAAATATAATTAGTCACAAATTGAATTTATTTCAAAATATTTAACGTATTAAAAAATGAAAGAAGTATTTATTACCTTTTTCAAATTTTTTTACCCTAACTACTCAAATTTGTGATGTCGATTAAGTAAGACATTTAAAAAGGAGATAGATGATAGTCTAAAGTCGAATTATTATTTTTTTCAAATAATTTTTTAAAATATTTTATTATTTTTATAAGTATTTGAAAACATTCATGTCCGAAATCAGTATTTGACACAAATAATTACTATCAAATAAAATTACTATGTATCATCAATAGATTCTACTTGTAAAATTATACTGCATATCTTAATGTTGATAGCTCATCCTATTTAACAATGCAATTGCATTTTCTTCATAACAACTAAGTACCATTTTTAGAACACTAAATTAGTACAAAAACAGGAGATACTCTTAAAATGGAAATCAAAGGTTTATATCATAAAAATTAAGGAGTTCAAACATATTAATTATAGGGATAGTATAAATGAGTATATTTTCTTAAAAGTATGATGATGAGTAGGTCAAAGAGGCCAAGAAGTTTGAAATTGAGGAAATCCTCCATACCCTTCTCCAACAATATTCTTTCCCATTCCTTGAGCTGCTGCATACCCATTTGTTCCCTACCAATATAATTCTTAATGTCAAATTTATGGAAAATATCAAAAAAATCAATTTTACATATAATCAGTCAGATCTTTTTATAATAGTCATCTCCAGCCATAACAATATTTTATTATGTAGAATTAATTTTTTCTGTTATTTTATATTATTTGGTTTTTTAAAAATATATATAAAAATATTTCTTTTATAGGAGTCAAAGAATATCTGAACAAATGATGCCAATTCCAAATAACGAGACTATGAAGATTGCGATAGGATTGATAAAAAATTTCAATCCTTAAGTAAAGGTCTCGGGATTTGAGCTTCGAAAATAGAAAAAATCCTCCTAGAGAGCGCTCCCCCCTTCCCCTCCCCCTGCTTCTTTATGCAATGGCAATTTAATTAGTCAAGGCTCAAAAATAGATACTAATACCAATTACGAAATAAAAAAGAAGACTAGAGACTCCTTTGAAGAATTCTTTTTGTAAAAAGGGATACATTTCTTTAAATCGCATGCAGTAATTCTACATATAAAAAAAATCATCAGAGTGGAGACAATTTATTTATGATTCTATCTGAGAAGACTAGTTAAAACTTAAAATATAATGATCTTGTATTTCTAAGAGCTAGGTTAATTGGTGATGAAGGCATGAATTTTCCATTGAAAATGTTTTTATTTTGGTATGATGATGATTTAACATAGAAGAAAATGAGAAAAAATCAAGTTATATGTGGAAGCTAGCAAAATATATATCTAGTTCAATGATTGAATGATTAATCAGATAACAAAAGAGAAATATACCAATTAAGCATAGAAGAGGGTTTTCCACGCACGTTAAAATTGGTGTTTTTTAATTTTCTCAGTTTTGGAATTCGCCTCTTTCCAACATATATAAAAAGTGAAAGCACATTAAACTGAAAAAAAATAATTTTTACCTGCATTGATTCCATATCATCCATCTCTGATGAGTTGAAATCATAAAACAAACTTGCTGCTGATAGTTTCATTGAAAGAAACTTCAAAAAAATAAAATAAATAAAATACTCTATTAGAGGAAAGTTTGATTGCATTTATTAAATATTGTTTTTAATTTTGCACTATGAAATAAGAACATAATATATAAATCTATACATATACTGAATTATGAAATAAGAACATAATGTATAAATCTATACATATACTTACATCAATTTGGTTTTGCAATGACCGGACATAGTTGATTATTACATCTAACATCACGGCCATTCCCATAGTCTGCAATATTTACTCGTGTTATAAGAACGATGATTTAAGGAAAACATTTCATCTTAAGAAAAATTATATTATTTGGAATCTTCAAAAATAAATTAGTTTTAAAGAATTCAGTACACGTAAGTCGACCTCTTAAAAGAGTTCGAACAAGAAATATACATTTACAAGAATTAAACAAGAAGAATTTTGATTGTTTAAAATTATATAAGTATATAGCAAGCATAACATATTACCTTATAACATCCAGGAACAAGTTCTTGCAAGCATCTGAGCTTTTCATTTATTTTCTCCCTTCGAAGCTAGTTCACAAAAAGAGAAATTACTCAAGATTGTATAATTTTACAGGTCTTTTTTATTCATAGAATATGCTAGTGATGAATGCATGAGATAAATTGACAAATACAATCAGACTTCTCTATAACAATATCATTTGTCCCAATTTTGTGATTGCTATATCGAAATGTTGTAATAAAGAATATATTATATAACATAACATGAAAAGTCGATTCTACAGAAAACATGATTGTTACAATGAAATTTGCTGTAGAAAAAAAAAGGATGACTGATATAAAAATATCTGATCGTATCAGTACTATAAATTGAATTTAATTAGATAAAGAATTCTTACTCTTTCAGCCAAACTATGACTATCAGTAGCTTGACCTCTCTTTGCTCTAACATGTACAACTTCTCTTGGTTTCTCAGCTTCTTTCTGATTGTTCCTTTTTCTCTTTCTCCCTTCACATGTGTTCTATCACAAAAAAATTAAATCATAGTGACAAAAAAATAAATCAGCTACACTTTTCCGATATGAATATCAGGTCGATAATTCCTCAATATCTTGTTCATTCACAATAAAATATATATATTTTGATATAACCACTTATATCAAAATAAAGAAAATCCTTTTTATAACACAAATTTAGCTAGAAGAAACAAGAAAGGGTGATAAACAAAAATGAACATAATATTTATTGATCACCTTGTTAGTATTTCCAGAGATTAGAGGAGGAGGAGTTGGAATATTATTGTTATTATTATTATTCAACATGGAGTCTGATTCTGGAATTGAGCTACTACATCCATAACTTGGACCTCCCAAAGTAAAAAATTGAGCAGCAGCCGCGGCGGAATCATAAGTATCATGGCTAATATTCATATGATCATTATGAAAATTAGGCATGATAGGGAGTTGTTGATGATGATTAGAGAAGTTTTGATCATTTGACAAAGACAAAAAACCATGTTGATGATGAATATTTGAGGTGAAATTTTGATCATCTTGAAGTTGTTGGCTTATGCTATTTAGGAGTTCCATATTTGAGTTCATCAAAAGAGAGGAATTGTTACAATTAGTAGAATTCAAAGCATGAAAATCTAGAGGAGTAGTAGAAGAAGAATCACCCATGATATTTGGTAGATTCTTGATTTGATTTCTTAATTATGATAGGATTAGGTAATGCAAGAGAACAAATGTATGGGTACTATAGTTTCTATGGTGGGCTTTTAATATATACTATTCCATACGTCTCATTTTATGTCCTACTCTTTAGAGGCGGAATCAAAATTTAAAATTTATGATATTTTAATTTTAATCTCTTTAAATAATTGAGTTCTAAATTAATAATATATACATAATCGATAAATTTTAAAAATAAATATTAAATTTCAATCAAAATTATTGAGTTCGATTAAACATGTAGTCGATACTCTAACTCTGCCCGTACTGATGTTTAACCGGATATGAAATTTAGACCATTCCACATGATTCTCCCTTCTCGCAAAAAGATGAATTTTTATTATATTAAGTAGGTCATACAAGTCATGTCATTAAAGATAAATTGTGAATATATGATTGAATAGTTTTCAAATATAGGAACATATTTCTTTAGGTGATACTATTTGATTTGATATAAAAAAATTTTTAAAAATGAATCTTTTTTTTTAAAAAAAATTGTGATCTTAAACATACCTTAAATATTTTATGTAATTATAAGTCATTTCACTTAGGATAAAATAAAATTTAAAAATTAAGTTATTTTTAATTATAAAAATGTGACATTTTTATTGGTACAAATTAAAAAAAAAAGTATGTCACATAAAATGAGACACAATAAATAGTAAGTTATATGACATGAATCGGAAAAAAAAAGTGTGTCACATTAAATAGGAGGAAAGGAATAATAATAATTATTATTTTCAAAGTAAGGCAAGCAATTTAATGTATATTTTGATGATTGAAGAAAATAGAATATTATTGGGGAAATATTAAAAGGAGATTCGTGGATGCAATCTCTTGATGGGTCCACTTCAATTTGATATATCAAGTAAATGGGACCATAACTCAACTTTGATTGAGTATGATCCAAATTGAGAATATCATTCAAGTCTTCTAATGGTTTGGCATTGAGTTGTTGGAAATGACAAGAGTGTACATTCTATATTGACCACTTTTAATCTTTCTCATCAAAATTGAGACTTCGTACTCGTTTATTAAAGATTTGATAAAGATATCAATATTAGTTGTGATGCAGTAATGAAACTATTTAATCCTTAATGAAAGGTTTTGGGTTCGAATTTTGGGTGTGGAGAAAATCTTGTTAGAAACATTACCCTTGAATAGATCCTACAATGCACGATTTGAATTATTTAGTCGAAGCTTCATAGGCTTCGAACGGTAATGATCGAAACAAAAAAAAATGATAGTGCTACTTGATCATCACTATTCCCTTTTGTTTGAAACAAAACAAAGATAACATGAAAGAGATTAATAATTTCAATTTTTTTATGATTGTTGTTTATGTTAGTATAATAGTGTTGTACCTCCTCTATTATTAAAGTAACGTACTAAAACAAATTTTAATTGGTTGGTAGAATATGTTGTTTTCTTATTATATGACGTGGAATGATGACCTTGAGTGAAATATAATCCACTAAATAATTAATTTGATAAATTGGCAATATCGTTGTGGTAAAGATTGTAACGTCAGAGGAATCATTACCGCAAAACATAAAGAGGGAAGTGATAAACGTTTATACAGTATCATCGATTTTCGATGGAATAAAAAATAAATATATGGTATAATCATAATTATAGAGGATGACCCTGATCGAAATGCATACATTTGTCTCATACACTATGAAAATGCTAAAAGAGATTCCTCTAAAAAATGAAAAATGCCCTATATACCTTTGAGTGCTCACTTCATGAACTAATTTTTTGACATTAAATAAGATTTCGAATTTAGTTTTTAAGAATATATATCAGAGTCGAACTCATCCTTATAATCAAAATGCATACATTCATCCCATGCTCATTGCCAGAGCAATTCCCTCTTGTCTAGAGAATATAAGTTCCACCGTCAAATTCTACACTAATTGTCTCACGCCACCCTACATCCTACGTAACCCCCCACCCCCACCCCCACCCACAGCCCCAATCTCCATCACCATTCACCTCTACATCTTCTCCCTCCTCTCACCCTTAATGTGTTATCTTAAATTATATACAAATACTTTTTCAGATCAGAAAATATTTTTTCAAAAAAACATTTCCTTCCTACCAAATTAAACATACCCAAAGTAAAACTTCAAGGTATCAAAGTACGATACTGACAAGTGTGATAGGAACTCTACAAGTGACTACTATATCTACATTAAAATAAATAGGTGGATATCACAATTATTTTCATCATATTCCTCAAGTGCGTCATTTTCAAGTCCTAATATTTTTCAAAAAGTCTCTTTTCTTTTTTAGCTACTTTATCAACAAATTTCCAAAAGTAACAAGGATACATGAAAGTTACACTTAGAGATGCAGAGGAAAAAAACGAGGAAAAGAAGTAGACAATCAAGATTTTCCATTTTGGTCATTTTTGTACAATTAAAACTTGACTGGTATTGTACCACTACTTCATCTCCCAAAGCATGAAGAACCATACCATCCATATATAGGACCACAAACAAGCCACAATGTCCTGGACATGGAAACATGGCAACAGTTATACACTTTCCACTGCAGTTTACAACTTTAGGATCACATGAAATTATAGGATTAATTTCACGCAGTGTATTAAAAAGGGGAGGCGTGAGACGAGGCGTTTTAGCCAGTACTGGGTGAGGCATAAGCAGGGACGACTTGTTGTCAGGGGTTCATTTGAAACCCCTCATAATTAAAATAATTTTTTATGTATTTAGATAGTAGATATCGAACCCCTATAGCTAGTTCGTGACTTCATGTGTCTACTTCTTCATATATTAAGCACCCTCAGTAAAAATTTTGGCACCACCATTTGGTATAAGCCCCTAAACACGGAAGGTATGAATCTACAAGCCATATATCCATGTATCTTGAAATTTATAATTTTATTACTAAGAAAGTAAGTCAAAGTAATATTTTCAATAATTTTGCAAATAAATCACTGATAATATAGAAAAATATGATAATTATTATTTGAGAAAGGTAACAACACAAAAGTTGATAATAATAGAGATAATCTTTAAAATGAACTCACCATCAATTTCATCATCGATCTTCATATTTACTAGCCCCCCCTCCCCCCCCCCCCCCAAAAATTAATATTTGCACTAATTATTATTTATATATATGTTTCATAGAAGAAGAATGGTAAAAGATATAAGAGCAATGGCAAAGGATAAAGTTGTCTTAAGAATATAGTGCTATGAAAGTTCTATCCTATCAATTTCAGGTATGATTATCTAAAAAAATTAGCCATATATAATACATAAATGTGTCATTTAACTTGGTCTCAATTGACATTTATGCCCTCAAACTTTGGTTATGCACAAGTAGACACTTAAACTTGTATAAAATTGAACAAGTAGACATATGTGTCCTATGTGACGACCTACGTGGCAATTTGCGTCATATGTGGTGGTGTCCTATGTGTATTATGTTACATAGGGCGCATGCGTCGTCTACTTTTTTCAACTTTATACAATTAAGTGTTTACTTTTGCACACCCAAAGTTGGAGGGCATCGATGCCAATGGAGACCAAGCTAATGGGCATGTTTATGTATTATGCCATATATCTCCGTCAATACAATTTTCTATGTGAGTTGCTTTCTTTCTTTATATATCTTTTAAAAAATCACTACAACATGATAACATAAAGTATAAACATCATTACACCAATAAAAAAAGAATATTATTTACAACAAAATTATTTTTAAAATAATAAAAATTAAATTTAATATCTGGGGCGTATGCTTTTACGATCGGAGCTTACGCCCCAAATTCTAAGGCGTACGCTTTATGGATCTACACTTTTTATTTGCGCCTTGGAACGTTTTTGATACAACCCCACCTTGAAATTCACCCTAATAACGCTTTTGAAAACATTAATTCCTAGTATAATTATTAAATTTACTCATTATAACAATAAAGTCATAAAACTATTTTTCATCACTTAAGGAACCAATTTCAAAAATACGCAATTGGATACGAGAATAAGCAAAAGCAATGTAATAACAGTACAAGATATTTCCATCTATATATGCTAAGCGAATCGACTTTAGCTAATAATCTACCCTAACAGCTAACTGTCTAACTAACCCAACTAATTACAATTAAGTTATGTCTACCATGGATCCTCCAAACCCCACTTCTATAATTAATCAAGTGCAACATATATTTTACCACTTCAATATGTCATGTCAAGTAACGAAAGAGTATATATATATTTTTTGTTTTCATCCGGTGTAACGTAGAGCCCTGACTAAATTCGGATCACGCATTGCAGGGCATTTGGGGTTAGCGATTCCAATAGAATTTTCTCCATATTCAGGGCTCGAACTCGAGATCTATGGTTAAGGGTAAAGCAGTCCCACCACGACAAGTTGTTGGGTTTTAAAGGTGTGAATGGAAAATGAAAGGTTGTGACCTTTTCGAAAGGTTGTAATTTTCCGGAAGGTTGTGACTTTTTCAAAAAGTTGTGACTTTTTTAAAGAGTTGCGACTTTTGTGAAATGTTGTGACTTTTGAGAAGTGTTGTGTCTGTTCCGATAAGCCACAATAAGCACATGTTCACACTACCCTTTGTTGTCTATAAATAGAGAATTTTTCTCTCATTTTTAAACATCAAATTTCTCCTTCTTCTGCATATATATTTTCTTTCAAACAAAGTTGAGTCTTTGTGTGATTTTGTTGCTAGCTTTTGAGTTCGCTGAAATTATTGAAGTTTGAGGTACCGCTACTTCTTTAATAGTTTATCCGTTTTATCTTGGGAGGAAATAATCCATAACCTCGGGTACAGTGAGGGGATTAAATTCCTTAAGGACACACAGTGAATTCTGTGGACTCGGATACAATTTTTTTATTTTCATATTTATTGTTTCTGGTTTGCTAACCTCAATACAGGAGGAGTAACAAGCTTAAGGAATTTAATATTTTTTTTCTGTATTTGAGATTTTTGGATTGGGGCACGACAGATCTTAGAAGTCATTGCCATGGTATTTATATGATTCTGCTATGTCTAAGTAAGTACATTATTAAGGAATCTTAGACTTGATACTACAAAGTAGTATTTTTTTTCTTATTATAACCTTGGTCAAATTAAAGATGATTAAGTTAAATAATGTGTTATTGTCTTAATAGTTTTCACAAACTATTTTCAAAGATTTATTATCTGTTGTGATAAAATTGGGTAGAGAAATACTTTTGTCTGTATTGCATCCAATATTGGATGCATCTTTCAAGGATCTTAATCCAAGAACGTAGATAGCAAGACATTGTTTCTTTTCCAGAAAAGAACAAGAAAAGAAAAGTTTAATATTCAATTTGAAGAATATAAAAAACTTCATCAAATATTAAATTTGTTCCATAAAAGAAAATATTATTTGGTCTGACTACGTGGAAGCTCTATAGAATTTACCATTCATAAATTTAAAGTCAGTCCAACAAATTTGGTAATGAGGGAAAGTTTTTTGAAAAGAAAAATCATATCCTTATGATTTTCTAATTCTGTTTTGGAGATTAAAACTTGTGTAGTTTTCTACTCTGTGTGGAATTTGATTGTGTCTGATGTTTGGAAACTAATATCTTTTGATTTTCTACTCCTTTGGTTTGAAGAATATAAAAACATCACTGAATAAATCAGACTGTGCATTTGGTTTGAAGAATATTAAAACTTCACCAATTTATTAAACATTGTGTTTGAATGAATATTCTGACTTGAAGAGTATAAAAACTTCGTCAAGAATACAAAGGGTAAACGATTTGAAGAATGTAAAAACTTCATTGTTAACTAGAAACAATGTTGTATTTTTGGAGATTAAAACCACTTGATTTTCTGCTTTGTCTAAATTTGAAATTGATTTGAAGTCATAAAAACTTCACCAGCATTCAAAGTTCATTCATTTGACGATTTGAAGAACATAAAAACTTCATTGTTAAGTAAAAATAAGTCGTACAAAGATGCAGTCTTTATTGTTAGTATTTTCAATACTAAGTGGTCTGTCTAATTGTGACAGAAAAAAAACATACTAGTGACATAAAATTAATAATTTTGTGCCTGCAATGGATGCCTCTATGAATTAAACTTTGACAATATGTAAAGATTTTCAGAGGAAATGGAAGCACTACAATTTTTTTAATAGAATATTATCTTTAAAAAAGGTTTATGTTGTCAATATATATTTTGATAGTATACATTTGAAAGTATGAGAAAACAAATATGTGAAAAATTATTTTCAAATACTTGAAAAAAAATTTGAGATCATATTTAAAATATGGGGGTTCTTTGCTTGTGATAAAGACAAAATTAGCCTTGGTGTCTAATTTCAATGTGGAAGCACAAGATATGAAATTGAATGACATTCTTGTATTATGTTAGACCCACAAAATTCTTGGAGTATATTTTGGTCGTTGAGTTTCTCTTTTACTAGTATATGATATGATAAGACTAGTATGAAATTACCAAATTAAATATATATATATATACTTGTTCAAAAGAGTTGTGTTCTCTTATGAAAAAATGTCACTTAAAATATTGTGATCTTTCATGAAAATACATGTCTATTAAAATGCAATTATTTGTATAAACATGAATATTGTTTTTTTTTTTAAAAAGTCATGTGTCATATTTTCTGTTATAAAGAAACATTCGGTTCATATGCTCTTATTGGACCCGATGAGACTATCTATATGGAAAATTCTGCAACGGCTAAGGTTGAAGGATATGGTAGAGTATTCCTAAAAATGACATCCGGCAAGGTGATGACGTTGAATAAAGTTTGTCATGTTCCAGAAATGAGCGATCGATGAGGTTAAAAATGTTGTTCGTAGGATGCGCTAGGGAAGAGCGACCGAACATGACGAGATCCCTGGAGAATTTTGGAAGAGTGCAGGCTCGGTAGGTTTGGAATGGCTGACTAGGTTATTTAATGTCATCTTTACGACGACAACGATGCCCGTAGAATGGAGATCAAGCATCATGATCCCTCTATACAAAAACAAGGGGGATAGCCAGAGCTGAGACAACTATAGAGGTATCAAGCTTCTAAGCCATACTATGAAAGTGTGGGAAAGAGTGGTGGAGATGAGGATGAGGAGAGGCGTGTCTATTTCAGAGAACCAGTTCGAATTTATGTCTGGACGCTCAACTACAGAAGCCATCCACCTTATGAGGAGACTAATGGAGCAATATAGAGAGAGGAAGAGAGACTTGCATATGGTATTCATTGACTTAGAAAAGGCTTACGATAAAGTCCCACGAGAGATACTATGGAGATGTTTGGAGGCTAAAGGTGTACCTGTAGCGTACATAAGGGTGATCAAGGACATGTACGAGGGTGCCAAAACCAGGGTAAGGACAGTAGGAGGGGACTCAAAACACTTTCCAGTTATGATGGGTTGCATCAAGGATCAACTCTTAGTCCATTCCTATTTGCCTTGGTGATGGATGGATTGACGCGACAAATTCAAGGGGAGGTGCCATGATGTATGCTTTTTGCGGACGATATAGTCCTCATCGATGAGACTCGTAGCGGAGTTAACGTTAAGCTGGAAGATTGGAGATGCACCTTGGAGTCTAAAGGGTTTAAGCTGAGTAGGACCAAGACAGAGTACCTAGAGTGCAAGTTCAGTGAGACACCTCAAGAGGTTGGCGCGGAAGTTAGGCTCGGGGACCAAGCCATCCAAAAGAGAAGTAGTTTTAAGTACCTTGGTTCTATCATGCAAGGTAGCAGGGAGATCGACGAGGATGTCACACATCATATTAGGGTAGGATGGATGAAATGGAGGCTCGCCTCCGGTATGTTATGTGACAAGAAGGCGTCATCACAACTTAAGGGCAAGTTCTATAAAATGGTGGTTAGACCAGCTATGTTATATGGGGTGGAGTGTTGGCCAGTTAAGGTCTCCCACATGCAAAAGATGAAAGTTGCCGAGATGAGAATGTTGAGATGGATGTGTGGGCATACCAGGAGCGACAGGATTATAAATGAGGCTATTTGAGACAAGGTAGGAGTGGCCTCGGTGGAAGACAAGATGCAGGAAATGCGCCTGAGATGGTTTGGACATGTGAAGAGAAGAGTCCCAGATGCTCCAGTGCGGAGATGTGAGAGGTTGGCCATGGATGGTTTTAGAAGAGGTAGGGGTAGGCCGAAGAAATATTGGAGAGAGGTGATCAGACAGGACATGGCGCATTTACGACTTACCGAGGACATGACTTTAGATAGGAGGGTGTGGAGGACACACATTAGGGTAGAAGGCTAGTACTTAGTATCTTTATTCCCCCTTATTTGTAGGCATATTAACGCACTATGATTTCTTGTACTCTGATTTATGTTATCTATGGTATTTATGGTATTATCTAATAATATCTACTATTTTTTGTGATTTGATTATACTATTGTTTGGACCGTTTTTGTTATCTACTTATCTACTCTAATATTCTTGTCTGACCTTTTTCTATGCTTCTATTGAGTCGAGGGTCTTTCGAAAACAGCCGTCCTACATTGGTAGAAGTTAGGTCTGCGTACACTTTACCCTCCCCAGACCCCACGATGTGGGATTTCACTGGGTTGTTGTTGTTGTTGTATGTTCCAGAAATGAGAAAGAACTTGGTTTCTGCCAGACTTCTTATCAAAAATGGATTCAAGTGTGTTCTAGTTTCAAATAAAGTAGTTGTCAGTAAGAATGAAATGTATTTAGGAAAGGCTACCTCACTGAGGGTCTTTTCAAACTAAATGTAATGGTTGTTGATAATAATAAAGTTCAATCTTCTTCTTACTTACTTGAGTTAAATAATTTATGGTATTCACATTTAGGACATGCCAATCATAAAACCTTGTAAAAATTAATTAACTTAAATGTATTGCCTAACTTTGAGTGCAATAAATCAAAATGTCAAGTATGTGTTGAATCTAAGTATGCCAAGCATCCTTATAAATCTGTTGAAAAGAATTCCAGTCCCTTAGAATTGATTCACACAAACATTTGTGATATGAAGTCAACACCAACTCGTGGTGGGAAAAAGTATTTTATAATTTTTATTGACGATTGCACTAGATATTGTTTTGTCTATTTGTTAAATAGTAAGGATGAAGCAATAGAAGCATTTATACAATACAAAACTGAAGTTAAAAATCAGTTGAATAAAAAGATAAAAATGATAAGAAGTGATAGAGGTGGAGAGTATGAATCTCTTTTTGCAGAAATATGTTTGGAAAATGAAATCATTCATCAAACTACTGCCCCTTACTCACTTCAATCCAATGGAATTGCAGAAAGGAAGAATCAAACTTTAAAGGAAATTATGAATGCATTACTTATAAGTTCAGGTTTACCAGAAAACTTATGGGGGGGAAGCCATCCTTACAGCAAATCGAATACTCAATAGAGTTCCCCACAGCAAAACACAGTCTATTCCATGTGAGAAATGGAAAGAAAGAAAACCAAACTTGAAATATTTCAAAGTGTGGGGTTGTCTAGCCAAAGTTCAAATTTCTAAACCAAAGAGAGTCATAATAGGACCTAAGACCATGGACTGTGTTTTCATTGGATATGCTACAAATAGTAAAGCATATCGATTTTTGGTTCACAAGTCCGAACATCATGATATTCATGAGAATACGGTAATAGAATCAGATAATGCTGAATTTTTTGAACATATCTATCCGTATAAAACTAGATTTGAAGTATCTAGTGAAGGGTATAAACGACCTCGAGAAGAACCAAAGGAGAATGTACATAATAAAGAGAATCCAAGGCGAAGTAAACTTCAAAAAACATCTACTTCATTTGGATCTGATTTTGTAACATTTCCTCTTGGAAATGAGCCTCAAACATTCAAAGAAGCGATGTCTGCTGTGGACCCATCTTTTTTAAAAGAGGTTGTCAATAGTGAAATTGATTCAATCTTGAGTAGTCATACTTGGGAATTGGTTGATCTTCCTCCAGGTAACAAACCTTTGGGTTCAAAATGGATTTTCAAAAGAAAAATGAAAGCTGATGGAACTATTGATAAGTAAAAGGCAAGACTTATCGTTAAAGGATTTAGACAGAAAAAAGGCCTTGATTATTTTGATACATACTCACCTATAACTAGGATTACATCCATTCAGATGTTAATTGCACTAGCTGCAGTATATGGCCTTGAAATCCATCAAATTGGAGTAAAATAACTTTTTTAAACGGAGAATTGGAGAAAGAAATTTACATGGAACAACTCGAGGGCTTTGTGGTTCTTGATAAATAAAATAAATTTTACAAACTTGTTAAGTCACTTTATGGACTAAAACAAGCACCCAAATAATGGCACGCGAATTTTGACCAAACCATGTTGACAAATAAATTTAAGATTAATGTGTGTGATAAATATATTTACATTAAACACACTCCAAACAAAGTTGTTATTATTTGCTTATATGTGGATGATATGCTAATAATAAGTAACAACATTGCAAACATAAATGCTACTAAGCGTATGCTTTCTAGTAAATTTGATATGAAAGATGTAGGAGTTGCCGATTTGATATTGGGAATTAAAATTCACAAAACTTCTCAAGGTATAGCATCGTCTCAAACTCATTATATCCAAAAGGTACTTAAAAAATACAAGTACTTAAATTTCAAAAGTGCAAAAACACCAATTGATGTGAACCTTGATCGTGCTAAGAATAAAGGTGAAAGTCAAGCTCAATTGGATTATGCAAGACTGTTGGAAAATTTGATGTACATCATGAACTGTACATAGCCAGACATAGCTTGTGCTATAACTAAATTGAGTCGATACACAAGTAATCCCAACCAAAAATCATTGGATGACAATGATACGAGTTTTGGGGTATTTAAACATACTCAAAACTTTGCTTCACATTACAATAAGTATCCCGCAGTTGTTGAAGGATATAGTGATACAAGTTGGATTACTGGGTCAACTAAGACTAAGTCCACAAGTGGATACGCTTTGACCATTGGTGGAGGAGCGATATCTTGAAAATCATCCAAACAAACATGTATAGCTTGCTCTACAATGGAGTCTGAGTTTATAGCCTTAGATAAGGCCGTTGAAGAAGCAGAATGGATCCGGAATTTCTTAGAAGATATTCTATTTTGGCCCAAACCAATGGCTCTTATATGCATACATTGTGATAGTCAAGCTACAATAAGAAGAGTTGGGAGCGTTATGTATAACGGTAAGTCTCGTCATATACGACGAAGACATAACACTGTTAGGCAACTACTCTCTAGTGGAATTATCACAATTGACTATGTAAAGTCAAAAGATAATGTCTCAGATCCACTTACAAAAGGCCTAGATAGAAAGGGAGTTGAACGATCATCAAAGGGAATGGGACTATGGCCGAGGATAAATATCGTGGCGGTAACTCTACCTAGAAGACTAGAGATCCCACGATCAAGGTTCAAGGAGATCAAACAAAGTCATTAATAATGATTTAACATTGTCAAAATAATTTTTATGATCCATTCTCATGATGCGATAATGTTCAGTAACAAGGATAAGACATTAGGACCTTTTAATGATATCTAAGTTTGATACAGGGCATATCAAATGGTGTTTCTATGGGATAACACATTTAGATATCACCTATGTAAGTGTGAAGTGTAAGCCGCTTCAAGGAGAATCCGGTAAGGTCAGTTCTCTACGCACTTATGAACCAAGAGGTGTTCATGGCTGAAACGAATAAAACAATGAAAATCAAAAGCAGTTAAAGGGTTGATTATGTAACTTATGTTGTCTAGATATACACCAAAACTCGATGGTTCAAAGATATTAAATCTATCGATTGGCCGAGTATATCCGATATATGTTCACTACGGAAAGTTCAAAGAAAAACCTACTTATCCAGATGCAATTAATTCTTCCTTACAAATCACACCGTTTTTTATGCATATATTTTAATAATAGTCATTTCCCCATTCATGTGGGGAATTATTGGGTTTTAAAGGTGTGAATGAAAAATAAAAGGTTGTGACCTTTTTGAAAGGTTGTGACTTTCCGAAAGGTTGTGACTTTTTAAAGAGTTGCGACTTTTGTGAAAGGTTGTGACTTTTGAGAAGAGTTGTGTAGCACCCCCTTTGGGAGGATGCCACTTACGAAACAAAAGGTAGATTTTTTAAAAAAATCACAAATAGTCAACATCATTGCGGGTACACCCCAAGTAGGTGCTACGCCTTATTATTCCTATTCCGTGGGTTCGTAATCTCGTCTCACTTTAAAAACCTATTTAATCCTTGCTACTTAAGCTCGACGTGTACTCAAGTAGCTTAATTATGTAAGACATCCCAATCAATAGGTTACGCAAGTAGGTTGATTACCACGACCCATTATTTGTCTCCAACTCCTTTCAAATCCCTCGACCTATTTACAACCATGTTGAAAGTGGCTTTCCACTCGTACTCAAGAATGGATGAAACCCCATCGTCAGGACGAAATGTAAATTCAAAATCAAGATGGGCAAGATTCGAATTGAGAGGCATTCCAATATCGATGATAATTCACTGTAACAAGAATGACAAAGTCCCAACAAGAATGCAAAATGATCAAGCAATTCGTACAAGTGGACGATTTAGCGAAAGTTTTACAATACTTGAGATAATAATCATACCACGATATAAGACAAAGAGTAAGAAAACAACCCATCAATATACTTCAAATTTCGAAAAGTAAAATATTCCAAGTTCAAGTTTATACAAGAACCTTGGCGTTTTAGTATACAACAGGTTTTACCACAACTCGAGGAGCTCAATTCCTCTCCGCCATAGACCAACCAAAATCCACTTCGTCAAATAATTCTCCTTAGCTTGTATAAGAACATATACACCTTAAATACACAATCAAATATCTACTTAAGTTTAAGAGTCTCATCATATCGAAACTAAATATGAAATTAATAAAAATCAGCCCAACTATTCAAACTGGAATTCTGGACAGCCTACTGTCTTGTATTGTTGCTCACCTTCTAAGGAGGTGTATATATGCATATATTGATGACTAAGAAGTCATTTTCTTCAGTCTTACACTTAGAAATTTGAGAGAGAATTTAAAGAATGCCACTTACAAAATAAAAGATAGTTTTTTTTAAATCACAAATAGTCAACATCATTGCGGGTCCATAAAATACACAAAACTCGAACCAGTAATTATTATAAAACTATTATTTTCCTTTGTGCAAAATGACAAGCCAATATATAAATGCAGTACAGGCATGACTTGAGTTAAAAGCACACTCCAAAATAGCAAAATTAGTCACCCTGTTCAAGTTACAAGCATATAGTTTTATTTTCACAAGCCTTCAAAATTTCATACAAAAGTTCCACATGTATCATGTACAAGTCCCCCAAAATATTTACAAAGACTAGATGCATATGCAGATGTGATCTTCACAAGGGCTCCAAAAAGTCTACTCCAAATGATCATCTTCATACCTCATCCCGCACATTACCTACGATAGAAAATAACTATCGCTAAGCATAAAGCTTCATTTTGAGTGATTCAAGATGTTTTGGAAATCTATTTCATAGGGCTATACTTTCATTTAGGCTCTAAAACTCAGTTTTTCTTTTATCTGCTCGAAAAAGGGTGATGAAGTATAAGGGAGGTGCTGCCTAGATTTTATTTTGGAAATCCTACATGGACTGCTGTTGGTATTGTGGGCATATCTTTTTGTACAGAAGTGTGTGCCACATCATCCATGCACCCAATCTAAAGCTGTCATGTGGTAGCATGGGGTCCACCCCATGTAGGTGTATCACCTACTTGTTTCAAGTAGGTGTTACGCCTCATTTTCCCTCTTCCGTGGGTTCGTAATCTCGTCTCACTTTAAAAACCTATGTAATCTTTGCTACTTAAGCTCGACGTATACTCAAATAACTTAATTATATAAGACATCCCAATTAATAGATTACGCAAGTAGGTTGATTACCACGACCCATTATTTGATCTCCAACTCCTTCCAAATCCCTCGACCTATTTTCAACCATCGCTACTCACATAGAACTTCATAGATAACATGGATCAAATGGCAATCTTTTAGAAGAAAACATAAAAAGAAAATTGGGGTGTTACAACTAACACTTGTACGAATTGCTTAATCATTTTGCATTCTTGTTGGGACTTTGTCCTTTTTGTTACGGTGACTTGTCATCGATATTGGCATGCCTCTCGATTCGGATCTTGCCCATCTTGACTTTGGATTTATATTTCATCTTGACAATGGGGTTTCATCCATTCTCGAGTACGAGTGGAAAGCCACTTTCAACATGGTTCTTGATTCTCTTGATATTGGATGACGACCCTTCTTGATTTCAGAGTTTTGGTCCGTCTTGATATTGATTGTGCTTAGTGTGAAGGCATGAAGTACCTATTGGGCAAAATTGATTATTTGACAACTCTTTCGAATTGAATTATAAGTTTCTTGATACTTGAGCCTTCAAATATTGATATTGATATTTTGAAACTCTTCAAGGTTTGTATTCGATACTTTGATATGCTTGTTCACTTGGGCTTTCTTTTACCTTATTGATCCACCTGTGACAAATAAGGGAATTGAAGAAATTTAATGGCTCCAAGCCCAAAGTTTTTACACCACTAAGCTTTATGCTTAGCGATAGTTATTTTCTATCATAGGTAATGTGCGGGACGAGGTATGAAGATGGCCATTTGGAGTAGACTTTTTGAAGCCCTTGTGAAGATCATATCTGCATATGCATCTAGTCTTTGTAAATATTTTGGGGGACTTGTACATGATACATGTGGCACTTATGTATGAAATTTTGAAGGCTTGTAAAAACAAAACTATATGCTTGTAACTTGAACAGGATGACTAGTTTTTTTATTTTGGAGTGTGCTTTTAACTCAAGTCATGTCTGTACTGCATTTATATATTGGCTTGTCATTTTGCACATAGGAAGATAATAGTTTTGTAATAACTATTGATTCGAGTTTTGTGTATTTTATTGACCCACAATGGTGTTGACTATTTGTGATTTAAAAAAACTATCTTTTATTTCGTAAGTGGCATCCTATGCTTAGTTTGTCAATAGATAAAGGCCGAGCATCAAGTCCCGACTGATTTGTTACAACCCTTGTCGATACCTGAGTGGAAATGGGAAAAAATAACTATGGACTTTGTTTTTAGGCTTCCATGCACTCAAAGAAATCATGATGCAATTTGGGTTATAGTTGATAGGCTAACCAAAAGTGCTCATATCTTGGCCATCAAAATATTCCAGAATTACATAGGTTCTTAAAGTTAGACGAGAAGCTGGTGAAATTGATCAAAAAAACTACCTTTTATTTCGTAAGTGGCATCCTTCCAAAGGGGGTTCTACAAGTGTTGATAGGTACGACATGCCTTCACACTAAGCACAATCAATATCAAAACGGACCAAAACCTCGAAATCAAGAAGAGTCGTCACCCAATATCAAGAGAATCAAGAACCATATTAAAAGTGGCTTTCCACTCGTACTCAAGAATGGATGCTACCCCATCGTCAAGACGAAATGTAAATCCAAAGTTAAGATGGACAAGATCCGAATTAAGTGGCATGCCAATATCGATGACAAGTCACCGTAACAAAATGGACAAAGTCCCAGCAAGAATGCAAAATGATCAAGCAATTCGTACAAGTGGGCGATTTAGCGAAAGTTTTGCAATACTTGAGATAATAGTCATACCATAATACAAGACAAGGAGTAAGGAAACAACCTATCAAAATACTTGGAATATTTTATTTTTCTAATATTTGAAGTATTTTGATGGGTTGTTTCCTTACTCCTTGTCTTGTATTATGTATGACTATTATCTCAAGTATTGCAAAACTTTCGCTAAATCGCCCACTTGCACGAATTGATTGATCATTTTGCATTCTTGTTGGGACTTTGTCCTTCTTGTTACGGTGACTTGTCATTGATATTGGAATGCCTCTCAATTCGTATCTTGCCCATCTTGACTTTGGATTTACATTTCATCTTGACGATGAGGTTTCGTCCATTCTTGAGTACGAGTGCAAAGCCACTTTCAACATGGTTCTTGATTCTCTTGATATTGGGTGATGATCCTTCTTGATTTTGGGGATTCAATCTGTCTTGATATTGATTGTACTTAGTGTGAAGGCATGATGTACCTATCAACACTTGTAGCACCCCCTTTGGGAGGATGCCACTTACGAAACAAAAGGTAGTTTTTTTTAAATCACAAATAGTCAACACCATTGCGGGTCCATAAAATACACAAAACTCGAACCAGTAATTATTACAAAACTATTATCTTCCTTTAGTAAAAGTCATTTGGAGGAATCATTCTGGCAATGAAGCAACCTGGGAGCGAGAAGAGGATATTAGAGGTATTTAAACCCTCACGAGCGGCTTCCATAAGTCTATTAGAAGTAGAAGATTCCACGACTTGATTCCTTTATCAGAAAAGATCACATTGCATTAGGGACATGTACATGTTACATATGCACTATATACAAAAACAACATGTAACAAAACAAACAGTATACCAATAAGTCACAACAAAAGTCCTAGAATCATAAACCTAGGCAGTGGGTATTTATTCTTAATGGTTCATGCTTGGAATTCAACACAAAGCCTAAAAGTCCCATATTTCTTTTTCACAAATAGCACAGGAGCTCCCGAGGGAGAAACACTCGGGAGAATAAAACCCACTTTTGCTTTTATCTGCTCGAAAAAGGGTGATAAAGTATAGGAGAGGTGCTGCCCAGATTTTGTTTTGAAAATTCTACATGGACTGCTGTTGGTATTTTGGGCATATCTTTTTGTACAGAAGTGCTGTAAGGGTGATTCGTTAATTGTTATACTTGTCCCCTGCATCCCTGTTTCATTGAGTCTCAGATAATGACTTTACTTGCATATGATTTCTCACTACTCTACTCATGCATACTGTAATCCCTCTTCCTCCGAGTCCCATAAGGGGGCTGAGAACATCATCGTGCACCCGCAATGGTGTTGACTATTTGTGATTTTAAAAAAACCTACCTTTTGTTTCATAAGTGGCATCCTCCCAAAGGGGGTGCTACAGGTTGTGTCTGTTCCGATAAGCCACAATAAGCACATGTTCACACTACCCTTTGTTGTCTATAAATAGAGAATTTTTCTCTCATTTTTAAACATCAAATTTCTCCTTCTTCTGCATATATATTTTCTTTCAAATAAAGTTGAGTCTTTGTGTAATTTTGTTGCGCTTTTGAGTTCGCTGAAATTATTGAAGTTTGAGGTACCGCTACTTCTTTAATAGTTTATCCTTTTTATCTTGGGAGGAAATAATCCATAACCTCGAGTACAGTGAGGGAATTAAATTTCTTAAGGACACACAGTAAATTTTGTGGACTCAGCTACTATTTTTTATTTTCATATTTATTATTTCTGATTTGCTAACCTTTTAATACAGTTGGAGTAACACAAGTAACCAATTCCATCAACATTGCAGAGCAACATAGGCCATAGTCACACCCTCATAAGAGTTTTACTCTTTCATCAATTGGTAACATATTAAAAATAATCTAAATTCAAATAAGTTATTCTCAATTATTTATAGTCTAAGCTAGTTATTACAATAATACTCTTACTAAAATGAGGGTTTGAATAGGTAATCTCGATGCACCAGGCACCAAACAAAAAAATGCAATAGTATTATTGGTTCCAAGTGTGCCAGAACACCCACGAGTCCCTCAGGTCCCAAATTAAAGATCTGACAAATGTATCAAAATATTCTTTAATCTTATACTCTTAAACATGATTTGTTGAACATTGAAATTAAAAAGTTGCTAAAAAGGAGATGATCATTCTTTTTGAAACGAACTAAAAAGAAAAGTAGGTAAATTGAAACGGAGGAAGTACTAATTTTCTAATTAACAAACTAATAACCCATTATATAAATAGAATAGAAAAATGTAAACAATTTGTATATGTACATGTAAGTATATCAAAAAGGACCTAGAAAACAATTTGAATTTTCACATGTATGCTAAGTTTAGTTCCAAACGTGATCATTTGTATATTTTGCTCTTTAATTATTATAGTCGTCTTCTACAAAACCATTTCTAAAACATCAACACTTTTCCCATTTTTTCTTTTTTTATGGTGATGATAGAGGTAGTTCATTTTTTTTATGCATCCACAACAACATATATAGAAGATAAAGAGTTTATCTTTACGTGAATTTTAACTTATATGTAATATAATAGATTAATTATCATCTTTATCACTTATCAGGTTATGTATTAATGCTTATCATTGGAATTTACATATAATTAATTACCTTACAAGTGATCAGATTGTATTTTATATTGTTAGTGCAAAAAACTTTAATAGTCTGTTTGACCAAGCTCTTATAAGATCAAGAGTCTATTTGGATTGACTTTTGACTTATGTTTTTGGCTTATTTTTATTATTTTGATTTAAAAACAAGCACTTTTTTATTTTATACAAACAATACAAAACTAGTTAATTAAAAATTATTTTAACTTAAAAACACCTAAAATAAGACAATCCAAACAAGTTTCAAAAGTACTTATGTAAAAATGCTTATTTTAAAAAAATGAGATGTTTGATCTAACTTTTTGTATAAAATAAATATCTTTGGGGAGTAAGCGCCCGAGTAGACTTCAAGAGCTCTTGCTCTGCCTATCCTCCTACTTCTTATTCTGGGGTCATAGAAAGATACTAACCGCCTTAAACTTTTTGTATAAACTGTTTTTTTAGAAGCTAAAAAAGTAATCCCCCTCCCCCAAAAGTACTCCATTGAAAACAATTTTAGAAAATACACCTAAAAATAATTTTTAAAAGCTTCATCAAATATTAATTGATGTTCAAAAAAGCTTTTTGAATTGATTATTATTATTATTATTATTATTATTATTATTATTATTATTATTATTATTATTATTATTATTATTATTATTATTATTTAAATATTTTGCTTTTGAACTTCCAAAGTTAGCTATAGGAAATGTAGATACATATAAGTTAGTACCACTTTCTTCTAGTGGTAAGTTTTAATATTCACACTCATACCTACCTACGGCTTTGTTTGGCTATATTGGATAGGAGTTCCAAAAGTTAGGATGGGATAAAGATTCATATCATTTATGAAGCAATCTTTATCATAACACAGACCTATCATTCTCTACCATATTTTTATATATTTATTTGATTTCAAATAATAATTTATTTTGGTCTATCTACAAGGGACTTAATAAAGTGGCACATTCTCAAGTCTCTATCCAATTGAGATTGAAATAGATTGCACAGAGACTATTGAGATAATTAATAATTTCAACTATGTTTTCTCTTGTAAATTAAATTATTGCAGGCACGGAAGGAGCTATATATTTTCCTCTTGAAATAAGGAAAATTTTAAAGAAAATGATAAAAGAGTTTAAAAAAATTCTAAAATCTAAAGTTTAAATTCTAAATACGTTATTATTGCGTTTTCTTGAATTCTTTTACTGTCAATTGTCAAATCTCTCTACATTGGAACCTATCCTTTCTTTCCATAAAGGTTAGAGGAACATTTAAGAAAGAAGGAAATTTTTTACTTTTAGTCACTCAAATATTGTTAATTTGTGTGTATACCTAACTAAGCACTTTTAGCCTTCAATTAATTAAAAATGGCACTTTTATATCTTCCTACTTACAACTTGTAGAAGATAAAATTCGTATCGAAAAAATAATAATTAAGATTGAAAAATATCGCAATAATTATAGTATTTGATTTTAAATATAAGTGTTACAATTTCTATGAATCCTCTAATTCGTTTGTTCAAATATAAATTCAAGAACTTGTAAGCTTGATCATCATGAATCTTGAACTTGTTCTTGGTTTATAGTACTTGAGTTCAAGGACTTTTGAGCTTATTCTTGAATTTGAATGCTTGAGTTATTAAATTCTTGAACTTGCAACTTATAGAGAAATCTGTGGTATTTGATCTACGAGCTCTCTCTGGCTTCTTGTTAGTATTGCTAGTCAAGTCTTAACTCCACAATTTAATCATTGAAATAATACTATCAAGTTTTAATTAGAGATAATACATCATTTCACCTCTGAACTTGGCACGGAAACTCACTTTAGCAACTAAACTTGAGTTGTATTTATATACCCCCTTAACCACTTTCATTTCAATTAGTTTCCATCCTAAAAAAATAATATCACTCTCACAATGTGAGTATGCACTACACTCGCGCCATGTCATGACCACATCATTGCCACATCGTTGTCACGTCATTGTCAAGTCAAAAATTATCAACTCTCATTTTTTATTTTTCTTTATTAGTTTTTCTCTTTCTTTTTCTTCTTCTTCTCCATTTTCTCTTTTTTCTTCTTTCTCCTCATTCAAATTGGATGAATTGCCCTCCAAATTCATTATTTTGATTATCATTATTATTGGTCATTATTAATTTAAACGAAGTGCCCTTAAAAAAATCATCATCTCTCCATCAAATTTCATCCAATTTCTTCTCAAATTCGTCTCACTTACATTCAAATTCGTCCAAATTAGTCGTTTTGATTCTTATTGTTAGCCACTATTATTATTATTAGCAATCTCATTTCTTTCATAACTATTATTTTATAAATTTATTTTTGAAAGAAAATCAAAATCAAAATCAAGAAACCAAAAAATAGTGAAAATGAAAATAAAATAAAATAATGAAAACATGGAGAGAATGAGGGATTTGTGGAAAAGAAAGAGGAAGGCATGAGGGATTTGTGAAGAAGAAGGAGAAAGGTGGCGGGGTGGGGCTGTAGGTGAGGTGGGGGCGGGGCTGTAGGGTGAGGTGGGGGTTGTGAAGAAGAAGAAGGCAGTGGGGGCGGGGCTATGAGGTGAAGAACTTGGTGGGGGGATGTGGAGGGTGGGGTGTGAAGAAGAAGGTGGAACTATGGGAGTGGGGTGGTTGTATGGGGGTATAGGGATGGAGGGGTGAGAGGTAAAGAAGAAGGAAGTATTTTTATTTTATTTTTTAATTATATATTTTATATATATATATCAATGGGTCCATATTTTTGTGTTCTTCACTTGCTCAATTTTTTTTTCCCACATCAATATTAGAGGTGGAAAATAATTAAAAAATAAATTGTTAAGAGGGTATATAAATATAATATAATTTTAGTTATTAAAATAAATTTATGTGCCAAGTTTAATGGTGAAATGATGTATTATTCCTTATAATTATTCAAATATTTTTGATAGTTAGTAATGTCATTACAGATTTTCCATAGAGTTGCTAGTGTCAGTACAATTTTGGTTGTATATGATGCTGTTATTGATTTATTGGTCGTAGTGCAGTTGCAATTTTTAAAGTTTGACTTTAACTAAAAGATTTGATCGTAGCTTTGTGTTATTTTCTTAATGGTTATTTGTTATGTCTTCCATCTAAAATTTCTATCATATTATATATATATATATATATATATATATATATATATATATATATGTATATTGGATAAAATTTTAAAAGAAAATAATGTTATGGGGCAAAACACCAAGAACTCCTTCAGAAGTAATTAAATTTTTGATAATATTGTTAACGTATTGATCCCACATTGTGGGATTTCACTGGATTATTGTTGTTGTTGTATATTGTTAACGTATAAATAACTGACATTAATTGAATCAAATAAAGATATCAGTAAGAAAACTATATGATTAATTAATGTGTAACAATGGAATTAGGTTAAATATGATTAACTAGCCAGTAATATGATAGTCTAAGTAGACTTTCAATTTGAGTTCTTTTTCCTGTCATTAATTTTCAATTCCTTTCTTAATTTTTTATATTTTAGTTGAATATATTTTATTTAAGCCTCAAGCGTCGGTGAGCTTACTTGGCTAAAATGCATCATTCTTAAATGTGCTCTAAATAAATGTTTGCCTCAACCCTATGAAATCACTTATTATGTTGGGCCGGCTAAATTCATATTTACAGATCTATCTAAATATAAAATGATTTTTATATAAAGGGACCAAGAGGACATAATTTAATAAATTAAAAATTAATTTTACTTAATTTTATATCACAAGAACTAAAATTTATTTTTTTTCTTCAAGCAATAAATCTAGGACATCTGAATAAATAAATTCCTTGGGAAGAGATTGTGGATGTTGTAACAAATTGTCCTTTCTTCATATTGGGAATTCAGCTTTGCTTTTCCTTTTGTCCTTGGTTTGGTGTATGTACAAAGACGAGGGGTGTGTTTGGTACGGAGAAATAAATATTATAATTGATGTTTTTTTTTGTTTTTTAGTGATTGATAATTAAGTATAGAAATAATATTTCAAAAATATTTACATATAAGCTAGCAAAATATTATGAAGGTGGGATAAGGTATGGGGAGTGGGTGTTCGGGGGTAGAAGGGGGTGGAATGGTCGAGAGATGGGGGTTGGGGACGTTGGGTGGGTCAGAAGGAGATAATAAACTTATAAGTTACTTGTGAAATTTGTTTTTCCTACTTTCATTACAGAAATTATTTTCCTCATTTTAAAGAACTTAATTTCGCATCGAAAATACTTTCCAAAATATTTCGACTAATTAACAATTGTCATTATAGGTAAAGACTCTTTTTTCTCTTTTCCTTATTTTCTTCTTTGTTTAAGGGAATTGATACATTTTCTTTGAAACTAATAAACAAGGAAAATAATGGGTATCTTAATTGACCTACATCTATCAAAACAAGTTAATTGACTTAATACGACAAAAATTAACCATTACTATAATTAGTATCACAACTTTATTTATTCAAAAGAAATATCTTTGTTGCCTAACTTAAAGAATTACAAGTATGAAATTTGTTGCCATTAAGTCAAGTATTCTTTCATTTTCTCAATTTACCTTAAAATTAACCTCTACCGGCTTTGATTTTTATAGTCTAGTTAGCTTTAATAGAACTTCTACGACGTTTCAGATGATTACTCAATTATTAATTGTTTTCTCATAAAATTATTTTTCATTGAAAAAAATTGAAATTAAAAAAGAAGCAAATTTCTAAGATTAATTTATTAATTGAGTGATCATTCCGCATGATTTCTACCGTACTTGTAATAAATTACAACAAACTAAAATTTCAAAGCCTAATCATGGAAAATCTTATCGGTTAGACTAATAAATTTCCCTATTTTGAAAAAGTGTGTTGCATTGAAAGGCTTGCATAGTTTCCCAATTTAAATTGCTTTTGTATACCGTTTCTCTATATTTGGATAAGATTAATTTAGAGATTTCAAAGGAAATCAAGTTCAATCACTCTAGGCCTAGCATTAGGCAGTTTTTGATAATAGTAACTTAAGAATAAAGATTTTGATGAAAATGAGTATTGGTCTTTTGATCAATATTTAAAAAAAAAAAAAAAGAAGCAGCAAAACACCTACTATAACAAATAAATGATTTTGTACGAATTATTTAGTGGCAATAATATAATATTAGTATTTATAACCAATCATTTATATAAATGTCGTTAAAGACTTTTATAATGACATTAACTCAATTATTATTAAAAGAAAAATCTATTACCACTAAATGTTTTTTTATTGTAGTGATTCTCCGCTCGATTACAATATTTCTCCAAAGCTTACAAGGTTTCAAATATTTTATACATAAAGTTTGTCATTATTTATCATGGGTGGATGCGGAGCTAGCCTTTTGTCTACGAATTCCACAGAATCTATTATTGTAGATTTTGTATTTGTGTTAACTGTTAACCCCTGAATATGTATAATTAACTTATCAAGAACCCAATAAATTTGTTTTTCCTAAAATCTATAACCCTAAACTCAAAATTTTAACTTTGCCTCTGATTGCCATCATTGAAATTACCATAATCCAACTTTTACAGAGAAGCCAAATCAAAAAAACTACAGTTAAGCAGTATAACGAACTTCACCCAATTCACCTGCAACATTGATAATCATAATCGGTGTATACATAGTGTATAATAAATGTATAATATATATACACATCAATTTACAAATTATACTAGTTAAATTTGTAAAATTTAAAATTTAAATTACTTTTTTATCGTAAACTTTATTGAACTGTTATATAGTGTAAGAATCTCGAGATTTAAAAGCTCATTTCAGCTCATTTCTGTCCCTACAATGGA
This sequence comes from Solanum dulcamara, assembly GCF_947179165.1. Taxonomy (NCBI): domain Eukaryota; kingdom Viridiplantae; phylum Streptophyta; class Magnoliopsida; order Solanales; family Solanaceae; genus Solanum; species Solanum dulcamara. The sequence goes on from NC_077246.1 coordinate 64,548,420, forward strand.
TATGAATGGGCTTGTAACGCTAACACTAGTAGAGGTTAATTTTTGTAAGGAGTGTATATACATCATATCAAAATGTATAAGAGGTGTATATATACCCTTATATACATGTTGATTGCATATTATCAGGCGTAGCTATTTACCATTTGTAGAAACACATAGGGTCAGACGCCTTTATCCATTGTATTTTCTCATGCAACAAATACAATCGGTATCAACTGTATTTGTTTGTGCAACGAATACAACATTTATCAACTATATTTGTACGCGCAATGAATATAATCAAGGCGATATACAAAACATACAATAGTATATACAAGGATACAAATAACAAAAATATAGGGATGGTATCCACATTTACATGTGCACAATACAATCATATTAACAGTCCCTAAATCATAAAACCACCACCAAATTCTCAATAATTTACACATTGTGTAACAATCACCAAGCCACATCTTTGTACATCTATTTGGACTGTCAGTAGTCACTAAATTTGTATCTCAGTTCAAAAATTAAATAAATCATAACTCAAGGAGCAAATAATGGAATAACACATTACATATCAAGAATAACTGAATATATATATATATATATATATAAATCAATACGTACATAGATAATTAATGCAGTTCTAACATGTGACTAGACGTCTAGACCTAAGTCATCAACAATGCATATATACTATGCATATGTAACTTATATAATACTTAAAAAAGTAAAACAGAGGTAATCAACTTGATTCCATAATTTAATACGTAGTCTAGGTAGAAGTCATTCAAATGACAACCTCGAGCCCATGTAGTCAAACCTCGATATAAAAACACTTGTATTCCAAAAAAAGAACTATTTATAAGTGTCTGCAGTCTTACTTTCATATCCCATGTTTTTAACTGCTAATTCACATTTACTGTTTGATACTATCGGAGTATATATATATATATATATATATATATATATATATATATATATATATATTTTGATGGCATCAAAGAGGAAAAAACAACGCTTCAGTGAAAACACTACTCAGTTACTCCTTGATGATGAATTAATGGCTAAAATCTCAATATTTAATTTAATTTTTATATCTGAACTTATATATCAGCGCGATCATGCTAAGGTTCAGTCGCGATTCAAATATTTGAAGACTTGCACAATCTCACGAAAAAATTTCTAGGTTTCATTCCTTCAGCCTCTCGCACAGTTCATGATTCACAAATTACTCAAATGTCATATAAATAATTATTTTTCATTATTGCTGGGACTCGTGGGGGTCAAAGGGTCCTAGCGCGGGTTATAGGTATGAAAGTGATGGTTGTATGTTTTCAAATTTTGTGTGTATCAGTGTATGCAAGTTTACTGCTTGTATTATTTATTGTGTCATACATGGGGAGGAAATAAAGAAACTAAGTTGAATTGACACCACGTTGATAATCTCATGCATTGAACCTATTTATTTATTTGTGGTCTCAAGTATTGTTGTTCATTGTGATTTCGCATGTGTTTGTGATTGATGGTTAGCTCGGATATCACGATGGTACATTAACATTACTTATGATTGGCTCGGGTACCATACCGGTACACTAACATTACTTATGGTTGGCTCAGGTATCACGCCAACACACTAATATTACTAATGATTGGCTCGAGTATTACACCTTATATAATTCACATGGTTGGCTCAGGTACTGCACTGGTACACTAACAGTTTGTGTGTGTGTTCCATGAGAGAAATGATTTATTCATATTGTGATCATATGAGACATGTTTTATGTATTGTTGATTCATGATATTAGAACTGGAAGTCTCTTTCTTTTATTGACCGGTTGTTATATGTGTTAATTGTGTTGGTCCTTGAGGGACCGAGTTTTTGTGCGTAAATACTGGAATGGTTTATGTTAAGACCAAGGTTGCATATTACTTACCTCAGGCTATATCTTAAGGATCCTTGCGTGGTCCGAGTTAGTTGGAGACTAAGTGGGACTCAGGGATGGGTAGGTGTGTGGATCACTTATGATTTATGTATAGCTGTTAACTGGGTCGGGCTGGGTTAAATCGATCCATTTTTTTTGGTCCATCGGTTCACGGATAGTGAAAATAATATGAAAAAAATGGCCCATGACCTATTAAGGAATAGTGGCCGATCTTAATGGGTCGGGCCGGATTAGCCCGTTGGGGTTGATTTTTTTTTCCGGCTTTTATATATTCTAAAATTTGAGTCAATCATCAATATAGTGTATCGTTATTGTGACACCCCAAAAAAATTTTCGCAAAGAATCGAACATTTCTTCACGTGTGGGTAGACTCGGATCGGAGGACTTGTAATTCTACATATGAGTTAGGATTAATTCCTAAGTATTTGAAGTGTGTTAGATGTGTTTAGGGGTCATGAGGGATCTCTAACACCAAGTCGAGTCCAAAGAACTCCAATCGATTAAGTTTTCGGATGAGTTAGTATAAGGGTCAACTTAAAACGACCATATCTCCTAGTATATAATGAACTGAGTGTCCCACGACCTACCAAATTAAAGGTATTTGAGTCTTCTTTCCGACGCCACCAAGATTGCAATTTTTGGAGTTCGGAGTCAAAAGTTATGGCCATTTTACTACGGACTAGTACTGCAGGAATATTCAAGCCTGGGCGAAATTCAGGCTTGGCGCTCCAGTGGCGCCCCACGCCACTATAGCGCCAGAAAACAGCCTCAGTAGTTTGGGGCTTGGAGCGACGCGCCACTATTAGGTGTGCAGGGTTTTAAGCCTATTTTGGCTTGGCGCTGCAGTGGCGCGACGCACCACTATAGCGCCAGCAAGACTTTTGCCCAAATTTCCAGATTTTTGGAAGAGGGGTAACTTGGACTTTTTCCAAATTATATATACACCATCCTTGAGCATTTTGGACCATTATTTTCAGCTCCTCTCTCTCTCTAAAAAAGCCCTAAATATTTTCCTTCTCTTCTTCTTCTTCTTCTTCTCCAAATCCATCTCCAACAAAGGGTGCCTTCAAGAGTTTCAAGGATTCAAGTCTTCCATTGAAGACCTAACATCAAGTTCCTTCAAAGTCTTCAAACAAGGTATGTAAGGCTAACCTAAAATATGGATTGAGTTCTTCCATATGCCCATAGATGTGTTGGTTAGGAGTTGTGAAAGAGTTGCACCTTCTAGAAAGGTTTTCTTGAAAGTTTTCCCTAAACTATGGAATGTTTTTAGATACAAATGGTTGATTGATGATTTTAATGAATTGAGTTATTAAATAGTTATTTTTCATATTATTAACTACAAATGTATCTTTGTATATAGATTTATAGGTATTGACGATATTTTTGGAGTTGAGTTTTGTTGAGAGTATGAGTTCATGTTTCATTCACATGAACCCAAGATGACATTTCTTGTCATAAATGTCTTGAGGTTGAGATGGATAATTGTGTCTATATATGTATTGATTGGGATGAAAAGAACGAATTGGTTAGTTAAGAATGTCCCTTTGCTTCTATAAAATGAACATAGGACAAAAATAAGGATTTTGGAGTAGATGTTAGATGATTGATGTGATGATGATACTTGACAATGATGTGATGATAATGTTTGATGATGATGTAAATGATAATATACGATGATGATGTGATGATGATGTTTTGATGACGATGTGAGTGATGACGTGAATGGTGCTTATTTAATATATGTAGAATGATTGATGTAGAGGTATATTGATGAGGATGTTATGTGATGAAGTGGATTGGAGTCTAATGTGATTATGTGATATGTGATTTACCTAATTTGATGTGGTTGGAGTCTTATGAGCATTTTGAAAATAAATGATTTTGAAACTATTTTTGCATAAACTATTTATACACTATTTTGAGTTTAAAGAGTAATTATTTTCATCTATGATTTGAAAAGAGTTTAAGCATGAGTTGAGTTTGAGAAGTCTTTTAATTATTTTTGAACACGAGTATTTTGAGTATAAGTGAGTTGAGTATTTTTACTTTAAAATGTCGATTTTTGAGATTGTATAGATTTTAAAGAGAAGAGTTTGATGATTTGAGATGAGTCGATTTGAAAGAAGGTCCAATGAGGCCAGATTTGATTGAGTTTTGAAAAGAGTCCAATAAGACTAAATGAGTTGATTTGAAAGAGTTCGATGAGACTGAATGAGCATTTTGAGTATTTTACTCACTTGATAGATATGAGCATGTTGAGTCTTGGGAGGAGTATCGAGCACCGAATTGGATAAGAGTATAGTCCATACTCGAACGAATAAACTACGTCGCCAAACGTAGGAGGGGATTGAACTGTTAAAGTCGGATGCTTCCCCAAAATGTTTTTCCTGACATTATAGGACTCGGTTGGATTGGATCCATGATTGGTTGATGCGTTCATACCCTGGCAAGGTATGAACGGACGCGGCAACAACGTCGGCTTGTTGTACTATCACTCGCTCATATGGTGATGGTTGTCGGTTAGAGAAACTCCCAATTGAATGGATTGTGCTTGATCTGATTGGTTTGATTGTGATTGTAGATGATTGAGTTGAATTGTAAAACGTTGCATAATTAAATTTGCATATTTAACTGAGTTGAGTCCCTTGAGCTGATTGTTGAGTAGATTGTATACGGTCGGATTGGAGTAGATGAATTGTGATTGGATTGAATAGCATGGTATGTGACTAGATTGGAGTTGATTATTGAGTTGATTGTTGAGTTGAGTTTATATAATCGGATTGTACATGATTGAAAGGGATCGAATTGTAAATGATTTGATTGAACTGTATTATACATGATTGGATTGGATTGTATGGTATATGATTGGTCTTTGTCTAAACTGTATCCTTACTTTAGATTTACGACGCTTTATTTGAGTTCCTCTTATCTTTCTGATTTGAGATATGTGGACCGATGTTATTCTTCCTCGAGGTATGTTTCATTCTACCATTTTACATACCAGTACATTCCACGTACTGACGCCATTTGGCCTGCATCGTTTCACGATGCAGAGACAGGTTTATGAGATCATCAATAGAAGCATCATTGGGGATTTATTCGCACTCAGCGTATTGGTGAGTCCTCCCCTACATTCGGAGGACACCGTCTGTGTATTCTTGCATTCAGTTAGCCCTTTTCATTTTGATTTGAGGTAGCCATGAACATGTCATCGGCACCAATTAGATAGTAGTGATAGAGGCTTCATAGACTAGATAGTGATGAGTCGATTGAGTATTTCTATCCTTGAGTTATTCTTGTCAAACTATTTTTTAAATGACAAATATTTTAGTTGATATGTCGGCCCATGGCCTTTATTCTTTGAGTTGGATGGGTGATTTGAGTTGCCCGCTAATTTATTCTTTATTTTTAAACTTTCCGCTGAATGAATGAATGAATGGATGTGTGATCAGGCTATGTGGTTCGCTTGGGAGCCAGAAATGGTTTCTGAGTGCCGGTTACGTCTAGGGTACCCTCCCGGGGCGTAACAGTTATCTAGTTAATTTAGAAGTAATTATAGCAATTTATATAATCACAATATACTATCTATTATAGTGATATACTTATATATTATATATATACTTACAATCTATATCTAATATACTAACATTATACTATATATGATAGTGATATAATTAATTATATATTATATATATACTTACAAAGTATATCAAATATACTCACAATATACTATCTATTAGTATGTATATACTTACATTATACTATATATATGTACTATGTATATCAAGTATACTAACATTATACTATCTATTATAGTGATATACTTACATTATATATACTTACAATGTATATCTAATATACTCACAATATAATATCTATTACTTACATTATATATTATATATATACTTACAAAGTATACCAAATATACTCACAATATACTATCTATTATAATAATAGACTTACATTATATTATATATATATATATATATATATATATATATATATATACTTACAATGTATATCTAATATACCTACAATATATAATCTATTACTTACATTATATATTATATATATACTTACTATAACAAATATACTCATAATGTACTATTTATTATAATAATACTTTTCAAGTATTGAAATCTTATAGTGACTATAAATTTAATTTTCCTTAGATGATTATCTGAAGTAAAAATAATTATTTAATTGATTCATACAAAATTTGTAGGAAAAAAAAATTAAGAAATGCAAAGACTTTGACTTTATTAATATATTGATAAAATTCGAAACATACAAGTTACAAACTTACAACTAGTTGTATATAATAAATTGTAACTTCTACATATTTTGAATTATTTTCTCCAATTCATCTGTATTAACATTAACAGAAATTGACTCATAATTTTCAAAATTAACTAATCCGTAATTTGGACTAGCTTGTGCCGAAGGATCTCCAATTGACATTATTTCTTCAAGTTCTTCGTCTTCTTCTGTATCTTCTATTCTTCCTTTATTCCTACACTCTGATCCAATCCAATCTCTAAGGAAAATTAAAACATTCATGACATGTCTCCCCAAAGAGTGTCGATTGTCTCCGATCTGCTGCTTTCCTTGACTAAATGCACTCTCTGATGCAACAATTGACATTGAAATATTTAGCATATTCCTAGCCATGGTTGATAATACTGGATATTTTTTTTTTATTGTTCTTCCATCTTTCCAGTGTAGTAACACTATTTTCTTCATAGTTCTCTAGAGTCTGTCTCAAATAATAATTAAGTTCGTCTCGATTTATGCTCCTTCGTGATGTAGGTTGTATTCTATTCCAAATAGATAAATTAGAAAAATCATGGGCAAGCATACCACGTGCTTGCGTTTTAGAAGATGATGGCTCGTTAGAAAGACAAAATAGAGGAACAATATGACTAGGGATAGCACTATCAAGTAAATCGATATAATGATTATATAATGTTTGAATATGATCGCTTGTATCACTCATCGCCTTAAACATAGTAGGATCTTCATCTTTTCCAATTTCTATAGAAGTATATATAAGGCGAACACATTCAGACATAGTATTAAATTTCATATACGGATTTAACATAGCACCAATTAAATAAATAGGAAGAATAGAAAAAAAATATTTTTAAAATTTTTCTATCATTTCAGCAACAACATCTTTGTAATTAACTTTCTTTTTATATTCCATAAGCAATACAGAAATTTTGGCTAAATAAGCTAAAATATTAGAAAAAGTAGGATAATAAGCACTGAAAAATTCAAGAGTAGCCAAATAATTTTTTTCTAAAAATACGACAATATCATTAATTTTAGTCCAATCAGATTCTTCCAACATGATTTTGGGAAATTTATATGCATATTGATTAAAAATTGTAGTTATAAGGGCTTTATAAATATTAGAAGTCTTTAAAAATTCATAAGTCGAATCCCACCTAGTCTCAATTTCTTCAGGCATTAATCTAGGTCTAAGATTATTTTCCTCGCATTTTCTTTTAAATTCTTTAAGTCTACATTTTTCTATTATTTCCTTGAATAAAACCAACTGCATGCATAATTTTTTCAATTGTTAGCTCAAAACAATAAAGTTCATCTTTAACAAATAATTTATATATATGACAAGCACATCTAATATGAAAAATATCATCTAAAGAGGGGGGAGAGCTCAGTTTTAAAAAAAATTAATAGCAGCGGTGTTGTTAGATACATTATCAAAAGAAATACATAAAAATTTGTGTTCAAGATCATAATATTTTACAACCATTGATATAGAATTAGAAATAAATTGTGCATTATGTCTTCTGTCTTCATCATATTGAAATGCTAAAATACGTTTTTGCATAATAAAATTACTATCTATCCAATGACAAGTTACAATTAAATAATCATTTTTATTTATAGCATGACCAAGATCGGAAATAAGTGAAACTCTATATGGAAGATTTGTTAATAACCAACGTAAATAATATGCATATTGTCCATGAAGTCTAAAAATATCTGATCTACAAGTACTTCTAGGAATACCATTAAACATGAGATTATAAATTGATTGTATATAATGAATAAAAGCATCAGAAGAAGCAAATGAAAAAGATAGACAACCCACAACTATCATTTTCGCTATCTCTTCATGGTTCCTCATTTTATTATACGTCTCCGTTATTTTTCCGGTCTGTGGATTTATTCTACCTTGAACTTGCCCAATAGCACCCCTTATTCGTTCTTTCCAACCAGGATGCTCATTGTCTAGATGTCTAGTCAATTGAATAGTTTCACCTCTATTACCCCCGATCTTATGCTCGAATTTTTTTGACACTCTTTACATTTAACTTTAGTTGTTTCGGCTATGAGTTCAAAATAATGTCATACCAGGCTAGTTTTTTTTTCTTTTACAGGTCGTGGAGGAAGATTAACAGTTCTAGATTGAGCATTACATAAATCTACATCAGGACTAGTTGGTGTAACATCCACATCATCATTATTATCTTGTTCTATGTCTACTTCAAATTCATTTGGTTCTTCTATACCGTAAGTTTTTTGAAATTCATTTTCATTCATATCATGTGTACCTACACCTATTTCTCCAAATTCACTAGGTAGTGCTTCAAACATACGCGAATAATCTCTACTTGTACTACCTCTACCGAAAACACTTTTTTTCTTACTACCATTACTTCCTTCGGGACACAAATTTTTAACACTTTTACCTATATTTTTTTAATCTATCCATTATGCAAATTAAACTAATAAAAATTATAAACACAAAAATTAAATATTTAAATATACTAAATAAAAGCAAGAGAAGGAACGATTATACCAAATTGCCGGAATCAAACAGAGAATTATAAAATTGATGAAATGTTGAATACTTGAAAGTTGAAAACTTCCACTTGATGTTGTTAATTGCAAAAAAAAAAATTGATTTTACTTTAAGAGATAATTGAGAAATTGAGAGAATTAGATGATTGTTGGTGCGAAAAAATGATTAAATTTTGTAAGTATTTATAGAAAAAAAAATTGATTAATTATTTTTTTTTTGCATATTTTCAGATTAGGTCGTTGGGCCCAACGACTCTTTTAGAAATCTGGCCCAATTCATTAATTTTCGAAAAATAATAATATTTGTTTTCTCAAATCGAGCCGGTACCTATTCCTTTAACGGGCCGGTCTTATCGATCCGAGTCCAAAAAAATGGACCGGCCTAATTTTTTTTACGTTGGGCCGATACCCTATCTGGTATTCCCCAACCGGCCCATTTTGACGGGTCTAGATTTATGTAATGGTTAGGCCGCCAGGTGGATGGCGGGGAGTTGGGCCTTGTTGGTTATTTATTTGTGGTCTCAAGTATTGTTGTTCATTGTGATTGTGCATGTGTTATTATTGATGGTTAGCTTAGATACCACACTGGTACACTAACATTACTTATGATTGGCTCGGATACCATGCCGGTACACTAACATTATTTATGGTTGGCCAGGGTACCATGCTATCATACTAATATTACTAATGATTGGCTCGAGTACCACATGTGATGTGATTCATTATGGTTGGCTCAGGTACTGCACTGGTACACTAACAGTTTGTGTGTGGGTTACATGAGAGGAATGATTTATGCATATTGTGATCATATGAGACATGTTTTATGCATAGTTGATTCATGATCTTAGAACTAGAAGTCTCTTTCTTTTATTGATTGGTTGTTATATGTGTTAACTGTGTTGGTCCTTGAGGGGCCCAGTTATTGTGCGTAAATATCGGGATGGTTTTTGTGTAGATCAAGATTGTATGTTACTTACCTCAAGCTATGTCTTAAGGATCCGTACGTTGTTCAGGATAGTTGGAGACTAAGTGGAAATTAGGGATGGGTATGTGTGTGGATTGCTTATGATTTATGTAATTGTTAGGCCAAGTGGATGGCGGGGAGTTGTGCCTTGTTGGTTATTGAGGCAGGGTGTGTTTGCTAAGTGGTTTGAGATTTATTTGATGATGCAAGGGTTAGGCTTGGAAAGCCTGAGTGTGGTATAAAGGATAGGCTAAGTAAAAGACTTAAGAGTCATAGTGGGTCAGGTTATGATCAGTTATGGTAAGGGAGGTGTATCTTAGTGATGGAATTGGCAACAGAAGGGTGTAGAGAGATGTTGGGCACGTTGAACGGGCGAGAGCATTATGGCTAATGGCAAGAGTGGTGTCTTAAGAACAAAAGTGGTAATTTCAAGTTGCATGTTTCCTTTTATTTGTTTGCATGATATTATGGGTGGATTCGGATTGCTGATGAAGCCTATAAGTATATATTTTTTTGTATTAATACTACTCTTGCTATGCCACTTGACATAGTCTAGTTGTAGGGTCAGTGATAATTTTTAGGTGAAGCCAAAGATGATCTCCAACATCTTCTATTTTATCCTTCCTCTAGATGAGAGATGTGCCCCATTTTCTTGTATATCACATTCTCCTAGTATCTTTTGTACCTGTTTAGACTTGTTCCTTGAGAGGGTTATATTGGTGGTTTAAAGGGAATTTTTATATATAACTTGTAAATGAGTTTCTTATTTTAATCAATGAGGGAAGCTTTTCTTATTAATATAATGGTGAATTATCGTATTTGTTAATTTCTGCATGGCCTGTTTTAAAATGAGTGGAAGGGTTTTTCTATCTAGGTGTTAGAGTTGGTGTCTGCATGATCCGGTGGGTTAAATTAAAGATAGGTCAAGTGTATCAAAATGTTATTTAATCATGTGGTTTTAAACACTTCATATATAAAGTAAAAATTAAGAATTATGTATAAAAATTAAAGAGTTATGTAAAAATTAAGCGGACTAAAAAGAAAAGTAAGTCACGCAAATCGAAACGGAGAAAGTATTGTATTATGTATAGCAAATAAAAAAAATTACACCGTCAATTAATGTATATGTTAAAGCCATAATAAAGTTAATATATTCAAATCCAACCATATATCTATCCCCACAAATGACTAATTGTAGTATAGGTAAAATGTTACACGGTCAGGCACATATTGTGCGGTTCACATCATGTACTACTTATTGTGTGAATTGCGCGCACTTTTTGTAATTTGACATATAAATTTTATGTTGACGCTTGACTGGGGAGTTCAAATGGAATATCTTAAGTTTATGTATCACGCTTAATTTCTTAGCAGTTTCATTAATTTGTATGTTAGTTAATTTATCACTCAAGCATCTAGATGATTTTGACTACGACAACATTATCTTTTTTAAAAATTTATAATTGGGTCAACACAGACTTTATCGTTGACCATAATTCCTGTAGGCAGCTTCCTACCACACATTTATTTTCTCAGTGTGTTTATATCATAATATATGCAAATGCTAATTAATCAAGTCTTCACTCTGCATATATATTATTGAGAATTCCTCATTTAGATCACACATATTTTTCTTGAGTCGAATAATTATTATATTTATAGCCAAGTTTTTGTTAATTTCATTTAGCCACGAGAGAATGAATCAACAAAAAAGTAGTAGTTGTTTGGTTCCAATAACTCCTGAAATTATTCGATGGAGTTACGATGTTTTTCTAAGTTTTCGAGGTGAGGATATACGCAAAACTTTTGTTGATCATCTCTATGCTGCACTTCAACAAAAGGGAATCAACACATTCAAAGATGATGAGAAATTAGAGAAAGGCAATTCTATATCACCAGGACTTATGAGAGCAATTGAAGAATCGCGCATAGCTTTGATTATTTTCTCCAAGAAGTATGCTAATTCGACATGGTGTTTAGATGAAGCAGTGAAAATCATGGAATGTAAGAATGTGAAAGGACAAATCGTTCTTCCGGTGTTCTATGATGTAGATCCATCAACAGTAAGGAAACAAAAATCGAGCTTTGAAGAAGCATTTAATAATTATGAAGATTGTTTCCAGGTGCAAAAATGGAGAGCAGCAATAGAGGAAGCAGCTAATTTATCTGGCTGGGATTTGGCAAATACTGCCAATGCGTAAGTATCATCAAATCAATTTGTGCACAATTTAATATATATAGAAAACAAGTTGGGTTTTAGATGAACGAAGCTTTTACTATATATATATATATATATATATATATATATATATGCCACAAAACAGATTTTTTAAAGATATATTTTGTGGTATGTAGGCATGAAGCTGTAGTCATAAAGCAAATTGTGGAAGATATAATGGCTAGATTGGGTAGTCAGAGCATGAAAAATGGTGAAAATCTTATTGGAATCGAGTCACGTATGGAAAAAGTATATAAAATGCTTAGCATTGGGTCTGGTGGAGTTCGTTTCGTTGGAATATTGGGAATGAGTGGAGTGGGGAAGACAACTCTAGCGCGAGTAATTTATGATAATATTCGGAGTCAATTTGAAGGTTCGTGTTTTCTTCATGAAGTTAGAGACCGTTCAGCAAAACACAATGGTCTAGTGCACTTGCAAGAGATACTTCTTTCTGAAATCCTTTTCATGAAAGATGTAAATATCAACAATTTATATGAAGGAGTCAATAGGCAGATACAAAGATTACAGTACAAAAAGGTTCTTCTTGTTCTTGATGATGTTGATCACGTAGATCAATTAGATGCCTTAGCAAGGAAACGTGAGTGGTTTGGTCACGGAAGTAGAATTATCATAACAACTAAAGATAAACACTTGCTTGTTAAACATGATGTAGAAAAGATATACAGAATGACAACGTTGAATGAAAACGAAAGTTTGCAGCTCTTTAAGTTATACGCCTTTAAGAAAATCTGTCTTACAGATGAATTTAGGGATCTCTCAGCTCAAGTTATAAGGCATTGTGCTGGACTCCCCTTGGCTTTGAAAGTCCTTGGAAGTTTCTTGTATGGAAGAGATTTGGCTGAATGGGAAAGTGAAGTGGAACGATTGAAACAAATTCCAGAAGATGAAATTGTGAAGAAACTCGAATTATGTTTCAATGGACTCAACAAAATTGAACAAAAGATATTATTAGATATTGTGTGTTTCTTCATAGGGAAGAAGAAAGAATCAGTTACAAGAATATTAGAGAGTTTTAATTTTAGTCCTGTTATTGGCATAAAAGTTCTCATGGAGAAATCTTTGATTATGTTTTCACAAGGTCGGATTCAAGTCCATCAATTGATACAAGAAATGTGTTGGTATATTATTCGTCAAGAAGCTTCTGATGATCCAAGAAGATATAGTAGGTTGTGGCTTCCTGAGAATATTTCTCATGTACTCGCAGCAGATTTGGTAAGTATTTTTGCATAAATGATATTTTCTAATTTGTTAGCTTTTCTTGAACATTTTTATAAATATCTAATTTTGTGCCTATTTCATTAATAAGGGCACTGAAAAGATTGAAGGAATGTCACTGAACTTGGCTTTGGCACAAGAAGTGAACATAAGCAGCGCGGCTTTCACACAAATGAGCAGACTAAGATTTCTCAGTATCCAGAATACAAATGTTCACCACGGTCCTAATTTTCTTCCTGGTGAGTTGAGGTGGTTGAATTGGCACGCATATCCATCAAGAAGTCTGCCTGTTAGTTTTCAGGGCGAAAAGCTTGTTGGTTTGAAGTTGAAAGATAGTCGAATCATACAACTTTGGCAAGGCTCCAAGGTTATCTATTCCTTTTCTAACATTCACATGACGATGGAATATTCATCCAAACTAACTTACTGAATTATGACAGGTTCTAGGAAAATTGAAATACATCAACCTAAGCGAGTCACAGAAGCTAGTAAGGACTCCGGATTTTTCAGGTACCCCTAATCTTGAAAGGCTGGTTCTTGAAGGATGCACAAATTTGGTAGAAATAATTTTTTCTGTTAGAGATCTCAGAAGGTTAGTCTTGCTGAATCTGAAGAACTGTAGAAATTTAAAGACTCTACCGAAGATCATTCAATTGGAAAGTCTTAAGATTTTGATTCTATCAGGCTGCTTAAAACTCAAAAAGTTGTCGGAAATAAAAGAAAAAATGAATTGTTTGTCTGAAGTGTACTTGGAAGGAACAGCTTTGAGAGAACTACCCGAATCAGTTGAGAACTTTTCAGGAGTAACTTTGATAAATCTAAGTAACTGCAAGTATCTTGAGAATCTTCCAAGCAGTATTTGTAGATTAAAGTGTCTAAGAACACTTGATCTATCCGGGTGCTCAAGACTCGAAAGATTATCAGATGACTTTGGACTTTTAGAGAGTTTAGAGGAGCTTCATTGCGATGACACAGCCATCCGAACAATTCCTTCCTGTGTCTCTCAGCTAAAGAACCTTAAGCACTTATCTCTCCGCGGATGTAAAAATGCTTTGGGTTTACAAGTATGGAGCTCACTCATTTTCTCTTGGCTATTAGGAAAAGGACACAACAACTCTATGGGTCTGTTTTTTCCTAATTTATCAGGTCTTTGCTCATTGACAAAGCTGGACATAAGTGACTGCAATATTTTAGACGGAGGGATCCTATCTAATCTTGGGTTTTTGCCATCTTTGGAGGAAGTGAATCTCGGGAAAAATGATTTTGCTGTTATTCCATCTGCAAGCATCAATGGTCTAACTCGACTTAAAGTTGTTGAATTGGTTGGTTGTAAGAGGCTTGAGATTTTTCCAGAGCTTCCTTTAAGTATAGAAGAGGTGTATGCCGATGAATGTACATCACTGAGGAGTGGCATTGATCAATTAAGCAAATATCCAATGTTGTCGCGAGTTTCACTTACCCAATGTCACCAACTTGTCAAAAATGAACCTGATGTCCCCGTTGTTGATTCATTGTGGAATCACATGCTCAAGGTAAGTAAATAGCTCTTTATATGTACATTTAACACTCCAGAATCTTGGTAAATACATAAAACATTTTTTTGCACGACACAGGGACTATCGATGGTGGATGATGATTTCAGTATATGTATCCCTGGATCTGAAGTTCCTGAGTGGTTTACGTACAAGAATTTGGGTCCTTCAATATCAGTCACGCTACCTAAAAATTGGTACACAAACAAATTCATGGGCTTTGCTCTTTGTGTTGTTTTTAACAGTTTTAAGGAACCTTCCTGTATGAATCTTGGTTACCTTAAAAAAATCCCTGGATTTCTAGTCATATTTAAGCTCACAAGGCATGATGGAAAGCCTGGCCTGTTTTTTAAGAGTATTGGCTCAGTAGGAAGTGAGGAATGTCCTGATTCAGGTCACATTCTCCTGGCCTATGCATCATTCGATTCTTTTTGGTCAACGCATGAGTACCGTGTTTGCAATCCTAACGACTGGATTCAAATAGACATTTGTGGGACTGATGCAGATGTTGCAATCAAAGGTTGGGGGATGCATCTTCTATACGAGAACGATATTATAAATGATGAGTTGGTGATACAAACTAACTCCTCTCGATATGGAAAGATGGGCTTGTTTCATGCAATCTTTGATGGATCTAAGTATATGAAAAGGAAAAGACACGGACATACATCATTTTCTAGGCTGCCTTCATATTTTGATGAACTAGGATATGTCAATTCATTTGGAGAAACAAGTAATGAAGATTTTGATGAAACACTATTTGGGAGAGGATTCATTGGGATTGTAGAAGCTCATCAAATAGTTGATATAACTATGGGTGAATCAACCTTTTTGACAGAATCTTGTTTTCAGATTTTCATTGATAGTTAAGCAGTTAAAAATTGGGAATTGACTTTTGGGTCATCCGATTGTCAATATTTTTTACCGGATGTCCATTTGTGTACTTGTCCCGAAATAAATGAAGCTTATATTTTATTATGATATTCATATCAATTGGTGTATAGTTTTTAATGGATTTGAAAAATGATTAGGAATTAATAGTTAATGTCAAGGGTAGAACACACAAAAAAAATAAAAAAGATTCTATTTTCCTTGATATGCTAAAGTGGACAAGCAAAAGTGATTTTTTTTTAGTATAATAGATAAGTAAAAATGAGTGAAGTTAGTAAGTTCTTAAAATTGTTGTATCCTAATATAATACTCTTTCATTTCAATTTATGTGAAATTCTTTCTCTTTTAGTTAGTCTAGATAAAATTATCTTTCTATAGTACTTTGAGGATTTATAGTCACACAAATATTTATGATTTATTTTAGATTAAAAAAAAATTAAAGTCAGTACTTTCATTAATAAGTTTTGTGATCAATTAAATATCTTAATGAATGGAGACGAGGAAAATAGTTGTAATCTAGCAGGAAAAAAAATGCATACTAGAACAAGTGAACTCAAAAGGAAAAAGTCTACAATAGAAGCTATTTTCTGAAAAATAGGAGAATCTTTATACTAAAAGTCTTACATCAGCAAAATATATACTATTACCATTTTCGAACTTTAACTCTGGCTAATTTCCATGAAATTCTACAGGATCATACTGTACCCTATTCAAACTTCAATCCATCTGGAGAATTGATGCTCACACACTTTTTGATGTCCTTCACTATCAGAATATGATTATTCCTTTCACTTAAGTACAATTACTAGTAAGTTACGGAAAAAAAACCTTCTACTATAGTAAGTAAGCTGCCCATATTTTTCACCCTCAAAGCTTAAGGAACCATCATACAACTTGAGAATTTTGGCGTGTCAGATACTGAAGAATAGGTTCTTTTACCTGTAGATAGAGAAGAAAAGGGAACAGAAGAATAATTAGAAATATTTCCCAAATACTTCACTTCAGCCAGGATTCTTAACTAAGATTTTCTGGAAAAACTGATGGATATCATACCATGCTTGCTTTCCTACGACGTTTCTCCTGACTGGACCTGCTACAGACAATTTCGTACTCATCAGGTTGGTTTGGTTTTCCGTTAACTCTTCCATTCTCCTTGCCAGGAACAAAACTCTCCCGAGAAGCAACAGGCTGCACAAACATCATATCTAACTATTTGTTACTGCAGTTTTGTTAGGTGATCAACTAATTACTGCAGATTATTGAGGTAATCCACAAATGAACCAACCTCAGCTTTGCTTAATGGTGTGTTTTCATGCTCCTTTCTCTTGGAGACAGTCAGATCACTCATGAAAGATCCATTCCAGTATGCAGCATCAGATTTTCCTATAGTACGTGTGAGATCCGATCCAATAGAGTGGAGAGCACCACAAGTGGATAGATCTCTAAAATTGTTGGCTAGTAGACATAAAGTAATATCAGATTTTGTGGTCTAATTTGATGATAAGTATAGAAGTAACTTGACTAAACGTTATCAAAATTCAAAAGGTTAGAATCATTACCTGATTCATGCATGTTGACATCCTGACCATTTATCGTAGTTAAAGATAAGAGTTAAAATAGTAGAAGTGCAAGAAAGTGTTAAAACTTATATTTAATTCAAGATTATTACCACACTGTCTTTTGCTGTTAAAACTTATATTTAATTCAAGATTATTACCACACTGTCTTTTGCTAAGACCTTCTTAACTTCAGCCAGCTTTTCTTCAGTCAGATCAGAGTGGATCACACGCTTCCCTGCAACGAAAAAATCAGTCCATCATTTGGTAATGCTCCATACAAAGAAGGAAATACGTTTTACCAGAGACCAGAGAGTACCTAGTCTGCGGTAGTTCTTAGCCTCGATGAATCCATCTTGTGTCATTTTATCAATTAGCTTCTTCACCGCAGTTTGGTTGGCTTCTCCTTCCAGTTTACTTTGGAGCTTGGCAACAGTTACATATTTCATTGGAAGAGCATGAAACAAAGCCTGAAACAAGAGACTATCTTTGTTACAATGAAATCTAGGAAGTAATTGCCAACTTCATGCAAATCAATATTAGCAAACTATTCACAAGATTTTTATTTAAGCAGATGAAAGAGAGTAGTTATTCATACTCCTAAAAGGGAGATTGTTATTCATACTATTCTTTTAACTTCACCGGGCTCCTCTCCTTTGTTTAAGTTACTAAATGACAATCCGGAACTTGTGTCTCCCCAATCTATAGGACATTATTGGGATATGTACTCTTTCCAAAAACCTTAAGAGAGGACAGAATATATTACTTCTCTATATTTGCACAAATGTTTCTTCAAGCTCCCAAACTGTACGACTCTTTACCTATAAAGGTCCAAGTAAGCAGGTAGTAAACCCCCCCCACCACCACCACCACCAAAAAATAAATAAATTAGTCATCATGCAAAAATATATGTTCTTCTCTTGAATATAAAAGAGGAAGGGAGAAGGGGCAGTAGAAATTAAGAGATCGATAAGCACTGAATAATCACTTCATATATATTACTGAAATGTGAAGGAGTAGTCACGAGGTAAAGCAGTATTGAGAATCACAATCCCCTGGTAGAAAACGAGGAAAAGTAGGTGGGCAAAATCTACAATACGAGCATAATTCACAAATACAGTTAATAGATTAAGAAGAAATATAGACCAAATTAACTGAAGAGGATGGATGCATTTCAGAAGGATATCAGACACGTCCACTAGATACTTTTAAGCTCAATTCAAAGGATATTAATCAGGTTTCACCTTCATGTACATGTAATCTTCACCCTTGCCATTCTGAGATTGGTTGCCATTTTGATTTTGTTGGCCCTCTGTTTCTTCTTTCACAACATCAAACTCATAGTCGAATTTCTGCATTTGAGGAATATGATTGTCGGTGTTGGAAAAGGATATATCATGATTCAAGAGAGTAAAGATGTAAACAATTAATGAATTAAGGAAAACAATAAGAAACCTTTTGCTTCTTGATGATGTAAGTGTCTGTGCCAGCACTTGAAAGAATTCCTTCTTTAACAAGCTTTTCCAAAATATCTAAGAAAAGAAAAACAGATTCAGAAACTTTGGACAGCTTAAAAACCAGAAAGAATACCTGTAATCATCTGATATTGTATTTGGCACAAAAACTTCAGGAATTGGTGCTAGGATATGATATTACTGTTCTCCTCTATAGAAGCTCAGGTTGAGAACACCATCATCTGCTTAAAAGGTCTTTTCATTACCTTCAACCAAGGCCTGCAATCAGGATGCAATGTTAGGTGTAGGTGTGGCTAGTAAATGATGGAGAAACCGACACTTGATAGGAAAGCCAGCAGAAGTATCTTACCACTGAGATGTCTGGGAAATTTGAGAGAACATCTGTCATTTCAACTCTGTCAAGGTGGTATGAGCTGATCCAGTACTTAACCCGGCCAAATTGTTGTTCATCTTCTGCAGGATCTTGAGTATCATCTGAAAAGCCAATAAACGCATTAGAGTTCTTGATAACCTGGTTCAGAAAGGAAGTCGATAGTATTTGCTGCAATAAAAGTACCTTCATCAATCATATCATCTTTATCCTGAACATTTTGCTTTTCTGTGAAGAAAAAAAACTTGTCTTTTTATATTTATGATATTAAAAAAATACTGACAGAATGAATGCATGTACAACACGGGTCGAGTAGAGGAATGTGCATTACCAACTGGTGCAACTATATATTGGTCTTCATCAGAGTCACTGAACTGAAATTGGTGGATATTTAACAGTCAGTGCATGAACATACTTTAGCAAATAAAGTTGAGCTTTATCAAAATAATTGACGCAAGGGGAACCAATATTCACCTCACTATCAGATGCACTGTCATCTCTCTCGGCAGAATCAGCTCCCAAGCTCATGACATCATCTTGCTTGTCATCATTCTCATCCTCACAAGGATCAAGCACACTCTTAACCTGTGAAAGAAAAGATATCAGTGTGAACTGCTTGACTACTGAAAAGGAAACTAGTTATATATATTCATTCCCCTGTGATCTGGCCCACACCTTCAGAGCTAACACGAAATGCTTGCTATTGACATTTCCGACCTCCAACTTCAGAGGATTTTTCATCCATGGATTGAGAGCCTCCTCGTCAGTGCAGCCTCTAAAGAAAGGAGGCTCATAATCAGCAGGCTGCACAACCAGCAATTCTGTTACAAAAGTTTTCTTTGACCAAAATATGACAAGCTGAGTGACTTTTGAAGCAAAATGATATTTAAATGGTGAACTGGAAATAACAAAGCTAGGAAAGTTCTATGAGATGTATTTGATATGACTAAGCAGTGTTTTCTGTGCATGAGTAGCCCGAGAACCATTTATTGGCACAACTACAGCAATCAATCTGGGGCTCAAACTCAGAAATTAACTTAAGCTACAAAATTACAGAAGTGAGATGACTTCTCAGAAGGAGAGATCTTATTTCCTGAATGTCAAAAAGAGATGATAATGCTCTTAAAGGCAATGTGCTTATAGATGCAAATACATAATTCGCATGGCTATATTATGTGAAAGTTTTACATTCCCCTTAAACTCAAACATTGAGAGGCAAGCTAAAAGAGGAAAGGGGAAAGAAAAACAGAAACAAACAAAATTGAGAAAAGGGCATACCGTGACATCATCATGATAAAGAAGCTTCATCAGTATAGTTCGCTGAGAAAAAATCAAGACAATCGAACCTTAGCAACAAGATGATAGTAGACAATTGTCAAACGTCAATGCACAATGAAACAATGCTTTTTAGGAACAACAGAAAGTTTTACCTCTTCTGGCATCTTATCGAGAGTTCTCATCAACTGAATCAATGTACGAACCATTTTACAAGCAGAACTCCTGAAACATACTTTCCTCTCAACACAAAAGGTTCTTGTAATCCAAAAAACAACCAGCATGAGACTGATAAAGTAAAAAGATCATTAGACCATAGTCACCTCATTTGATTGGGTGTTATTTCAGTGGTTGAGTTACACTTGAATGTTCCCCCTTTCTTCATTCCAATACGATTGACATTCATTGACACTTCTTCAGAGTCGGAATTTGAATAACTGAAAGAAACTGCAAGTAGATAACTAAGTGTATAAGCTATTGTCACAAGCCAGGCTACTGAAGTATCAGCTCTTCTTTTAGCAATTTCTTTGTCTCAGGCAACACCTATGGTCCTAGATTGTAATCTAGTCAGTTTCAGATGTGATTAGCCGGTGTAAAATATGATACTACGATCTGATTGAATTCATCACTTAACCAACTTATATTGGCTCTTCTTACATGCATATTCCTCAATCATTGGTCCATCAATTGCTTCGCACACACAGAACAGAAGCGTTTTCAGATATTTCTTCTGTAATGCATCATAAACACCTAGGAACGGAGAAGAATGTGAGCGTAAGATATGAAAAGGAAGAAAATAAACTGTAAGGATTAGCTTGCAAACTAGCAAAAGATCAACATACCTTTTTCCATCCAATCAATAAGTCTACGTGACTCTGCATCCATTGGCATTAGCTTCTTGATCTTCATCTCTGCTTGTGATACAAGTATCCAGTAAATTAATTTGAAAAACTTAAATAGAAGGTATTTCAAAAAAGAAAAATTGTAGAGAAAGGTTACCTAAGGCTGGAACAGATTTATCACTGAAATATTTCTCAGGAAAGAGGCCTCTGATGTAACTAATGTTGAATATAGCAATACGCAGAAGGTTCCTTGTCTGTTTTTGAAAACCATGGAGAAAAAAGTGAGTCCAGATAATTAGCATGTAGTACTTAATAATGCGTGAACAAGTTTCTGTTTCCTGACTAAGAACTCCCGCGATAGTAAACTGGAAAATTTACAAAGTGACAGACGGAAGGTGATTTTCACATGAGCACAATAAATTAGCTTTTAGCAGATCTACTTATGAGGCAGTTTGCAATAAATTTACTAGAAAAGCCACGCAGTGACAGTAGAATATATAGTTGTTCATTTGATTGTAACGAAATCATGCAAAATTCTCAGTCACAGCTTCCTGAAATTACAAAATAAACCTGACTCTAGATTATAGCATTCAAAGAAGATAAGACCGAATTCCAGGAGACAATGCAAAATGAAAAAACCAGATGAACTTAAACAACTTATACTAATTAAGTTATTAGATCACGTTCATTGATCTAGAACATGTCTTACACATCTCGTTCTCATTTTTTTAAATACATACAAACAGATTCAATCAACATATTCTACAATAATCAAAAGCAAAAATGCAAATCAAGGATCTAGAGAAACAAGCAAGGTGAGTCGATCGGAAGTCAACATCTACAAACAGAGATTATAGGTTACAAGAGCCAGAAAACTTTGAAGAACAGAACTCAAAATACACACACAAAACTATTTCGATCACAAACAAGTATAAAAAAATCATTGATTAGCCTCCAGATTTAACTCACATGCAGTCCTATCTGACTAAAACTGATAAGCAATAATCATAAAAATCGAAATATCTAAAACATCAGAAAGTGATGAAGAGACAAAGCTATACAACTCTCAACACTTCAACAAAATGTGTTTCATACAGGCACTTTGAGCTATCGATGTTACATCAAACAAAAACTCGTCAAAAACGTAAAAAGATGATCCGCGTTAAATAGAACAGAGCAAAAAATACATCTCGCTTAACACAATCAATAGCAAATATGAGATCGATCATTTACCAGAAGGAGCGAATCCTGCTCAGTAATCTCCGATTCCTTCAATTTCTGTGCCACAACCTGGAAAAATAAAAGATAGAAAATCAAGGTGAGAATCAAGCAATTCGGTGAAGTAATAAGTGATTCAACGAATTCGAAGAGCGAGTTGAAATAGAAAAAGCTTTTGTTCACCATTGTTGACTGATAGAAGCTGAAACGAGACTCGAGCGATTTCGAGAAATTTGAACAGAAGAGTGCTTATCAGAAAGCTTTTGCTCAGCAAATGAAGAAGATGGCGGGAGTACAGTGAGAGTTGGTTTATATAGGCGGAGAAAAGTAACCACGGTCACATAGGGAATTAACTATGGTTAACTGTGCAATGCAGAATGCGTG
The DNA here is from genome assembly GCF_947179165.1 of Solanum dulcamara. Lineage (NCBI taxonomy): Eukaryota > Viridiplantae > Streptophyta > Magnoliopsida > Solanales > Solanaceae > Solanum > Solanum dulcamara. The sequence goes on from NC_077246.1 coordinate 64,571,149, forward strand.
ATGTAGTGGCTACTTAAGTAATTTTAGGAAAAGGTAGGGGTTTTCAGTTAGTAAGATGTATGGCTAGTGTTTTCACTTTTCACGTTTAAGTTTTAACCCTCCCTATTTTTTACTTATTGTAATCAATTTATTTAAGTTCTAATTTATATTATTGAAGATTTATATTTGTTTAGGATAGTAAGCTTAGGTTTTTGCTTCATCAGCTTTTTAAACTATAATTTCTAACTTTATATTAATTTCTTTTTTAAAATAGTGAGCTAAGCATATTGAATTACACGAAGCAAATCTTAAATCGACATTTGTAATCAAAGAGAGATAAATTCGATATAAAAAGAAGAAGATAAATATAATGATATTTTGCAAAGGTTACGTCACCTTATTTCCATGTTAACCAAACTTCAAGGGATTTTGTTTCTCATTCATATGATTTTGTGAGAGATAATACAAATGGAGCAAGCCTAAGATTTGATCTCATGATCAAGATGTTTTCTTTATAAGGGTCATTAGCACTGATGCTTTTATTTTGGGGTGATCTTTAAAATTTGTCTTTCTTTGTTCTAAAATCAAAAGCATTGCATATTACTTTCTTCATTTCAATTTATTTTGCTTATTTTGATTTGACACATAGTTTAAAAAAATAAAGAAGATTTTTGAATCTTGTGGGCTTAAACTAAAGATATATCAAATTACCAAAATGTTATTTAATCTTTGTGGTCTTAAACATGTCATGTCGAAAGTTGAAATTAAAGAGTTACTAAAAAGAGAAAAGATTATTTTTTTTAAATGAACTAAAAAGTAAAGTAGGTCAAACAAATTAAAACTGAGGAAATAATAAATTAATTAATTAATAATGGAAGAGCTAAATTATGAAAATGATATACATAAAAAGAATGAAGGGCTAGACCTAAAAAAAGGCTTAAGTCATAGACGGCCCCTTAAAGGTTGTCCGCATATTTCAATTAGATACCTCAACTTAGAATTTGTACCTATTAAACACCTCTGCCGCTTAAAATTGATACCAATTTAATATTTTTTTGAAAAACACTCAAAAATATGAGAAGTGTGTAATAGACTTGCGATGACATGGCGGTGACATGGCAAAGTGATGAATCAAATAATGACATGTGGCATTTGAATCCAAAAATTTATTTAAAAAAATGAAAATCTATAAAATAACTATTTTATCCTATTTAACTAATCAAAGAAAATAAAAAAAAAATATTTTCTAAAGAACTCACCCACCCCACCAAACACGACAACCCTCCGTCTCGCTCTCCCTCTGCATTCGATCCCAACTGTGACATCCCCAATAAGCTGAGAAAACCCCTCCCCCAATCTATTTTTCAACTGTAACCTTCTTCTCCGTCCAATTTTGATACGAGAAAGATGAATAAAGTTTGACAAGAAAATTATAAACTCCTATCAATTTGCCAGAAAAAATGGAGTTACGGCAAAAACTTTTTTGAGTTCCATAGTTGATTTTCTTATTTTTGGTTGAAAAATTCTTCACTTCTTTTTAACTATCAGCTTTAAATAATTGATGTGATATTTCATTGTTAGATTATATTAATATAAGTTAATGTTGGGATTAAACTTGTCGGAAAAAATAAAATTTCACCACTAAAAATTATACTAATCAAATTTATTTTTCTTTTATTTGGAGAGATAACAAAGGAATTGTGTTTAGTTTAACAATATAATTGATAGATTTTGTATCTATTGTAATAGCAGTGATGAACAACTTGATGATGGTGGTGATAGGGTTAAATAAAGGAGAAGAAGATGAAAAAATGTCAAAAAATTATAGTAAAAATCACTGATTACGAAGGTAATGAAATTTTTCAGAGGAAAACGACAGTGGTAAGAGATGGGGGAGTGTGGCTAAAGAAAAGAGAGAGAAGAGAAGGATGGATGGTGGTGGAGACGACATTGACAGCAGCGACAATGGCGGAAATGATAGTGGTGGTGTTGAAAAGTATTAGGACTACAAGAAAGAAGAAGAAAGAAATACAAAAATAGCTAAAAATAGACCACTCACGCGCTTAATATAGGTGTATTACACTTTTCTTGCCATATCAGCAAAAGGTGTCTAATTGATACTCATTTTGAATAATGAAAGTATTCAATAGGTACAAATCTTAATTGAGGTGTCCAAATAAAATATCTGGACAATTTTAAGTGTTTGTCGATGACTTAAGCCAAAAAAAGATTGTAAAACTGTAGTATACCTCGAAAAAAGAGAATAATAATATGGGTAACTTACAAAAACCACGTTAATTTAGCAGTTAATTACTTAGATATATGCTAGTTTGCAATATTACAAATCTTATCAGATTTTAGACTTCGGATACAAGTATCTGGCGCGTTCAGATACGTCCAGATACATGCATCTCGGATATATAGGATCAAAATTAGGTTAAGTTATTCTAGATACATTGTATCCAAGTGAATACACATGTATCTGGATATATAAAAAAAATTGTTCGCCCCTCTTCTGTCTCACTTGCGTATTTGGTATTCCATCTATGATGTAACACCCTAAAAGATTTTAAGCTAAGATCGAGCCATCGTTCATATTCTTATGGGGTTGTACCGGATGATTCATAATTGTATGCATGTGTGGAGGTTAATTCTTTAGTGTGAGAATATATTTGGAGATGAATTAAGGTCATAAGGATCCGTTAGCACAAAGTCGAGTTGAAAGCTTCCTTACCGATTGAGTTTCGTTAAAAGACTTTACTTAGGTCAACTTAAAATAATAATATCTCCTACAATATAATGAATTAGGTGTCCCATTACCTATCAAATTAAATTTTTTTGAGTCCTCTTTCCAACGTCATCAAGTTTGCCTAATTTTGAATTCAGAGTAAAAAGTTATTACCATTTTACTAAAGCCTGTCAGATCATCAGAAGTTACGGGGTCAATATTACGACTCATAGAATTTTGTACGAGTCGTATAAATGACTCATAGAACTTTTGAACACTTAGAAAAAATTCCATTGGGGTCTTTTCTACTAGTCTTGATTACGACTTGTAGGAATTCTTATGACTCGTAAAAAGAACCCGTAGAACCTCCAAACACTTAGAAAAAATTTCAAAAATAAAGCCATTCCTATGAGTGATGATGACGTCTCGTCAAAGAGTCTACGAGTCGTAAGGGAGATTTAGAGACTCATATTTCAGAGTTGACAGGATGAGTGGATCCTACGACTCGTCAAAGTTTCTACGAGTCGTAGAAACAACCCGTAAATGGCCAAAATTAGATTTTTGCAAAGGATAGTTTGATCTTTTTCCACTCTTTCCCAATAAAACCTCGACGTTTTGAAACTATTTTGATTCCTTTAATAGTACCATATATGCCTAAGCCCTCATTAACACTTAGTTTATTTGAGAACATGGATTGGAGAAGAGAAAGAAGCTAGGTGTCACGATCCAACCCCAAAAGCCGCGACTGGGGTCTGACCTGGACCCCCGTATACATATCTATCAGTTGTGGTCAAGTTAAACTGTAAATAAAATAACATCATGCAACAGAGCCCTATTGGGCAATAACATTTTCATAAACCTGTAGCCTTTTTCATTGGTATCATATCATGAAAGGGCATGTAAGCCGACAAGACTGCCATAACACAATAACATGTACCATATATCATGTAGACCAAGCTGAACTAAACTGACATATACAACCCACATATACATGTCTGCAGACCTCTAAAAATATCAACAACAACATATGGCGGGACAGAGCCCCCGTACCCCTGAATAAACAAAAGCATTTATATACATCAACGGCCAGTACCAAAAGCTAGGCCTCGATACAATGGAGCCTCTTCCAGCTGAGCTAAACAAAATCCTAAGCTGACGTACTTACAAAACCTATATATGTACCTGCGGGCATGAAACGCAACCCCCCGAAGAAAGGGGATCAGTACGACATATGTACTGAGTATGTTAAACATAACATAATACAACTGAAAGCATATCTGAAATAGAGAAGCAGGAGATAAAATATCAAATCAGAAATCTGTACCTGGGGAAGTAAAATCATGCATGCTCAAATTTTACAATATAGACGGCCCTATTAGGGATCCGGTGAATCATATTTGTAGAACCATCACCTCCTTATTACAACACATCATCACGTATATACATACGTACCCGGCCCTCTAGTGAGGGCTCATGAACAATGCAGTGGAATTGAGAACAAATCTAATAACCGGCTCGGGACTCGGAGAAAAAGTGTTACAGTATACACGAGTAGAGTAGTGGGAAACAAAACACAGTTTAAATCATTATTTGAGACTCAATGAAGTCATCAAGTGAACCATCACTTGGAGATCAGGGCAGAAAGTATCTGACGTATACCCTCTAAATGTTACTAAGGACTATGTAAAAAGGAGTTTTGGAAATCTTAGACATATACAAGTGTGAAATATCTTATAGCAGTCCAAGCGTTGGTTATCTGAGAGCCTTTAAAAAAAAGAAGAGCTTTGTCTAATCAATCACTATACAGTCACATAGAAGACTCGAGGAATAGGAGCTTAACTACTTTAAGGGTCTTAACATCCAGAAGTGATCAAGAGTCCTGAAGTCATATTCAGAACTTAAGAATGAAGTTGCCCCGATGTTTCCATCATCTATAGCCTACATCTAAGACATGCCAAAAGAAAGAAAAAAGATAGGCTTTACATACTTATGTCAAAAACATGCTAAGAGAAAGTTTCACATACCTCTTACGGATTACTTTTTATCCCGTTCGTCTCGTCGTCCTTTGAAACTAAGTAACATAAAATCAACACGAATATTAACAACCCTTGGCTTTCCAGCACCTTAGGTTACACACGAGTATTTATAGAACTCATCCCCTCGCTCGCCTTCTCGACTAGTTCCTTAACTAGTTAAAGAATTAACGAAAATCGGGCAATATCTCCCCTATAATGTTCCCTATCCGAATTTCCAATTACACTCCTAATACCTACAGCCAACCAACAAAAACAACCTTCAGCATATGTTTAAGCAGTTCACATCAACAATACACAACATAAACTCCAAAAGACTCGCTCGAAACTACGATACCAAAATAGGGTTTCTAGTTTTCCTTTTACAACACCATTAATTATACAAAATGAGGGGTCGTGTGGATGAAACCAAAAGCTCCCACACCACTTGTAGAACACTTTTAGTCCCTGCAACACACCACCACACACCTGCAGCAGCACACCACAAGCACAACACCTCATTTCGACTACAATTTAACTATAGCGATTCCAATTTAGTTTGTTTCGAACGTCAAGTATATCTATGACATTTTCACATTTTCAGCCACATATAGGGCGTTTAATACACTCCATAACAACACCATAAAGTCCAAATTGAAAGGAGAAACCTTACCTTAACCGAAATTGGTCAAAACTGCCAAATTGCGACTTGGAACTTCTCCGAATGTGCTGAAATTGCGCGGACTGTTTGTATCACTTCCTTGCTGCCCCGAATTGGAATTTTTTGTTATCAAACACCATTATATAATCGCGGGACACCTTAAATAATTAATTCACGGAATGAAACTCGTAGGCTTACCTTGGCAGCCCCAAACCCGTAGCTCCCTCTTCTTGCCCTCTAACGTTTTTCTCTTCTAGTTTCTAAGTGTAGGGCTGAAGAAATGAATCCGTATACATCTTAAGATACATATATTACTCCCTACATGCTTGAGGAACACCGTAGATAATTAATTCATGGAAAAATATCGGAACTCACCTTGAATTCTTGGCCTTGGCCGTAGGTGCTCTCTCTTAGTCTTTAGGATTTTTTTTTCCTTTTCCAAGTGATGAAAATGAATATTTGAGGTGTAAACTGAAGCTTACTCATACTTACATGTATAGATACACTCCTTTAGGGGGTGACACGTATCATCCCCTAAGGATGACACGTGTCAAGCCCTTATTGGGCTACAAATCCATACATAGCCTCCAAGGCTGCCATGTGGCAGTGGGGGCCACCTCCCCCCAAGCAGGTGGGTCACCTAATTGGCTTCAACGTGTCATCTTTTTCCCTTCCTCGTGGATTCGTAATCTCGTCCTATTTTAAGAGCCTATGTAATCCGTTCTACGTAAGCTTGGTATGTCCTCAAGTAGATCAAGTATGTAAGACTTCTAAGTTAGTAGCTTACATAGGTAAATCGACACCTACGACTCATTTCTTAGCCTCCAACTCTTTCCGAATTCGCATGACTCTATTTCCAGCCTTCCCTCTCACGGGGCATCGCATTCTTCTTTTCTTAGAGTTGGTTGATGTGTGTGGACAGTAGGGGTCTCATGGTCATTTTTAAGAAGGTTAGGAACACGTCTTAAGGTTCAACAGTGCGGGGTGTAACACTAGGGTTCAAGCGTTCACTCCCATCTTCCAACTTCTGATTGTTCTTCAAGTTTCAGGTATGTAAGGCTACCCATAACGTGGATTGAGTTCATCCATATGCCCTACATCTAAATTTCTTGTTGATGAGTTTGGACTGAGGTTTAATCTAGTTCCTTGAGTCCGATTGAATTGGTCCTTCTTCTATTGAGTTTCATATGATAATGTGTCGTGAGTATCATTATTTTATCTCTTAAATTATTGGAATTGTTGTTCATAGCTACTTCCTATGAATCCTAATTGAGTTGATGGTCATAGTTTTACTATGCTTTATTTTGAATGGTAATTGATGGTTTTCATGCTTTGAGCAAGGTATGATTTTTAACTGATTTGAAGCATAGTTTATTGAGTCTTAAGTACGAATTTGTGAATATTTTGAAAGAGAATGAGTTGAGTCTGAAAGGTTATTAAATTTTTATTATTTTGAACATTAGTATTTTTAGTTTAAATGATTGTTTGAGATAGAGTTGTAAGGCGATTTTATAGAGTTTGAAGGCATGTTTTTAAATGAAAAGGCACATAGATTGAGATGAGATTGAGTTTTGAAAAGGGTCCAATGAGATCAGATGAGATGATTTGAATATTTTACCTGATAGATATGAGCATCATATATTTTGGGAATAGTATCGAGCACCGATTTGGGTAAGCGTATACATAACTCAAACTCTATAAACTATGTAGCCAGCGTAGGAGATGAGAGGATCGAACCGTTAAAGTCGGATGCTTCCTCTTCAGTCCCAAAAGAGGACTTATTTGATTGATTGTGGATTCAAGATTGGTTGATTCGTCCCTTATATTGGCAAAGTATCAGACGGACGTGGCAACGACATCAGCTCGTTGTACGTCACTCTCTCATATGGTAATGATTGTTGGTTAGAGAAACTCCTTAATAATAATACAAAATGAATGATTTGATTTAATTGAGATTGCATACAATTGAGTCGATTTGTAAAACTATCATAGAGTTGATTGAAAGACATTGCATATTTTTTAACATGCATCTTTATTGAGTTGAGTCCCTTGAGTTGAGATGAATATCTTTGAGTAAGCTTCCTTTCAGCTATATTACATACTCGTACATTCCATGTACTGATACCATTTGGCCTGCATAAAAGATAATAACTCGACAGATGCTTTATTGATGATCATTTCTACTCTCAGCTTTTGGTGAGTCCTCCTTGCATCCGGAGGCACTCTTGAGTTATTATCTTTTATTTTGAGTATTTTCTTTGGGGTAGCCATGAGCTTGTCATTGGCACCTTCTTAATAGTGATAGAGGCTTCATAGACATATAATAGTGTTGAGTAGTTGTTTTGGTTTTCAAAACTATCCTTATGATATGAACTATCCTTCTCGAAATGTTAATTTGCCTATCCAACTTAAATTTCTTTTAAATTCATTTTAAGTCTTTCGCTGAGTGATTGAATATGCGATTGGACCACATGGTTTGCTTAGGGATCAGCAATGGTCTTCGAGTGCCGGGCATGCCTAGGATACCCTCTCGAGGCGTGACATATGACCCGTAGACTATGTTCATGAAAGTGAACCAATAGAAATAGTAGCTAAGCTTTCCTGCACATCATTCCACTAGTCCGCTCCATGGTTCTTGGTTTGATTCACGATCCGTGGTTTGGCTCAATGAAACTCATAGATGGTTTCCATAAAAATCAATTTCCTGCAAATTCTTAACCACTTAATCCCTTTGGTTATGATAGGTATGGTCTAATCTCAACTTAGAATTTTTGTGGTGTTACATATGGTTCTAAGCTCCGTGTTACAATTAGGGATAGTCTCGAGTCATGATCATTCGCCTATAGAGATGGTGGGTTCTCTCACGGCCCAATAAAATTTTTGATCATAACAAAAAGTTAGAATAATAACTCAGTGTAATCTCAGAAGTGTAACTACTTTAATGATAGGATGATTAAATATTTATTGCTTGTATTAAATGTCGTAAACTTGGTCAAAATTGAAATTTGATAACTACTTTCTCATTTATTTTAGGTAAGAAACAAACAATTAAACATTTAATTCTAGTCAATCCTCTAAAGAAAAATTTAAATATAAAGTTTTATAAATTTTTCCTCCGTCTTAAATTATCTATCGTGTTTCTTTTCACATTTTTAAAGAAAATATTGATTAAGAGACGCCTTTTATTTACTCTCATTTATGTCTTAAGATACACTCCATTCGATCCAGTTTACTTGTCATGTTTTTTTCTTTACATCCCTCGAGCAAACATCATTTTTTTGTTTTTTTATCTCAATTTAATATTGTTTTCTATTTCACCACAGGTAGGCCCTAACTAGGGGTGATAAAATCCAACCCAACCTGTTTAATTTTGGATTGGTTATTAACCTCGTTAGCTCAACCCATTTCAACCCATAAAAGATTGGGTTGACATGTATCCGAATTGGCTCATGAGAAATCCTGTTAAAATATTTTTAAAAAACTTTTTTTTTCAATTTGAAATGTTATATATAGCCATAATAATGAAAAAAATATTTTTATTAGGTACTAAAATAGTTTAAAAGAACAAATAAAATAATTAAGCTTGGTAAAAATTGGGTTGGATTAGGTCTTGACTCATTATATAACCCATTATCTAACTCATTTTGACCCAAACTAATTTGAATTGGATTGGGTCTTGACTCAATTATTGTGTTAACCCATTATGACTCGTCCAAACTTGATCCAACCAGTCCAATTGCCACCCCTAGCCCTAACCACAGTAGTCTCTCTCCACATTATTGAGTAAGGATAACGGTGGAAACTGCTCTCTGTGTCAATTTATATTACACGTTTAACTTAGCACAAAATTTAGTTTTAATGATTATCACTCAGTCTTATGTCCAAAGTAATAAAATTTTATGCACGTGTATCGTTTATTATTATTATTATTATTATTATTATTATTATTATTATTATTATTATTATTATTATTATTATTATTATTATTATTATTATTATTATTATTATTTATGAATTTGGCCATGACAATTTTAGTTTTAATGAGCTTTAAATATGTTATTTATGATATATGTCTTTTCTATTACAAAAAAATAAATAAATGTTCTTATGTTTAAGACTTAAGTAACTAGTGCAGGGGTATCGCCATTATCAATTATTACAAGAATAAAAAACTTTTGATTGTATATACGTTATAAAATTTTCACCTAAATATATCTTCTGAATAAATAACAATATTAGCTTTAAAGAAACTATTAGTTATGAATAGAGTAAAAATTAACATTTAAAAAAATAATTACGGCGTTTCAAATTTATGCTATTTTATTTGTCTTGATTTATTTGGCATGAATGAAATTAAGAGAGTTAATCAAATTTTAATATGATTTTAAAATATTTTAAGTTATTAATTATTGTAATTTATAATACTATTTATCATTTATGTAATTTACAAATAATTTCCTCCGTTTTAATTGATATGGAATAAGTAAAATTTTGAGAATCAATCAATTTTTTAATATATTATTTTAATATTTAAAGTTGTTAATTTTCACCAATTAACCCTAACCCGCTCACATTAATTTCTCTTCTATATATAAAAGCAATAATAAATGTTGCTCAATTCGTCCCAAATCTACTTTAATGATAGGATAATTAAATATTTATTGCTCGTATTAAATGTTGTAAACTTGGTCAAATTTGAAAATTGATACCTAATACTTCATTTATTTTAGGTAAGAAAAATACAAAAAGCTTTTAATTCTAGCCAATCTTTTTAAAGAAAAAAATTAAATGTAAAGTTTTATAATTTCTTCCTCAGTATGAAATTATTTATCATATTTTTTTATATTTTAAAAAATATTAACTAAGAGGGGGTTTGATTATTTCATTCTCATTCATGTCTTACGATATACTTCCTTTGATCAAATTTACTTGTTATTTTTTTTTTGCATCCATTAACTGTAACGATCCGAACCTTCGTTAATAATGATTAAAAAGAAATTTGCAAGAATTTGGCTTGACTGGGTCCTACCACCCCGCCAGAGCTGGATGGTCCCACCGTAGCGGCGCCGCCAGAGCGGAAAATCGTGGGACAGAACTTAAATCGCGAATTATCTTATTTTCCTACTTCTCCCAAGTGGAGGTTGGATGCTAGGGTTTCTGCAACCCTCCAAAAAGGCTATTTTTGAATGAAGAAGTGGGGAGGGAATCCCAGCTTTTGGAAGACTTCTACCCGTCGAATGCAACTTGGTCTTGCCCGTGGAACATCTGGAACCAATGATTTCATCAATGTTATCTCTCCGCGAATGCTTGGCGCCCAGGTAGGCTAAGCTTCTCTTTTCTTAGTAGTAAAACTATACTTACTGTGTAATATAGAAGGAAAATTAATAAGAATTCATATACTAGGTTGTGGGTCATGGGTTACGGGCAGAGATCCGATTGTGATAGGGTCAAATTCGAATGTGACCTGGGTAGAAAGGTGTTGTAGTGACCTGAGATTTTATTGATTGTGATGTTTTTGTGTGCAGCTGGTTAATTTATATCGTGCATAGAATCTCGTACAAAAAAGTAAAACTAGTAGATCTTGAGGTTAGACCTATAAGATTTGGTAGTGTGGACGTTCATTATTCCTAAAATTGTCTCAAATGTGTAATTAAGTTACTTATAATATGCCTAAACGTGTACAGATAAGAGTAACAGGTTAGTCTGTATTTAAATGAGCACTTGCTGGCCTATTTTTGTGATGAACATGTTTTTGGTGATATAAATATTGTGAATACTGAATGTAATTGTCAATGTGGTATGTTTGGATCGGATCTTACGTTTCGATACATATATGGATTGGGTGTCACGTTCCGACACGTATTTGGATCGAGTGTCACGTTCCGACATGTATTTGGATCGGATGTCACGTTCCGACACATCTTTGGATCGGATGTCATATTTCGACACAAATATGACTGAATTGGGTCCCCTGAGAGGTCAAAATATGTAACATCCCCTAAAAACGTTGTATACGATGTTTCAATTCTCGCCTAAACATAATATAGCCTCTGTATTTTGAGCATAACGTTTCATAGAAATATCTAAATTGGGTGATTCAAATTTCTGGGTAACCATAAGATCATTACCTACAACTTTTATGAAGATCATATTTTAAGTTTCAGAGGTTAAGTAAGTCAAATAAATTAATTTTTGTAAGGTAGGATGCTGCGACGGAAAGAAGTGTTTATAGAAGAAAAATCATATCTCACTGTAGTTTTATCCAAATTGGTTGATTCTTGAATGATATGAAACTAGACTTCCATATCTACAATTCTTATGAAGACACCAAATCCTAATAAGGAATTTATCTTATTCAAATGCAGCTCCGAAAAAGAGTATTTTGTCAAGGATAACTCATTTCACCTACCATAGAAAGATCTAGATACATTTAACATCACTCATGACATAAATTGTCCTCCATTTAACATCATCCATAACATCAATATATTCCATTAAATTTTCAGATTTTTCTTTATAATTATTTTATTTATTGTTAGGTCCCTCTTTTCACCTGTAAATACCCACCTTATTTCCTCATTTTATTTATCAAGCTTTCTCAAATAAATCTTCTCTCTATACACTTTTTTACATATTCTCAAATATAGTTTTAGTTCTTAGTAGTGAAGAAATACTATTCCGGTGATTCATATACTCCGGATAGTACACAAAACGTTTCGGCGAGGAGAGAAGCTAGGACTCAAGAGTGTTCATTAAGTCTTTCGGTACCAACTAAAGCTTCGGATTTCAGGTATGTAAGACTTCAATGAGAGTATTCCTTTCACTCTCATGTCTAAATTATTTTAATTATATGATAAATTATATTTATTTTTTTTAAGATTTACTTTAAGTTATGTGAGTATTTATCCATGGGTTCTTCCACCCATGTAGTCTAAAAATACTTTCAATTAACTCTCTTGATTTCAAGTAATATTTTTGTTATGGTAATTTTTATTTTTACTTAATAGTATGAATCATGGTTAAACTAATGATTATTGATCTATTTTGATACAACATAATTTTATATGTATGAATTGATGGATTGCAAGTAATTTATTTATTTATATCTTTAAAGGTTCTTGAAATTCATGGTGGGTTGTCTAAAGTATGATTTTTAATTAATGGATTTCAAAATATTTATGTATATTTGTTTACATACATGTTTTCAAGTTGAAGTGATTTGAACCCACCTAGTTTTACTATATTTTTAATAAAGTTTTACTTGAAAGCTTTGACTACAAATGAATATTTATGAAAGTAATATCTATGATCAAAAGGGAGTCTTATGAAATAAAATAATGATGAAATGATATGAATGATGAATTCTTTATGCAATAAGGACAATTCTTGCATATTTGAATTATCAAATGTTTTAATGAGCTATTCTACCGAATATGATGTTTGAATTCTCAAGTTATATGCTATGAATATTTTAAAGTATTAAACTATTCTGTGGGATTGACTTAGCACCGAATGAGGCATTGAGGTGGAATTCGGTAAGGAAATCCTAGTAGCAACCCCTTGTCTCATTAACTATGTGCCAACATAGGAGCTCTTGTAGGCTTAGGCTAATGGATCCATAAATAGCCCTTAAAGTTAAAGTTAAAGAAATGAATGAAGTTAACGGAGTTCTACCTGGCAAGTAGTCTCCCCGGCCAACGTAGGGGGTTATGTTGGATTCCATGTAATAGCTCGCATGGTCTTAAATATCGGTTATGGTTAATTTCTCACAAAATGAATGTTTTAAAGGATATCTATATGATTTATTATGCATACATTAAATTATGTTTCATATTACATAAATGTTTTAATGTTTCCTCAATTCATGCATCCTTACATACTTAGTACATTCAAAGTACTAACGCATACTCTTTTGCCTACATGATATCACCATGTAGGAATCAGTGCTCCTCCTCGTTCTCCTCCACGTGGCTAGTTGATATTCCATTGAAGACTACTTTTGGTGAGTTTCTATGTTCCGGAAACAATACTCCTTTATCTTTCTAACTTATAATATGTTAAGATATTTTACTATGGCATTTCTTCTATTATGATTGAGGATGAGCTAGGGACTTGTCTTAGCCCTGTTAAATCTAATAGTTAGAGGTATTGTTGGACATATGTAAGTTGAGGATTTATTATTATGATTTCCGCTTGTTTATTTATCATCATCACCTATGAAAGGCTAAAAAAATGCTAAGAGGCTTGTTTGAGGTACTTTCGGGTTCCTCATTCGCCATGTCACGTCTAGGCCCTAGGCTTGTGTCATGACAAAATATGTGTGTGAGGATGGTCCCATGAGAGGAACTGATGATATATGTATTTTCATGTAATAATAAAGTTAGTGGTAGATGAACTATGGATTAAGAACTATAAATGAACTCTTGGGTTGAGTTGTGTTAGATATAGAGAATTATGATCATCAAATACACTTATTGGTGGATAAGAGGATGTGCCCTGTTAGGCCCGAATGTGATCTATATGGTATAATCGTATTCTATACTTATATATTTAGAAGTTGAGGTTTCTAGTTGCCAGAGAGTGTTACCATTGTGATTTCTATGAATAACCGAGGTAGAGATAATGGATATCTAGAACTCGGGTGAGTTGGAGAGTGTAGTTATGAGATAGATAGGCTTTATGTTGTGAGACAATTAGACCAACTAGTGAGGGTTGGGAGAAATAATTGAACGGTTAAGGTTGTTAGGTGGGGACTATTGGAGAGATATAGTAATAGTAAGGTGAGCCCATAACCCGAAGGTTAAGTTGTGACTAGGGTGGTAGTGAAACCGTGTTGTTATGGTGGTGAATACCCTAAGGGTGTGAATAAGGGTGCATTTATTGGGCTGGGATGACTAAATTGAGGAAGTTTAAGTATTGTGATATCTCTTATTTATCTGTTCATATATTATGCGGTGGATATCAGATTGAGCGATAATGCCTACCAGTATGTATTATTTGTACTGATACTACTCTTGCTATGCCACTTGGCATAGTCTGATTACAAGGTCAGTTATGTTTCTTAGGTGAAGACGAAGGCGATCCTCCAGCAGTTTCTATTTTTCCCTTATATTGATGGAAGCTGGGTCATTGGTCTTTTATTTTATTTCTACTCTTAGTAGCTCTTGTACCATTTTAGACTCGTATCCTTGGGGGATTTTGTATAATTATATAAGATGGTGTTTAATATAGTTTTCTTTAGAAATTTTGGTTTAATTATTCAAGTTTGTTTTAAATTCCGCATGATATTTTATAAGAGTTCTTCTATCTAGGTAATAGAGTAGGTAACCGCACGGCTCGATGGGATGGATCATGATAATTTGGTATCTGAGCCCAGGTTACCTGTCTCCCAGTACAAGAGCAAGTGTGGAATAGACTTCTGTGAATTGGTGTGTTGACGTGCACATCTAATTTTCAAGAAGTTATGAAGCATTTTATGGCTGTCGCTTGTGGTATGGATTGAGTCCAATTGGTATCTATGAATTCTAATTATTATCTCAATGAGGTAAAACTAGATGTTATTGTAACGGCTGAAGGAACCACAAGCAAAAAGATTGGAACCAAGAAGGTTCTAATTGGTATCTTGCCGTAGAGGCGGTGAGAATGCATAGATGATCAACTAATGGTCATTCATGGAGCGAACTACATTACTTTACTTGCTTGAGATATGTCGCTGAACATTTGATTATCTGCATGGTGGCTCCTAATTTATAGTGTGAAATACCCTTGCTTGTGTGTTGAATTGGTGTGGTATGTATTTTATAATAAGTTCTATGAACTAGAAGTCAGGGATGAGTCATAACTGTATTATGTGCTTTAAACTATGTAAACCCCAAGACTATTAAGGGAGAAGTCCTAATGTGTTGAATGATATGCTCACGTGGGGGAACGCGGCCTGTAAATGGTTCATAGACTTACCATTTGTGCTAACTGGTAAGGAAATTTAACCAGTGGGGACTGTGGAGAAACTCTGGTTTTGGGGAAGTCAAAATTTAGTTTGAAATCAGGTGAGAAAAAGATCTAGTTTGTACAATGGTCTAATGGTGATCACGAAAGATCATTAGCATATTTCGTAACTGAGCTAAAACAAGGTGTTGCTGAATTGTGTCTATTTGATATAATGGATTGAACCATTGGCTTAAGTTAATAAGAATTTGATGTCACAAGTGGGTTAAATGATGTCTTGTTATTTTGATGTCCTTGGTTATAAGGGGAGCGATAATCCCCTATGTATAGTGTTGTGTTCGACTCTGGGAAAGTTAACGTCAAAATTTTTATGCAAAAAAAGAGTCAAAGGAGTTAAGTTTAACCTTAGGAGTCTATGAGGGAATAGGGGGAAGGAAGAATGCCCAAGGAAACTCTCTGAAGCTACTGTCTCGACGAATCTCGCACCAACAGGAATATCCCGCTAGAGGGGGAATTATTCCACCAAAGCAGGATCTCGCGAGACAGAGTCCTCAGAAAGAGGTCCCTTGTTGTTCCCCTATTTTTGGCATTGATCTTTTAAGCACAATGGCTAGATCTAAGATCGTGTAGTGATCAACTAAGACTGAATAATCATAAAAACGGTAGTGATAATATGTACGGAGATGTGAAAGTATTAAAAAGCATTCGGTGCTTACAAAAATAAGAGAAATAGTAAGGGAAAGCGATAAATTATTTGTTCCTTTCCCAGGTGGGGCAACCCAGTCAAATAACAAATCCTAACGGGGGCGAGGGGGAGTGTCGACATCTGAATCTAGGTCCTCCAGGGGGTATTCTCCTGCCCAAGCCTCATCCAGAAAGGGGAACTCACGAAAATCATCGGGTTCCAACCTGGGTAATTCCCTTTGGGTTGTGACACATGAGAAGATGATCTTGATAGTCCTCTACATCCTCATCATGAGGCGGTCCCTCTCTATTCCCTTCCTCCTCTTCTACCGCAGCTGACAACGAAGCATCTCCACCTCCATGGCAATAGTTGGTGGTACTGGAGCAGGGGTCTGGGCGAAGTGGCCTCTTATCCGCCTCCGAACCGCGGCTAAGTCCTCCTCCAAGCGAGGCTCAATTAGTTGCTGTGACTGAGTGGAAGGGTCAGCATCCTTGTCCTCATCCTATACTGTTGCTGCCCGATTGCTCTTGGCCCCGTCAGTCCTACGCTTCTTCGGTACCAAAGAGGAGGCTCTCCTGATAAGCAAAGGGTGGAAAGGAGGATCCATGGGGAGTACCTCATCAGAGTCCAACAGTGGCACCCTAGCCGTCTTGCACATGGCAGTGATTAGGCCTGGCAGGAAGAATGTCTTCTTGTTGCCGCGGTAGAACATCTTCCACTCTGACACAATCTGGGTCCCCACACTCAGTCCTATCCCCTAAATAATACAAGCCACCACTAGAGCCCTCTGAAAGGTCATATATGCAGTTGCTGGAAGGGCAGATCCTCTTGGCCACTAAGTGTAGCCATGTCTTGGCATCTTCAGACCAGTCGGTGCTAGTGATGCCCTCGTTGATGGGCTAGTAAACCCTTCTCTGGGACCACTAGAGTGTTCCGTAAGACTCTAAGTTCATCTCCCTCAGTTTGGCCTCATACTCAACATTTGAGGCCTTCGGTACTTCTAACACAACATTAATATAGGCAGGACTTAGGGGGATATCCACTCCTCTTATGTGAATAAAAGGGTTAGGTTCATCCCAATGGATCATAAGAAGGATGATATAGAACTCCCTCACCCAACCAGTATATGCGGAGATAGGGGTTTCGATTAAGGGACCCTACCTGAGCTCCTCCAGTCGGGCATAGAAGGCAGGTATCTTGTCTGCCACTCCTAGCATGTGGAATCCCCTTTCAAGAAGGAATTTATTATTTATGAAATTGTGGTGCCTTTCCTAAGAGACGGCATCGAGGAACCGGGCAAATGGGAGGTTGGCATTGTCGTGGTGAGCCATAGTAAAGTACCTGAAAGTTTCACAAAATTTCGGTTAGAACCAAATAAGGCAAGTGTGAAATCAGAGGCTAAATGGGAGATGGTCTATAAAACGAGGCCACTGCCTGGCGAAATTCCGCCAGAGCGGGATGAACACCAGGCGCGATCCATGGCGCCTCTTCACCCCAGCTTATAAATTTCCTCTAAAATTTTGCATATCTGTACTCCTAAGTATCCTAGCAATATTAACTACAAAGGAATTTGGGTCAAAAACTCCAAATAACTAGCATAGTCATGTTTGCACCAACAAAAACCTTTCAACTTCCATCCCCACATTTTAGTCCGATTTAGGTGAAAATTGTTGTTAACCTTACTCCCAAGATATCAGGGAGACATTGTGGATATAAGGGGAGGGTCCATGCTACAGTAATCTAGCAATGCGAGCGAAATATTTTTGAGGGATTTGAAAAATACCTTATTGGCCTTTGATTTTACGAATTCCTAGCATGATTAAGCACAAAATGTAAATATTAGCATGAAATTAAAGTTAAGAATGAGTTCTTACCGTTACATAGGCGATTAGAGTGAAAGGTTTGAGAGAGTTTTGGGAGATTTTGAGTGAGGAAATATGAAGAATGGGAGAAACCATTCTTCTCCCATCCTTTACTGATTGCTCCCATCCCGCCAGGGCGGCAGCACCCGCTCCAGCGACACCGTTCCAGCGGGAATATTCCCACCATAACGGGATGATGCGGGTTAGTGTGGTTTGAAAAGTGGGTCCACCTCCTTTGGATAATCTTTATCGAACGTATATTGGAAGTGATTTCATTCACACCATAATTTGGAGTGTGCAAATTTTCCTTAGATTATGGACAGTGGTCATTTTATGCAGTGAGCCCTAAATCGGCTCGTACCTTTCCTTTCATGTTGTTCAGGGACGAACAAGGAGTAAATTAGTATCTATTATAACGACTTGAACCGTCGTTAATCATGATTAAAAAGAAATTTGTAAGAATTTGGTTTGATTGGGTCCCACCACCTCGCAAGAGCGGAATGGTCCCGTCGGGGTGGCGCCGCCAGAGAGGGAATAATACCGCTAGTGTGGGAAGTCATGAGATAGAACTTAAGTCATGAATTATCTTATTTCTCCACTTCTCCCAAGTGGAGGTTGGAGGTGAGAGTTTCTGCAAAAATCCTCCAAAAAGACTGCTCATGAATGAAAAAGAGAAGGGGGGGGGGGAATTCCAGCTTTTGGAAGGCTTCAACCCGTGGAATGCAAATTGGTCTTACCTGTGGAACATCTAGAACCAATGATTTCAGCAATGTTATCTCTCCGCAAATGCTTGGCGCCCAAGTAGTCTAGGCTTTTTATTTTTTAGTAGTAAATCTATACTTACTGTGTAATGTAGAAGGAAAATTAATGAGAATTCATATACTAAGTTGTGGGTCATGGGTGACTGGTAGAGATCCAATTGTGATATGGTCAAATTCGAATGTGACCTGGGTAGAAAGGTGCTCCAGTGAACTAAGAAGTTATTGATTGTGATGTTTTTGTGTACAGCTGGTTAATTTATATCGAGCATAGAATTTCGTACAAAAAAGTAAAACTAGTAGATTTTGAGGTTAAACCTGTAAGGTTTGGTAGTGTGGACGTTGATTCTTCCTGGAATTGTCTTAAATGTGTAATTAAGTTAGTTATGATATGCCTAAACGTGTACCGATAAGAGTAACAGTTTAGTCCTTATATAAATGAGCACTTGCTGGCCTATTTTTGTGATAAACCTATTTTTTGTGATATAAATGTTGTGAATACTGAATGTAATTGTGAATATGGTATATTTGGATCGGGTGTCACGTTCCAACACGTATTTGGATCGAGTGTCACATTCCAATACGTATTTGGATCGGGTGTCACGTTCCGACACATCCTTGGATTGGGTGTCACGTTTCGACATAAATATGACTAAATTGGATCCCTTGAGAGGGCCAAGTATGTGTGTATGGATGGTCCCATGAGAGAACCTGATGATATATGTATTTTCATGTAATAATAAGGTTAGTGGTAGATGAATCATGGATTAAGAACTATA
Organism: Solanum dulcamara; assembly: GCF_947179165.1. NCBI lineage: Eukaryota > Viridiplantae > Streptophyta > Magnoliopsida > Solanales > Solanaceae > Solanum > Solanum dulcamara. The sequence goes on from NC_077246.1 coordinate 64,590,558, forward strand.
AATGAACTCTTGGGTTGAGTTGTGTAGAGAATTATGATCATCAAATACACTTATTGGTGGGTAAGAGAATGAGCCTTGTTAGGAATGGATGTGATCTATATGGTATAATTGTATTCTGTACTTATATATTTAGAAGTTGAGGTTTCTAGTTGCCAAAGAGTGTTACTATTGTGATTTCCATGAATAACTGAGGTAGGGATAGTGGCTATCTAGAACTCAGGTGAGTTGAGGAGTGTGATTATGAGATGAATAGGCTTTATGTTGTGAGACAATTAGACCAACTAGTGAGGGTTGGGCGAAATAATAGAATGGTTAAGGTTGCTAGGTGGGGACTATTGGGGGATGTTGTAATAGTAAGGTGGGCCCATAACCCACTTATTGGGATGGGGTGACTAAATTGAGGAAGTTTAAGTATTATGATATCTCTTATCTCTCTATTCATATATTATGTAATGGGTATCAAATTGAACGATAATGCCTACCAGTACGTGCTGTTTGTACTGATACTACTCTTGCTATGCCACTTGGCATAGTCTGGTTGTAGGGTCAGTTATGTCTCTTAGGTGAAGACGAATGCGATCTTCTAGCAGCTTCTATTTTTCCCTTATCTTGGTGGAAGCTGGGTTATTGGTCTTTTATTTTATTTCTACTCTTAGTAACTCTTGTACATGTTTAGACTAGTATCCTTGGGGGATTTTTTATAATTGTATAAGCTAGTCTTTAATATAGTTTTCTTTAGAAATTTTGGTTTAATTTTTCAAGTTTGTTTTAAATTCCGCATGATATTTTGTAAGGGTTCTCCTATTTAGACGTTAGAGTAGGTGCCCGCACAGCCTAATGGGATGGGCCGTGACATTAACAAATATCAAAATTATCTTTTTAATTTTTTTTATCTCAATTTAATTTTACTCTTTTTTCACCACATTAATCTGTCTCAATTTATATGACACGGTTTGACTTGGCACAAAGTTTAAAAGATAAAAAAAAAGACTGGAATTTTATGGTTTAAAATACTCTTTAATCATTTGTGTTGCTATAAATCATTTAATAAAGGATAAAAGAGAAATTTCAAAGTTAAATTATTTTCAAATATAGAAAGATGACATTCTTTCTAAGTGTACCATATAAATTGAGACAAAGAGAGTAATAATTATTTATATCTTGATTTTCTGAATTATTTTGATCATCTACTTTTATTAAGAACAACAAGTAAAGTAGACCGGAGGGAGTAATCTTTAAAAAAAAAAGGCAACTCGAAGCATTACAACCCCTGTTATATGTGGGATACGGAAAAGTTTCGAACCAGAACGATCTATTGATTAAATATTATCGGAGGGAGTAATCTCTCTTGATCAAATATTTACACCACTTAGATGTTTGTAGTTTTCAATAACAATTTCTACTAAAAATAAAATAAAGAAAAAAAAATTCTTTAAACTTCTGAAATGACAAATAATTTAAGACAACTAATTTTAAAAATTACCACAGATAATTTTACACAGGAAAAATAATAAGCATGGCAACTAATGGAACCACAGGAAATTGATAATTTTCAATTGAATAATATAATTTTTACTCACTAATAATATAAAAATATAACTTAAATTCATATAAATAAATAATGTAAAAAATCTTTACGGTTAAGATTTTTTCATTTCAGAGTATCCAAGATAAAAGAAATACTATTAGTAATGAATGTCATATAATCATATAAATAATACAGTGTGTTTGGTACGAAGGAAAAATGTTTTTCAATTTTTTCACGTTTCGTTTGTTTAAATGTTTTGAAAAAATACTTTTCAAAATAACTTATTTTTTTCAAATTTTAGAAAAATTACTTATCTTCAAAAAGTAAGGGAAACA